>NC_140355.1:23531642-23877283 GCF_963514085.1 Chelon labrosus
TAACTAGTCACGCCCTGATCTGGTCCTAAATGTCCTAGAGGTGGTCTCCTGTGTCTTCCTAAAGTCTGTCCTTGTCTTCCTTGTCTTCTCCTAGAGTTGGTCTCCTGTAGCTTCCTAAAGTCTGTCCTTGTCTTCCTTGTCTTCTCCTAGAGTTGGTCTCCTGTAGCTTCCTAAAGTCTGTCCTTGTCTTCCTTGTCTTCTCCTAGAGTTGGTCTCCTGTGTCGTCCTAAAGTCTGTCCTTGTCTTCCTTGTCTTCTCCTAGAGTTGGTCTCCTGTAGCTTCCTAAAGTCTGTCCTTGTCTTCCTTGTCTTCTCCTAGAGTTGGTCTCCTGTGTCTTCCTAAAGTCTGTCCTTGTCTTCCTTGTCTTCTCCTAGAGTTGGTCTCCTGTGTCTTCCTAAAGTCTGTCCTTGTCTTCCTTGTCTTCTCCTAGAGTTGGTCTCCTGTGTCTTCCTAAAGTCTGTCCTTGTCTTCCTTGTCTTCTCCTAGAGTTGGTCTCCTGTGTCTTCCTAAAGTCTGTCCTTGTCTTCCTTGTCTTCTCCTAGAGTTGGTCTCCTGTGTCTTCCTAAAGTCTGTCCTTGTCTTCCTTGTCTTCTCCTAGAGTTGGTCTCCTGTAGCTTCCTAAAGTCTGTCCTTGTCTTCCTTGTCTTCTCCTAGAGGTGGTCTCCTGTGTCTTCCTAAAGTCTGTCCTTGTCTTCCTTGTCTTCTCCTAGAGTTGGTCTCCTGTGTCTTCCTAAAGTCTGTCCTTGTCTTCCTTGTCTTCTCCTAGAGTTGGTCTCCTGTAGCTTCCTAAAGTCTGTCCTTGTCTTCCTTGTCTTCTCCTAGAGTTGGTCTCCTGTAGCTTCCTAAAGTCTGTCCTTGTCTTCCTTGTCTTCTCCTAGAGTTGGTCTCCTGTAGCGTCCTAAAGTCTGTCCTTGTCTTCCTTGTCTTCTCCTAGAGTTGGTCTCCTGTAGCGTCCTAAAGTCTGTCCTTGTCTTCCTTGTCTTCTCCTAGAGTTGGTCTCCTGTGTCTTCCTAAAGTCTGTCCTTGTCTTCCTTGTCTTCTCCTAGAGTTGGTCTCCTGTGTCTTCCTAAAGTCTGTCCTTGTCTTCCTTGTCTTCTCCTAGAGTTGGTCTCCTGTAGCTTCCTAAAGTCTGTCCTTGTCTTCCTTGTCTTCTCCTAGAGTTGGTCTCCTGTGTCTTCCTAAAGTCTGTCCTTGTCTTCCTTGTCTTCTCCTAGAGTGGACTGGATTCAGTCCAATAAATCTTTCAGTCAAAGTTAATGTAGTGTGGAGAGGGTAGCTGGTACCTTGTGTTCTCTACTCCAGAAATGTTCTGGTCATCCAACGCTGCCATAAACTCCCTAACCCTCTCTGGAAGATGTTTCTCTTCGCCTGAAGAATAAATATAATTTATGAAGTCAAAGCTGCTCTAATGAACATCTCTCTCTCTAGGTTTCATGTCTGTGACCCACAAACATCCACAGTTCATGAAGGATCCCAACATCTGTGGAATCAAACATCTGGATTAATCACTCTGTCTGTGTTCATCTTTTAATGTATTAAAGTTTCTCTGCTGTCACTTCATGGATCTGTTGTTGTTTTTAGTCTTTAATGAGGGACATTATTTCCTTCCATCATAAATAAATCAGATCTTAACATGTGAGAGTCTTTCCATCTTGTTCCAACATCTGGATCATGTCTCCAAGTCAACCAGCAGCTGTTGATGGTTCTGATCCAGCGGTAGGTAGAGATCCATTAGAGACAGCAGCTGCTACAATATTCTACTGACCACATGATGGCGCTGCTGATTTACAGACACACAAACTGAGATCAGATCTCAAGTGCTGGCTGGGGACACATGTGGAGACACATTTATATTAAGACCAGGTGGATGGACAGGTGAGACCAGGTGAGACCAGGTGAGACTTCAGCAGGTTTAGTTTTTATTTTCTTCCTGACTGAGTAAAAAAAACCTGAAACATCTGGAAACCAGAATCAGAACGAACCGGTTTAATGAAAATAAAATAAAAACTCAAACATCTTCATATTAAACATCAACACTTGCTCCTCCTGCGTTTCCTCTCCCTCCCCCCCACCGTCTCTTTCGGCCTCTTCCGACAGCTCGCCGTGCTCGGGGGCGGTAACGACGGCGGCGGCGCCGTCTCCGGGTTTACCTGCGTCGTCACGGAAACGTCCGCGGGGACGGGGAAGGCGTCCAGCGTCAACGTCTGAGTGGTGAAGAGAGGAGAGCTGATGAACAGAGCTCTGACGGCGTCGTGGAGGAGACGGTTCCTCGGCTCGGACGGAACCACGACTTCTACCAGACAAGAACCAGGAAGAATCAGAGATAACACCTTACTAGGATCTGAAGAACGCCCCCAGGTGTCCTCCACCAGGAAGAAGAGGACACCCTGCAGCCAATCAGAGACGAGTATCGTTGTCATCACCTTTTCCTGCTCCGGCCGGCCGCTCCTCCTCCAGCCTCCTCCTCAGAGACGAGACCTCGGCCTGCAGCGTCTCCACCAGCCTCTCGCTCTCCTCAACGTCTCTGCACGTCTTCTGTCCTCGGGACACAGAGAAGGGACGTGTGAGACGAGACAAAACACCAAAGAAGAAGAAGAAGAGGACGCAGCAGCAGGAAGTCAAAACGCCTCCACTCACCTTCAGCTCTGACTGCAGCGAGTCGTTCATCTTGTTGACCTCGTTGACTTCCCTCAGCAAACCGTTGGAGCAGAAGAACCTGGACCTGAAGCAGAAGACGTGAGCAGAGACGAGAGACAAGAGACGGACGGCAAAACGTTGGACGTGAGCGTGGCAGCGTACCCGTGTCTGTTCATGGTGAGGCTGTAACCGGCTGCAGAGCACGGAGCAGACACCTTCCAGTACGCCAGCTGCTCCAGGAGACCCAGGTTACCGACGAGGACGGGGACGTTCACGAAGCGTCTTCAGACGGGACACACGGAGACATTTAAATATTCACCACAACAGAGACCAACAGAGACCAACGAGGCTTTAAAGACGATTATCTTCATTATCAGTTCATTCCTGATTCATTGTTTGGTTTGTTTAACGTCTCATGTCTCGTTTTCTTTGAGCAACGACTTCAATACCACAGAAGAAGAAGTAAAAGTCTCTCATTCTGTAGGTGGAGGCTCCACCCTGTGGCACAACCAGGTACTACAACAGCTCCACAGTAACTCCTCCATCATCATTAAGTATTAAATCATTAACGTCTGACTCTTTATCCTGGAACATGTTCATCACTTCATATTCCTCCTCCTGCTTCCTCTGGTCAGACGTCTAGAAACAGAACTAGAAGAAGACGTCGTTTCTCCTTCGGCGGATGAAGACTATAAATGCGTCGTCATGGTTACCTGCTGCGGGAGATGAAGGCCGAGTACTCGGTCCGGTGGGTCGACCCCGGCGCCGTCACCTTGCTGGGCGTCAGCAGCAGGAAGATCATGTGGGGGTTGGACAGGACGCTCTTCAGACTCTCGTGGACCGTCTTCTCCCTGAAGGTCATCTGCTGCTCCGTGTTCCTGCGCTGCCGGTACCAGCCGATCACGCTCTCCTGCACGCGACACACACGTGTCACAACCAACATACGACATCCGTGACCGTCTCTCTTCTCTCTCATGACGTCACTCTCACCTGTTTATTGTCAGCCAGCATCTTCTGCACCGCCTCCACGTTCACCTGTCCAGCGCCGTCATACAACCTGAACACACACACACACACACACACACACAAAACATCATTCATTCATTCATTCATTCATTCATTCATTCATCAGGATGTGTGCAGGACTCACATGTTCAGTCTGTGGCAGGCGATGTGCTTCTGGACGTCTGTCAGAGGAAAAAACACAAAAGTAAAAATAACTGTTATGATTTATGTCAGCTTCATAACCATTAGCATAACCACTAGCATCACCAGTAGCATCACCACTAGCATCACCACTAGCATCACCACTAGCATCACCACTAGCATCACCACTAGCATCACCACTAGCATCACCATTAGCATCACCGAGGTGGAGGTAAGCCGACACAGAGAGACGTAACCACTGACTCAAACGCTGCCATGGGCCTTAGTGGTTAGAATTAAATATTTAAGAGATTTTCTTTTGTTTCTTTGAACTAATTTTTCTTCTTTGGACTAGTGGTTGTACATGGTTAGGAGTTTTTACTTTACAGACCAAATAACGGCCTCTAATTAATTAATGAGTGTAATTAGGAGATGAGTTGGATGAAGGAGAAGAACTGTGATTGGCCAGATCCAAAAGACGTCCACCTGAATCCCTGGTTAACCTGGAAGACATGTTTGTGTCAGGGAACGTTTATCTGGAGTCTCTCTGTTGGGACCTGATTCTGATCCTGCAAAGATCTACTGGGCCAATCAGATCGTTAGTTTACAACTAAATGGACGCTGTCGTTGTAGGATTAGATTTAAATCAGACGGGTGGAGAAGACGGGGGGGGGTTAGATTATAGAAGATAGTTTTACAGACCAGTAGAGCTGGGTGTAAAATGTAGCTTGTATTTACTGAAGATATTACATCAGAGGAAGAAGTAAAGAACATTAGGGGACCCAGTACAGAGCCCTGGGGGACTCCTCTGGTTATCAAGAAGAACAAGTAGCTGAACAAACTGGGTGGTTTGATTTAAACCAGTCACGACAGGTACAGGAGAAACCAGGAGAAGCTGAATTAAAAGAGTAAACAGAGTGTTTAGTTGTTTAAAGGCTGTACTTACTGTACGTCTCCTCGATGTGAATGTGATCAGCCTGGGAGTCACTGATGGTGACCTGCTCATCAAACCTGCTCTCCCCGAGGACCAGACCTTCCTAAACAGAGACAAAGAGAGCAGCCATCACTGAGGGTCTCTCACCCTTCAATCCTGACTGTGTTCCTGTGAATCCCATTTAAAACTGTCTGGTTTATTTCACATCAACACAATGATGGACGGCAACACAGAGCTAGCAGTTAAATTACAATTTGACTCTAATAAGATTCGCTTGTGAACAATCACACTAGTGCCGAGTTTACCAGCAGACTCGCAGGACCTTGCAGATACAGTTAATTATCTTACAGAGCTCAGTTACTTTAGTCTGTTATTGATTCCATATTAAAACTTAAGATTTTTACATGGAGTCTGGTGTGTTGTTGCGGCTAGCTTAAAAAAAGTTGCAGAAAAATCTTAGCGGGAGTTTTAATTTCACCTGAATGGTAATTATTTCTCCACTACACCGAATTATATACTTAAAACGAGATAATTAAATCGATAAAGTAGAGTTGACCAACTTTAAAAGGTGTCAATAACGTTTGTTGTGTTCGCTAGCTTTCCCTCTCGGACGCAAACACTCTATTCAGCCGTGCGGCGGACTCCATTGAAAACACACGGATTTTAATGAGTTGTTGAAAAATCTCCTCACCACGTCGGAGTCGCTGTTAACATGATGGAACATGAGCGAGGCTAAAACAATGCCAGACATCCGCACTGTCGGCTCCGCCATGCCGCTTGTTGACGGCGAGCACGGAGCCGTTAGAGCCGTTAGAGGCGCTGAAGAGGCGCAGAGGCAGCGCAGTAAAATGCTGCGTTTCTTCAGCGCAGTTCGGAACCAGCAAGCAGCCGCGTCAGGGAGGGGGCGTGGCTTCAGGAACCGTCTGACTCGACTTAAATCCGGGGAAAGTTTCTAGAGAGTGTCCGCTGCTCTGAGACCCATCTGAGCCCTGGAAGGTATTTAATTTATCATTTAATTCATATTTTATCGTCTCTATGTTATGTTGGTCGCGTTAATTCACTTTGATTCCGTTTCTAAACCGTCTTTCCTTCGACTAACGGTGCAGCTGTTTCCTCCACCAGCAGCTTCAGTTAAAGGTAGAAATGATCCTCCTTCAGTTTATGTTAGATTATTATTTAATCTGCTTTATTACTGGGTTTTAGTCTTTTAATGGTTTAATATCATAGCTGGCTCAGTTTATAACTACTCTTTAGTCTGTTGTGTAATTAATGCATCATATTCTATTTACTCAGAAACATTTAATCAGAGTTTAATGGTGTTTTCCTCCTTAATAAATAAAAATATAATAAGTTAAGACGTGAAAGGATGAAAATAATCAATAACAGTTATTGACTGTTCAGTGGAAAAGTGTCAAAACTGTATTTAGTTGTTTTTCACCAGACAATGGCAATAAAACTTCTTATTCTTCTTGTAATTAATCAAATGTTTAATAATTAATTAAATATTAAATGTGATGTCCTGACTTGGAGACATGAGACATGTTTAGGAACAAGCTGTAGAGTCTCTCAGTGAGAACAATAGAAATATCTCTGTTAATAAAGTTAAATCAAACCACCGGTTATTATTGAGCAGATTATTTACACTAACTGGCCACTTCATTAGGTACACTCGTCTCCATGAAGGTTCTGGTTCAGCTTTAGTTTCTAATAACTGAGAGAGATGTTGATTCTACTGTGTTTTCATTTTGTAGAACTGTTGACCTGACATGTGTTCCTAATATTCTGACATAGTAGTCAGAGGGCTAGACTAAATTAGACTTTAAATCAGTCCAGTTTAACTCCATCCTCCACCTCTCTGACTCTGCTTCTACGTCTACTCAACATTATTTAGATTAGAACGACTTCACTGGTGTACCTAATGAACTGGACACATGTACCTAATGAACTGGACACATGTACCTAATGAACTGGACACATGTACCTAATGAAGTGGCCAGGGTGTAAGTAAGGTAGAGATATTGAAGTACCTTTAATGAGATTCTATAATAATATGTTCTTGTTTAGTTGCTGACTTGTTCAGAGATGCAGCAGAAACATTTCCTCTGTTTGTGATGATTAAACTGATTCCAGTTCCTCTTCAGACCACAAACCTCTGAACCAGGTCTCATCTCGGTCAGACTCCTGGTTTGACTCTGGTTCTGTTCTCAGGCTGCAGACGATGAGCTGACCTCTGACCTCTGACCTGTGAGCTGTGAGCTGTGAGCTGTGAGCGATGGAGGACCTCTGGTGTGCGGCTGCAGCAGTTTTCCAGGCGTGGGCGTTCGTGGTGGTGTTCTTCATCATGCTGCCCGCCATGTTCGGCCTCTCTCTGGGAGTCACCGGCGTCTACATCCAGGTCCTGGTCAAACTCCTGGAGGTAACGTGAGAACCCCTCAGAGTCTCTCTGGTCGTGTTTTCACGTGAGCAGCTATGAGATGATCACACGTGTGTTTACAGTGGGCCACCGTACGGATCCAGAGAGGACGGAGGGAGCAGCCCAGCGTACCGGTCCCTCTGCCCAACGGTGAGTCTGGTCGTCATGGTTACAGAGCCAGCATCCAGAGAAACACCTCCACACTGTCAGAGTCAGAGATCCTCTATTAACAGGTTCATAACAAGGAGCAATTATCAGCAAACAAGAAACAAGATTTAACAGAGGAAAATAAAACTTTAATATCAACTAAAAGAATAATTAACAATAAACCACATTCAATTTAACACATTTTTTAAATAAAAGACAGAAGAAAAAAAAGAAAAACATTAAAATCAAAAACCAAAACACCATACAAAGAAAATTGGGAAAAAATAAACATTAAATAATAATAATAAAAAAGTATAAAATATAGCAGTAAATAATAGAAAAAAAATATATTTACCACCATTAAATAATTAATATTAATATGTTAAAATATTAAAATAAATTCAAAAATATAATAATATAATTTAATTTAATATAAGTTGTGTGTAATATAGATTTTTTTTTAAACTATTTTTTAATACAATTTAGAGAAAAAATAATTATCTGACCAATCATGTAATAATAAAATAATAAAAGTTTTAATATTTAACTCTAACTCTGTTAAGTTCTTCTAACTCTAACTATATTAAACATGATTTATTTGTCGTGTTGTGACGTGTTGGTCGTCATTAACCAGTTTAGTCGTGGTTCAGTTCTGGATGAGTTTCCAGATGTGCTCAGACTCACTGACCTCTGTAAAGTTTAAACTCACACACAGGTCATGTGACTCGGTGTGATCCAGGGCCGCTGCTCTCCATTGGTCGGATCCAGCAGCTGATTTATGTTCAGGATCGTCTCAGGATGATGATGCAACAGCAGGTTACACAATGTTAGCTAAAGTAGACAGAGGAACACACTGTGACACAACACGCTGCACAGCTACACGTTTAACAGAGGAGAAGAAGAAACGTGAACACGACGTGATTCTGGTCAGTAGTTAGTTCATCATGAGAACAAGAACCAAGACACACAACAAACACAATGAAAGAACAAACCAACAGTAGACACAAACTTTGTCTAATTAACCACAACATGACAACAAGCAACATAAACCTACAGAGACAGAGACCAGCTACAGGTGGTGAGACAAAGACAAGACCAGAGATCCATAAACACACAACTACTACAAACAGACTCAGACTGAACAAACACAAAGAGTCGACAGTAACAGATTCAACATGAAAACACACACAACCACATAAAGAGTCGACATGATGTGACACTAAACTCGTGCTCCGGCCGCATCAACCACAACCAGGAGGAAACTATAACAGCTGATGTTCTGTGTTTGACTGAATGTGGAGGATTTACTCACGTCTGCTTGAGTTAAACCAGCAGGGCTCAGGGCTCAGAGGTCAGAGGTCAACAGAACTCATGATCCTCAAACACAACTCCTTCTGTTCTTCAGCGTCTGGAAGTGAAACCATCTTCGTTACTGATACTAGAGCTATTAGATCTCATTAATCCGTCTCATTCTGTTTCTTTTCTGGACTCTACTGCAGATCTTTACTAAACTCTTTATCTTTAACTGCTTATTTATATATTTATATTCATATAATAAACGTCTCTATTGTGTCTTTCCTGATCAGTGTCTCTTTACTGAATGTCTCTGTCCTCTGTCTATAAATGCTGCTGTATGTAAATAAACCTTTCTTGCTTTTATTGTCTTTACTGGACTCTTCTTCTTGTCTTTCTGATCCTGATAAACTCTGTAAACTTTGGATTTATTACCACATGAATTATTTGTATTTCACATCATTAAACCTCCTGAGACCCTGCGTCCTCGTATGGGGACATTAAGTTTTAGGTTTGTGGCAGTTTATTCGACGCTTAAGTAGACGCTTTTCTCTTTCATCCAGTGGTAGCAAAGACTCAATACACTAGTGGGTATAAGAACATGATAACAGATTAATTCTACAGCCGATCACGGGACAAAACCTCATCAAACTCTACGATTGAAACTTGTTTATTTATACTTATTAACATTTCTAGTTTGATATGACATGCAAAGTACTCATTTGAGGACATTGGGACTGTCCAGGTATTAACATAAACAGTTTTATATTTTGTTACTCGTTGATGATTGTAATATACAGTGACATAATCCCCGTGTCCACATACGAGGACATCATTTCTTTTCAAAAACGACTTCCTGTTTAAAGATGAAGCTTAGTTTTTATAATTCTTAGGTCCTACTGATCCCAAATAATAAATGTGTAGCAAACAAAAGCTCAGGTCTCAGGAGGTTCACTCTCATTTTAAAAACGTTAAACTATTTTACATCCCAGGTGTCAAACTTGTTTTAGTTCAGGGGGCGGGACCAGAAACATGACAGAATAATAACGTATAAATAATAAGAACAAGAACATAACTCTCCTTTTACTTTAGACCTTTTTCCTCTGATGGGACGTAGGTTTGACCCCCCCCCGGGGTCCAGATCATGTTAAATGTGACTAAACACTAACCATCCTGTAGCTCTACCTGAGGACAGTATCAGTCAGTATGATGGACCTCAGCGTTGTGTTCCAGGGATCATCGAGCGGGCGGGGGGCTCGATGGAGGAGGAGATGGAGCAGGGGGGGGAGTTCGCTCTGAGCGACGTCCTGTACTTCTACAAGAAGGGTCTGGAGAGCATCGTGGACGACCAGGTGACCCAGCGCTTCTCCTCCGAGGAGCTGGCCTCCTGGAACCTCCTGACCCGCACCAACCTGAACTTCCACTACATCAGCCTCCGCCTCACCGTCATCTGGGGCCTCGGCGTCTTCGTCAGATACGGCGTCCTGTTTCCCCTCAGGTCAGAGGCGCCGCCACCTTTCACCTCCTCAGGGGGACGACGGCGGGACGAGAACCCAGAACTTCAGTCAGGGAATAGAGTTAGCTCTCAGGCTGCTGCTGGGGGTTCTAAGGATATAGGAAGAAAAATAAATCGTAGTTTAAACTGTAAAGAAAACAAAAAGACAATGAGCTGAAATGTGTTGACTTTATTGTGGTGTCTCTGCAGGATCACCCTGGCCATCACCGGCCTCTCATGGCTGGTGGTTGGAACGACTCTGGTTGGGTTCCTACCAGAGAGCAGGTAGAACCTCTAACGTTCTAAAGGACTAGAGACACAGACATAGACGTCCTGTCTAGATCTAGATCTGATTAATCTGTTTCTGTTTCTGTGTTGCAGCATAAAGAACTGGCTGAGTGAACTGGTCCATCTGACCTGTTACAGGATCTGTGCCCGAGGCCTGTCAGCCACCATCCACTACCACAACAGGTCCTTCACATTAAACCCTCCACTGCAGTTATTAGTTTCAGTCCCAGGACACAGAGAACAGTTCTCATAGACTATGATCTAGAACCAGTGCGTCTTATCTCCTGCAGAGAGAACAAACCTCAGAAAGGAGGGATATGTGTCGCTAATCACACCACGCCCATCGATGTGGTGATCCTGGCCAATGACGGCTGCTACGCCATGGTGAGTACCGCCAGCAGCGACGCCCGCCCCGGGGTCGGTTACAGGACACACTCTGATCTGGTGTCGTCTGCAGGTGGGGCAGATTCACGGAGGCCTGATGGGGGTCATGCAGAGGTCCATGGTGAGGTCCTGCCCCCATGTTTGGTTTGAGAGGTCGGAGATGAAAGACCGGCACGCCGTGACCAACAGGTGAGGAACGACCTGCTGCTAGACCTCGTTCAGACCTGATCTGGTCTCTAGTGTCCAGGTTAAACAGGTCCAGGTGTGAACACTCATCTGGTCTCTAGTGTCCAGGTTAAACAGGTCCAGGTGTGAACGCTGATCTGGTCTCTAGTGTCCAGGTTAAAGAGGTCCAGGTGTGAACACTGATCTGGTCTCTAGAGTCCAGGTTAAAGAGGTCCAGGTGTGAACACTGATCTGGTCTCTAGAGTCCAGGTTAAAGAGGTCCAGGTGTGAACACTGATCTGGTCTCTAGTGTCCAGGTTAAACAGGTCCAGGTGTAAACAGTGATCTGGTCTCTAGAGTCCAGGTTAAACAGGTCCAGGTGTGAACGCTGATCTTGTCTCTAGTGTCCAGGTTAAAGAGGTCCAGGTGTGAACACTGATCTGGTCTCTAGAGTCCAGGTTAAAGAGGTCCAGGTGTGAACACTGATCTGGTCTCTAGAGTCCAGGTTAAAGAGGTCCAGGTGTGAACACTGATCTGGTCTCTAGTGTCCAGGTTAAACAGGTCCAGGTGTAAACAGTGATCTGGTCTCTAGAGTCCAGGTTAAACAGGTCCAGGTGTGAACGCTGATCTTGTCTCTAGTGTCCAGGTTAAAGAGGTCCAGGTGTGAACACTGATCTGGTCTCTAGAGTCCAGGTTAAAGAGGTCCAGGTGTGAACACTGATCTGGTCTCTAGAGTCCAGGTTAAAGAGGTCCAGGTGTGAACACTGATCTGGTCTCTAGTGTCCAGGTTAAACAGGTCCAGGTGTGAACACTGATCTGGTCTCTAGAGTCCAGGTTAAACAGGTCCAGGTGTGAACACTGATCTGGTGTCAGTCCACATGTGGAGGTGGTCTGGGACACATGTGACCTCCTTCCTTTGGTAGTGTGAACACACAATGAGTCCTGGGTCACATTAAAGACCACCTACTCAACAGGGCTGATCCTTCTTGTTCAGCTCATTTCTGACCTACATCGGCTCCTAAAGTCATACAGGTGTGAACAGGTTTACCATTTGTTAGGCTCCTCCCTCTCACCATGACACCTCTTATTGTTGGTTCTGTTTTAATAAATCTGATTTCTCTTAAATCACTCTGAGGATTTGAAACTAATCACAGGGAACCTATTTTATGTGAAGTTCCCTAAAAGCTCATGTGACTAGAGTCCTTACTGACGATGACTCATGGACCTTCCTCTTCCTCTTCCTCCTCCTCTTCCTCTCTGCAGGCTGAAGGCTCACATCGCGGCTAAGACCAAACTTCCCATCCTGATATTTCCTGAAGGTCAGTCTGCTGCTGCTCACGTGACAACCACGTCGATGCTTTTATGTTTTTATGTTTTTATGTTTTTATATTTTTATGGTAACTCGTGAGTTTCCAACAGGAACCTGTGTCAACAACACGTCAGTCATGATGTTTAAGAAGGGCAGCTTTGAGATCGGAGGGACCATCTACCCGGTCACCATCAAGTACGACCCCCGCTTCGGAGACGCCTTCTGGAACAGCAGCAAGTTCAACATGGTCAGTTACCTGCTGCGCATGATGAGCAGCTGGGCCATCGTGGTCAACGTCTGGTACCTGCCCCCCATGACCCGACAGGTACGCTACAGGTACACCCACCCGAAAGCCTCAGTGGGACGCTCTCTAATGACCTCTGTGTGTTGATGAGCAGGACGGAGAGGACGCCGTTCAGTTCGCCAACAGAGTCAAGTCAGCCATCGCTGCTCAGGGAGGTCTGCTGGACCTGGCGTGGTGAGAACAGTACTCAGATTACTGCTACACATCACTACAGATTACTATGGATTACTACAGATTACAGGACAGGAAAATGAAAGGAAGGGAGGAAGGAAGAGTGGTAGCTCTACTTGATCCTTAAATCTGCTCCTTCACGTTTTAATTCAACGTCTTTGTTTCCCGATCTATTTTATTCATTTATTTAGTTTAGGACTGTCTTTTAAAACCTGATCTATTTAATATTTATCTGACTAAAAGTCAAACTGATGAATCGTTGTGTCTTCACGGTGTCTCCTGTCTTCCAGGGACGGAGGACTGAAGAGAGGGAAAGTCAAGGATTCTCTAAAAGAGGAGGAGCAGAAGAAGTACAGCAGCATCCTCGTGGGACAGGACGGACACGACTCTGATACTGAAGACCAGTAACCACCCAGAACCACCAGGAACCATCAGGAACCATCAGGAACCACCCAGAACCACCAGGAACCATCAGGAACCCTCAGGAACCACCAAGGACCACCAGGGACCATCTAGGAACCACCAGGAACCTTCAAGAACAATGAAGAACCATCAAGAACTCAGGTTCTGATCATCAGTTCTCACATGAGGATGAAAACTCTTTAGTGTTTATTGTCTCTCTGCATGTTCACCAGCAGGAGGCAGCGCTGGACCACAAACCACCAGGACGTCCCACAAGACATTCATCTCTATATTATTATTATTATTATTATTATTATTATCTGTGGCAGGTTTTAAATGTGAATATTTTTTAAACCACATAAACAAGATGACGGTTTTAATTTTAATTTCCACCTTTGTGGAGTTTTGTTTTTTAATTTACCGGAAATAATCAGATAAAGTTCACGTCTCTGTTGATAATTCACTACAAAATAAACTAAGTGGTTATAATTCATTCATCTGGACTCGTCTTTAGTTCTTTACATGTGTCAGGGATTTAAGTCAAACAGAAACTGATTTAAATGTTTAATGAAGTTAAAGCTCAGATAAATTAATTCCTGATCATATTAAAGATTAATAAAGATCCTTTTAAACATCTAAAACATGTCCAGTCTGAGCAGATTTAGCTTTATTTTTATTGAAGTTAAATAATAAATAAAATAAATAAAAATAAAACCAGAAATTAAAAAAAAAAATAGAAATAGGAGAAAAGGAAAGTTATAAAATCTAAACTAAATTATTACTATTATTATTTACTGTAAATTTATTTTATTAAACATCCGCTCTCCAACATGAGATCAAATCTAATGCAGCGGTTCTCAAGCTGTGGTTAGAGACCCGACACGGGGACGGAGGATGAATTCATTATTATTTTGCAGCTTCAGTTTAAATCTGAAGAATAAAGAATCATTTATTTAGTTTTTATTATAAATAAAGACACAACATCTGTTAGTGAACTACTTCCTGTTTTTATTTAAACTGAGAAATAAATAAATGTTAAAATATCTGAGATTCATTCGTCTGATTTTAAAACGTTAATTAATTAAAGAGGATTTCTGGTCTGATCATGTTGAAGTTAAAGGATTTAATTTAAATCATCATAAAATATCTTTAAACAGCTGATCTGCTCTGTTTGACTTTATACACATAATATGATTTAATGTTTATACATTAAACTGAACATCTTTGGATTTAAACTAAATATTTAAAGACATCAACCTGAATGTTTCACCAGTTTTTAAGGTTTAATGTTGAAATATAAAAATAACTATGAACTGAATGTGACGACAGATGAAGATGAGGGAGTCCTGGAGGATGAAGAATAAGATTGATCATTTATATGCTTTTATTATTATTATCATTATCATTATTATTATTACTATTATAAAGACAGTTTATGTTAAGAATAAAAGTAAAAGTAAAATATATTTTTAATGATTTAAAATGTTCTGTTTAAATCAATGATTTTGAACTGAACCTGTTTGACATCATCCTGAACATGTGTCACAAGTTTTAAGTTTTTTTTATGATTGATTAAATAAAGAAAATAAATAGGTTTTTAATAATAATAATAATAAAAAGAAGAGAGTCTGTCGTAGAGAATAAAATAATATTCTGAATAAAGAGACATCACCTCGTCTTTCTGCTCCCTCACTCTGTTGAAGCTTTGTTTAGTCGATTAATATGAAGATATTCCTATAAATGTGGATGTGTTCTTAAATATTATTAAAAAGTCTGATTTATTTAGTAATAATGTTCCACGGTGACAGAAAGCTAAATGAGTGGGTTTAGTTTCAGATTAATGGAGAAGCCAGGGTGAAGCTGGATGACGTGTCCTTCAGAATAAAAGCTGAGACAGTGGATGAGCCTGGAGACGGGGGACATGTTTACTGTGACGGCGCTTTAATAAAGAAAGCACAGACTGTGAAATAGCATGGAGTTATTGTTCCACACAGAGCCAGGCTTACATTTCACAGCCTCTCTGCCTCTCACGCCGCCGCCGCTGCCTCCGCCGCCACCGCCGCCGCCGCCACCCGCCTCCAATAACAATCCCACAACTCAAATTGCTTGAACAGAAATGTTTGTTCTCCCCTAACAAGATTGTGAATTATTAATAGGATCTAAAGCCGATACTATAACCCGATTGTTGAGGTGGGATTCTTGGCGAGCGATGCTCCACCACACCATTTACTGTGATGTATGTGTCTGCACATCTTTATGTCCAATTTAATGTGATTCAGATAGATTTCAGAGGGACATCATAAAAGGCATCGGACTGACCCCGACTCTAGACTCCATACAACCGCCCCCTTATGTCCCAATATGCTGATTCAATTTTACTTCTACCCTCGCTGATCTATACAAATGCAATGCAGGTACACTAAGTAAATATGAATACATTTCCAAATTGAATCCAAGTGAGTGTAGTCGGCCGAGGACATCATTTTAAATCCCGCTGTGCTGGGAACTGAGCGGCCCGACCACTCTGGAGGGTAAATGACTGAGGCTGCTTCTGAGACTCGCCATTAGTTGCAGCGTAATGCCTTTAAATACATTGTTCTGCCATCTATTCTGTGCCGCGGCCGTAATGTATGAGATGCTGAGGACGATCGATACGGCCTCAAACCTCGGCTCACATTCACCCAGCGCCTCCACCAGGACCTTCACTGCTGCAGGAAAACATTCAGCCTCAAAGACCCGGAGGATGATGAAGAAATATCTCTATTATTTACATTTATATATACGTTTACTTGATTTAAAGGAGTCGTCGTCTGGTGGCTGCAATATGCTGCTCCACCACTAGAGGGCTTCAAATACAAAACACTGGTCCTTTAATGATGACGTTAATGATAAACTAAATTAAAACAAGTACCATCAGTAAAAACCCGTGTACTTTTCCTTTGTGGTACTTCTACAACAAGAACATGTTGGGATATATTAGAGATTCAGTTACTAATACGTTAATAATGCATAATATATATGTTTACTGCATTAGAAGGTCCAGAGTGGAGGATTTATATTTATCTGTTAGCACAAATAAAACACTGTATTTTTAATGTTTTCATTATCTATTGGTCCTGTTTTTATAAAAATAAAGACTACAAGAAATAAACCAGTAATCAGTTGTAATCCACAGCTTCACCACTAGATGGCTTTAAATCCAAAACACTGGTCCTTTAATGTTTTTTAATTTTCATGTCAATCTTCTACTCCTCATCATTTCTGACATTGAACCTGTGTACTTTTACTTTATGGTACTCTTAGTGCAGGACATGTTGGATATATAAATATTCAGCTACTAATTAATTTAGATATTAGTCACAAAACGAGAACAATTATCAGAATTATTCACGATGATTTATACATTTAGTGCATTTAAAGGATCTAAACCTGACACACTGGTGCTTTAATGTATTATCATTTAAACAGAATTATAAAGTTATATTTTTAATACGACGCTATCAGTATTATCATGATAGCAAAATATATTTACATAGCACCTTTAAAAGCTTTATTTACTTGAATGAGTTATTTTATAGTTATATTTTATTTTGAATGTTTTAATTTTAAAATAAATTCTAAAATCTATTTTTCATAATGTGTTTAAACATTTATAAATGATAATGTAGTTTTATATGTCGTAGCAGTGGTCTCTGTATTTTTCATGCATCTAAAATTAAAGTTTAAAAAATATACTGAAAACATTATACATATATATTATTATATACATTTGTAGATATTTGTTTTATTTATTCCTCTTCTATTAATGAACCTTTACACATTAAACTAGCTGCATATAAATAAACCATATTATTATTATTATTAATGTATTTATTAGTGACTGGTTGTTTAATGTTTGGTATTAATCTAATATTTAACAGTAGATTCTATTAAGAGGCTAACGTGGAAGCCCTGGAGTCCAGATCCTTGGTCTTTTGTCTTTAAGTTCATCAGCTGTTTGATGAACTCTGAGTCCTGAGGAGGAAATATGAGCGCGGCCGGCCGGCGTCTGATTTACATACTCTAATGAATCTGGGCTATAATTGGTCAGAATTGATTTTGTTCCTGCTCTGATTGAGTCTCAGCTTCTTCAGGTGGATTGATCTGTGGTTGAATTCCAGTTTATTTAGTTTAGACAATAATTATGTAGTCATGCAGAGTCGGGGGCCCGGCTCCGGTCCTGCTGTTTGTTATCAGACCAATCATCTCCAATCTTTCTCTGGACTCACATGAAAAATGTCCTCCGCCGAGCTACATGAAGGTGTGAAATTGCCGACTCCTCTTTGCCCTCGGCCCTGCGCCTCAGAAGGTATTTCTTCTTTTATTGACAGCGTGGCTGGATCCCGGGCTGATGGCGGCTGCCGACATCCCCCTCCAGCCTTGATTGCTTTTGTTTCCAGGTCACCTCCTATCTATCGCTGCAACTTTTCCAATTTCTCAGGGCTTGTTGTATGAAGACAGAAGGCTCTGTGGAGACGGACGCAGAGAAAACCACAGAAATGTGCTCGCTGTCGCCACCGCCACAACTTCATCAAAGCAACCATCAAATAAACGTCTGGCTTCATTAATATGAAATTATCTTAGCGTGGAGATTAATTGCGTTAAACTTATGAGAGTGTGTTCGTTGTGGACGGAGGCGGCGGAAATGATGGATGATGAGAGCGCTCTGATGAATGGAGAAAGCAGCGGAACTAAATTGAAAGTGTACTCATCCGTTCTCCGCTCACAACTAATGATAAATTGAGCGTGTCACATCGAACAATACTCGCCGAGGTTCAAACATGGCCGCCGCCCGCCGCTGATCCACGCGTCCAACCAGAAGCTTCTCAGGTTTATTCCCTCTGTCAGAGAACAACAACAACTCATGATGGGATGTTAATGGATTTAGATTCATCTCAATTAAATATTAACTCATGACTCATGTTTGAGTCCTGACGAGGTCTGAGACTAGAGGACAGAGGAGACAGGAAGGAAGGACGGAAGGAAGGATGGAAGGAAGGATGGAAGGAGAGAAGGAGACAGGAAGGAAGGAAGGAAGGAAGGAAGGAGAGAAGGAGACAGGAAGGAAGGAAGGAAGGAAGGATGGAAGGAAGGATGGAAGGAGAGAAGGAGACAGGAAGGAAGGAAGGAAGGAAGGAAGGAGAGAAGGAGACAGGAAGGAAGGAAGGAAGGAAGGACGGAAGGAAGGATGGAAGGAGAGAAGGAGACAGGAAGGAAGGAAGGAAGGAAGGAAGGAGAGAAGGAGACAGGAAGGAAGGAAGGAAGGAAGGATGGAAGGAAGGAAGGAGAGAAGGAGACAGGAAGGAAGGAAGGAAGGAAGGGAGGACGGAAGGAAGGAAAGATGGAAGGATGGAAGGAAGTAGAGAAAGAAGGAAGGAAGGAAGGAGACAGGAAGGAAGGATGGAAGGAAGTAGAGAAGGAAGGAAGGATGGACAGAAGGAAGGAAGTATCAAAGGAAGGAAGTAGAGAAGGAAGGAAGGAAGGAAAAAAGAAGGAAGGATGAATGGAAGGAGGGAAGGAAAGAAGGAAGGATGGAAGGAGGGAAGGAGACAGAGACGTGTGGAAGGACGTAAGGAAGGAAGTAGAGAAGGAAGGAAGCAGAGAAAGTACGAATGGAAGAAAGGAAGGAAGCAAGAAAGGAAACAGAGAAGGAAGGTAGGAAGGAAGTAGAAAAGGAAGTATGGAAAGATGGAAGGAAGGAAGTAGAGAAGGAAGGAAGGAAGGAAGTAGAGAAGGCAGGAAGCAGAAAAGGAAGGAAGGAGAGAAGGAAGGAAGGAAAGAAGGAAGTATGGAAGGAAGGAAGGAAGGAAGGAAGGATGTAGAGAAAGAAGGAAGGAAGTAGAGAAGGAAGGACGGAAAGAAGGGAAGGAAGTGAGAAAGGAAACAGAGAAGGAAGGTAGGAAGGAAGTTAAGAAGGAAGTATGGAAGGAAGGAAGGAAGGTGTTATCCAAGATGGCGACGGGTTGAACCACCACACTGAGCTTCAGAGTCCAGATGTGGAGGTTTATACTGAAGGTCAGTCACTTCCTGTTGTTCTTTGTATCTCACATTAAATACTTTTATTTTGAAACTGCTACAGGAAACACGTTGAATTTCTCACATGCTAACAGCTAACAGCTAACAGCTAACAGCTAACGGCTAACAGCTAACGGCTAACAGCTAACACCACACATTGACAGACGACGTGTCTGAGCTCCATCTGTGTGTTTTCTGCTGATTGTAAACGTTGAGTTTATTTCTAATCTATAAACTCGGGTAAACTTTAACGACGCCGCTCTGCTTTGCTGCTCCACGGTGTTTTATTTTTTCTTTGTTTTAATACGAACGGGCCGAGCAGAGATTGATAGAGATCCTCTTCTTCATTCTCCAACTGCTGTAATCTCACAGATGGCGATATCATTTACAATGGAGGCTGTCAGCTGGAGCCGGGCCAGACGCCGTCTTAATAGGAGTTTGATCATCTGTAACTTTGGCTGCCTGTCACTTGTTTTGGGTTTTAAACACGGAAAAGTAAAAAAAATAAAAATATTCTGGCGATCAATCCTCATCACAGCTTCCAGTTATTTAGAGAAACAGTTGGAGTTATCTGTCAGTGGAGGACACGACGGAGACAACTAGAGCAGAGGACACAGCACTGATCTGAATGAGGACAAACGTCTCCTCAGGGGGGCGCTGCAGAGCTGAGAGTACTGACGGGAAACTAGTCAATAACGTTTCATCAGAATAAATCTGCTTCTACAGACCTTTTACCCATAGTTCATAGCGACACGGTCCTCCTTCCTGTCTTTAAGTTTTTCTTTCCTAGAAACGAGAAGTCAGCGCAGCTAGCTATGAAGTCAGCCTCTAGTGGACATTAGTGGAACTGCAGCTTCAGTTGGCTTCCTGTTTCAGCCCTGGAGGATTCTGATTGGCTCTCAGGAAGTCCGACTTCGTAAGAAAACAAAGAAAACACAAACAGTCGTCTAGATTTCTTGTTTCTGTTGGAAAAAATATAAAATAACGACTTTTTCTGCATCACAACGTTTAACCACTGATGTTGTGTTGCAGACTCAACAACCTGAGTTTCCCTCAGGGCCCTCGGGTACAATCGACGCTGTTTTCAGATCTTTGTCGTTTAGTTTCCTCTGCTCTAAACCGAGAGGCGTCTCATCACAGGAACGACTCTCAAAGAAAATTACGCCGCTTGGTTTTATTCCAAGTTCATATTTGGCAAGTCCAGGCCGACTGTCATCCATCACGGCCTGCACTTCCTGATCACGGTCTCCAGGGGACGGGGTTCATCTCTCCTCTTCCTCCAACCAGAGCAGAAAGCAGCGGTGGCGGCGGCGGCGGCAGCGTCTCCAATTTCATTCTCAGCAGCGATGCAGAAAAAGCTCAGTTCAGCGGAGCAGCACGCTCTGCAACTTCTCTGCAAAATGAATACTTTTAATTTGCCGGGCTGGGATGGCCCCCGGGCCCCAGGACAATGTTGATGGATGATGTTTTAATGCTGCTGAATGTTATTTTTACTGAACAGGGAAAACTATAAATTTTTACTTCAGTGCCAATGACTGTGGCCGATGCATAAACGCGGCGTCGCCCATGAATAATCGCCGCTCACAGCAGATGTTACTTTGCAGAAACCAATTCCTGGGATAAGATTTGCAGAAGATTAATTGTCTACAGCTGTTTCATGGCCCGCTGCAATCTTAATACATTTATGATAAGTTTAAAAGCTCACTGGAGGCAGCGCCCAGAGAAAGGGACGCTTTATTCTTACATCTGGATTCATATCCTCCGTCAGATTCATCATTAGCCTTTATACGAGAGGACGGCGAGGCCGGCCGTCATTACCGCTCCACGTGCTGCCTCCTCTTTCTTCCCATATTTTCATTTCTCCCGTTTTTGACTGACTGAATTATTCAGATATGTGCAAATGAGTTGTTTTCATTTTTCTCCCCTGGAAGTGGAAATTGAAAGTGACCCGGCGTGACCCTCATCTATTACTCAAGCTAAATTGCAGTGAGTGTGCAGCGTGGATCATTGTACCCGTGCGGGGGCTTTGTTAACCGGCGAGCCGTGACCCGGCCCCCCACGCAGCATCTGTACCAGTTTGGAAGAATCGGCGTGTTACGACCCTCACTCCTGGCTTTTATAAAGCCCCATTTAAATATTCTCCACAGAACAAAAGCAATCATGTTCGGAGCGCGGGGCCGGGTCAGGGGCCGGCGCTCTGCGGGGGCCAGCGGTGCACCCAGACTTTTTGAGGAACCATTTGGTGTTTGAAAGTTCCTGACACTGACGCTGGGAGGTTTTCATTTGCTGAGCGTTCAGCCCTCCTCCCGGCTCATTGTGTTCCTCTCACATCATTTAACGGCGCTCTCTCGCTCGGCGCTCGCTCGCTCGGCCGGCGGGCGGGCGGATCCAGAGCGTCCATTATTTATGACCAGAACCGAGGCAGCAGGAGCAACGCTGAGCTCAGACATTCATCATTTACTGGGAGATCAATAAACAGTGGTGTAATAAATGCTTTATAACGCGCCGTGAACACTCGGCCTCTTATAAAGCACATGTTGATGAACTGATCGCTGCTTTTAATTCATCCCTGACGACGGGAAAATGATCTATCGACGCAAAGTGTTTTGTGTTTTCTTTAGAGGATGAGAAACGTGTTTATAACGACGTGAGGAACGATCGTGTTGTGACATCTGAATTGGTTTATTTTAGTGAGATGTAGATTTAAACTGAGGAGCCGTCACTCAGACTGATCTGTTCAAATGATTCATTAAATGATTCATTAAATGATTCATTTCAGTAAAAACAGACGGAAAATAAAATAAAAACTCAGTGAAGATTGTTTTTAATGTTGAACTCAGACGTGTGATTTATTTTATTTTTATTTTTGATTTACATTTAATAAATAAATAAATAAATAAACAGCTTCTTGTTTCTGGTGTCGTCAGTTTGACCAGACTGAGACGTGACGCTCAACAGAAAAATAACAGAAAAATAACATCTGCAGAAATAAAATATATTATTTGAGTATCTGAGATTATAGTCATGTAAATCTACAATAATCTAAATATTATAATTTTAAATGTTTTTTTTTTTACAGACAAATAATAAATAAAAGAGTTAAAAGAAAAAGTCCAAACTGATAAATAGATTAAGGTTGTGGTGTTACCTTCAGTCAATAATATTTTTATTATAAATAATATAAAATAAAACATTAACTAATTAATGACCTGGGTTTAAATAAATGTAGTTTTTCAATTTTTAATTTACAACTAATTATTCTGATCCAGAATAAATCTGCTTTTTTACTTAAACTGTTTTTTTATTTTTTTTATTCTCACATTAATGAACATTCAGCGTAGCTAGCTGTGGAGTTAGCGCGACGTGAAGCAGCCTCTGGTGGACATTAGTGGAACTACAGCTTGTGTTGACTTCCTGTTTCAGCCCTGGAGGATTCTGATTGGTCTACACACATGAAATTAAAATAACTGGATGTTGGATTGTCATCTAGTTTCTGTGATGGAAATAAATTTAAATAATGACTTTTTATTTTTTTTTTTGCAGCTCAACATTTAAACTGAACCAGTTGATGCTCCAGTCAACGAGACGTAAACGTTTAGAAGCCAAACGGACGAAAGAGAAAACCCTGAAAAGATCATATGAATCATTTATGGTTTTCTCTGTTGGATTATTGTTTCTGTAACATCCAGCAGTGAGAGTGGACACCGTAGCCTGTCCCATTAATATCCTGATCACACACAGGAGGCGTCCATTAATAATCCAGACTAAGTAATCCAGACTGACCACCTCACACATCGAACATGACTCCATACGCTGCAATAAAACAAAAGCCTGACTTCATAAATGTGACCACATCATAAATATGAAAGCGTCGCAGCTTCTAATTTATTCTCAGGGACTTAATTGGTTTCTCCTGCTCATTAGCAGATGTGTGTTAATGAACTCAGCGTCTACCTTTAACTCAGACCGCCTCCACATCAACGCAACACACACATTTCATACACTTTCATTTTTCCCTGCAGCTCTATTTAGACGCAGGGTCAAAGCCTGGGGGGTGGGGTGGGTGGGGTGGGGTGAGGGCGTCCATCCGATAATCAGAGTCCTGTCACGTCACCCCCTCCCTCTGAACAAACAGATACCTGTCACCTATGAGGAATAGGAGCGCTCCTTAACGGATTATTTACTTTTAATGGGCGGGGGACGAGGAAGGCACTTAATATGTGCTCACACGAGGCGTGATGTATGGGGTCATCGTAACACGAGCTGCTGGCTGGAAATAAATCTGCTGCAGGACGCCGCTCCACTACAGAGCTGGGAGACGTGAGTGAGGAGGGGAACCTCATCAACACCTGGTCTCACCTGGTCTCACCTGGTCTCACCTGTCCATCTACCTGGTCTTAATCTAAATGTGTCTCCACATGCGTCCCCAGCCAGCACTTGAGATCTGATCTCAGTTTGTGTGTCTGTAAATCAGCAGCGCCATCATGTGGTCAGTAGAATATTGTAGCAGCTGCTGTCTCTAATGGATCTCTACCTACCGCTGGATCAGAACCATCAACAGCTGCTGGTTTAAGCTAAGGTTAGCTTGTTTTGGCTAACGCTGGCTAGTTTAGGTTAACATTCGCTGGTTCATGTTAGCTTCTTTAGGCTAACCTTATTAAAGCTAATGTTAGTTGGTTAAGGACGATAGCAGATTCAAGGATCAGGTGAACCCAGATGAAGCGGCCTTGAAGCTGTTAACGATATTTTATTTTCAAATAGAAGACATGCTAGCTCCATGCATACACTAGCTATATTTTTATGAGGGTTACCTAGGCAACCAGAGCCTGGGACGTCCCCTAGAGACAAACTGTCGGCTACAAAGACACGGACGACACAAGAATTCCTGTAGAAGAAGGCTGGAGTTTATGCAGCATTAGCTGCTTTAGGCTAATGTTTGTTTCTTTCAGCCACAGAGGAAGTTGTCTCCAGAGGAAACGCCGACATAAAAGCCTCGACATAAACATCGTGGAGCATTTATAACCGCTGCTGGTGGAGACCAAACACGGAGCTCAAAGAGTGAATCTGCTCGATACGACCATGAGTCCAAGAAGAAGATGTGGACCTGCCGTTTTATTAATTGTGATGTTTCTGCTATAAACAAGTGAAATAATCCTCGTTGTAAATGAAGCTCTTGGTTATTTGACAGCTTCTCTGGATGAAATATGTTTCCTCTTTGGGCACAGCTCCTCCACGACAGGACGTCCACGGAGGATTTAAATGGTCCCATTTATTTGCCATTGAGCGTCATTAATATTCATGATCAATCATCAGCCGGGAGGCGCCAAAGAGCCACAGGTTCTATGTTTTTATGATGGTTATTAATGACGACCCGGGCGCTCACTTCTCCCACTCACACGGCCCTGAACTCCTAATGATCAAAAGTATTAATTCCCTCGGTATTCCTTTATTAATATCCTGGACGGAGATAAAAAGCAATATTAATGTAAGGCCAACATAAAGACGGAGTCATTATTTAAGTCCTGTCATCGTTTGTCTTATTTAAATACCACCGTGATAAGGCTTTATTTTAATTTAAATAAAGACATTAATTCTGTAATGCTGAGTAATCAAAGCAACATTTTGCAGTTGAACTGAAAACCTTGTTAGGTTGCTCATAAATCTTAGAGGCAACGGATCGGCCACATGACCAGAGACGTCAGTGAATAAAGACCTGATTTAAATTTAATGTTGTATGACATCTGGCTCATATTAGAGCCATAAAATATATAATGATTTAATTTAAAGCATTGGTTTCGTTACCTTTAGAGGAGTCATCTGTTTCAGTCGAGGCTGCAACAAGAACAAGAAGATATTGATCAGAGTTAAGTCAATTAAATATCTTGTTGACGTCTCAATCGATATTAATAATGAAGTTTATTTACTTTTTAATGGAGCTTTATTCAAAATGTCTTATTTGTTGTTTTCTTCTTTTCTAGTAATATTCATGTTTTCTTATCTGACAGATATGATATTTATCAGATCCATTAAAACGCATTAATTTAAAGGTTTTCTTTTGTTACTCAGATGTTCTCACTGTTTCAGTCGAGCTGCTTTTATAGAACAAGATGTGAATCTGTTATTTTCTTGTCCAGTAAATTAAATATCTGTGATATTAAATAGTTTTAGATCCTTCCTGGTGGATTCTTTAATAAAGCTGCTTCAGATCTATTCTCTTCCTGTTCCTCTCATCTTATTTTAATCTGTGGTTTAAACATGTGACTTTGGTGAATTGATCTTCTTCTTTTCCATCTAAGTGTTTGCAGAGAGCGAGACGGTGCTCTGCGTCTCATCAGCAGCACTTGTTGACGGGCCGAGGCTGAATCTCTGGGCGACGCTCTGTGAAAATGAGACGGGAGGCCTCAGCCCGCTGATCATCCTTTTAATAACCTGTAATATTGAGGCAGCAGCAGCAGCAGCTTTCTGCCGCCTCACTCTGATGGATGGGCTCTCCGATGAGACGCTACAAGCTCCATCCAGATTGACCAAACATCTAAACATACAAATGATTAAAAAAGGAGGGGTTACCCTCTGGACCCCGGGAGGAAAGTGAATAACCTCTAGTTAAGATGATAGCGTTTTCCAAGTGCAATTTATAGTCTATTGACTGGAGAAACTGTCTTTTCAGATATGCGGAAATTGTCTTACATTGCAGATGAGATCTGCTGCTTGACACCGGATCTGGAGGCCAGGTCGACAGCAAATATCACATTAGCTGCTCAGGAGCTGCTCAGATCATATCGTCCTGTTTCAGCTCTGGACAAACACATCCACATATCAGCTCATCTCCCAGACAAGCTCCTCCATCAGCCGGCGACAACAGGCGGCAGGAAGAGAGGGAGGGAGGGAGGACCGGGAGGTTGGGGCGGTGGACGGGTGAGTCAAACGTTCATAGACGTGTTCACCTGTTTATTAACGAACTGACTGAAGACGGGCTCAGACTACAAGACTTAAGACACTGGTCACAGGAAGATCATTCAGGTTATATATGGGCGCTGTAATCTCACGTTTTCTTCTTCTATCCTTTAATAATTGTCATGTTTTCTTCTTCTATCCTTTAATATTTGTCGTTTTCTTCTTCTTTAATATTTGTCACGTTTTCTTCTTCTTCTTTAATATTTGTCATGTTTTCTTCTTCTATCCTTTAATAATTGTCACGTTTTCTTCTTCTATCCTTTAATATTGTCATGTTTTCTTCATCCTATCCTTTAATATTTGTCATGTTTTCTTCTTCTATCCTTAAATAATTGTCATGTTTTCTTCTTCTTCTCTTCCATCACACAGGGACAACATGCTCCAGGACGTGAGGCCTTGGTGCAGGGGGTAAGGAGGATGAGGATGTTGGGGTGGTGGATGGGTACGTGACACATTCACAGACTTGTCCACCCTTTTCATTAACAAACTGATTCAAGCTGAGCTCAGGCTACAAGAGGTCAATCAGGCTGCATCACACACTTCAGAGATAATCCTCTCTCTGATCTCAAACGTGCACACACTATAGGATATTATTCAGATTATCCCAACAGATCAGGAGGCAGTGAACTCACCACGTCACACGACCTCACAGGAAATGGACGGAAACAAAACAGAGACTGTGGAGAAACAACTTTAGATCTGTTCAGACTCCAGTCCAGCAGGTGGCGCTAACCTCGGACAGTGCTAAATGAGGAAGAATAATAAGAACTAGCTAAGGGAACGCTGCTAGTCTTAGCATCTGAATAAAAAAAAAGCCCATTGTTCTTTCTTTGACGTAAACATTACCTAACTAGCATAGCAATATGCCCCGCTAGTGCTAGCCTAGCATTGCTAGCGGACTTGTTGGCTTACCCAGGAAGCTAAGCTGAAGGAAACTGAACATATAAATATAAAATAAATTATGTGTTACAGAAACATTCAAGACGGTTCAAACAGCTTTAATATGTGTCTACAGTAGCATGCTAGCTAACATTAGCCTAGAGAGCTAACATGTCCTTCTAGAATCATTTCTCTTATTGGTTAAAAGTACGTACGTAATCATCCAGATTTTAAATCCTAAATGTCAAACACGGCGGCGATGAGTCTGCAGATCTGTGAACGTCTCACATTAGCAGATAATCTCTGGTCCATTAAATGATCTGGTTCAGAGGAGATCCCCTCCTTTAGATGCTCTAGACGTTTAGTGGACGTCCCGTGTTTGTCTCAGATCAGAGGCAGAGCTCAGGCCTCCCGTCGGACGGTTTACACTCAGGTGGCGTTTCTCATTACGTCTCACGGTGGATGTTTTGACAGCGAGGCGTCCTTCGCTTGCCACTCAACTCTATCAATGTCAGCAGCAGGGCTCAGCCTCACGCACACATATTTGGATTAAACAGTCAGAGTCATTACAGCCGCCGTTATTGACCTTTTAAGATACAACTTTAATAGCTTTTCTCTGGTCTGGCTGAGGAACACCCCCGGCTGCCGCGCTGATGAAGTCCCCCTCAGGGTTTGCCTGGAATTGGAATCAAATACTTTAGATCCCCTCTTCCTCGAGGCTAATGCCGCCGGCTTTGTGGCAGAGAAAAGAGAAATTAAAGGAAAAGCACACAATGAGAATGAGGAGCAGGCGATCAGGATTACCAGACAGGACAACCATTTTCCAGCGGCCAGCCAAGCTAGACGAAGCTGGAGGCTCCGACGGCGCCGAGGACAAAGTCTCAGCGTTGGAGAGAAAAAATAAAGTCTGTAAATAAACCGTGAAATCATCAAACCTGCAGAAACGCTAGGACGTCTGGTTTATTACACGATGTCATCTGTTTTTAAAAAAAAATATTAAAGAACTGTTCATCATTCAGACAATTAGATTTTATTCTGTTCTAATATAAAAATGTACATTACGTTTATTTGTAGATTTACTCAGGTTATATACTGGAGCCTCAGGTTTTCTTCTTCTCTTTTAATAATTGGAACATTTTCATCTTGTTTTTACATTTTTGTCTCAGTTTCTTCTTCTATCTTTTAATGTTTGTCATGTTTTCTTCTTGTTTTTTAAAATTTGCTGCGTTTTCTTCTTGTTTTTACATTTTTTCCAGTTTCTTCTTCTTGTTTTTATTTTTTTGTCACGATTTAATGTTTGTCATGTTTTCCTGGTCTTCATAATTGTCGTGTCTTCTTCTTCTTCTTCTATCCTTTAATATTTGTCATGTTTTCGTCTTGTTTTTTTAAATACGTTCCGCTATCTTCTTCTTGTTTTTAGTTTTTTGTCACGGTTTCTAATGTTTGTCATATTTTCTTCTTCTTCTTCTTCTTTAATATTGTCATATTTTCTTCTTCTTCTTCTTCTTTAATATTTGTTGTGTTTTCTTCTTCTTCTTTAATATTTGTTGTGTTTTCTTCTTCTACACGTTTGTCGTGTCTTGGTCTCTAATGACCACGCGGCCGAGCCTCAGCCAGCCTCTAGACCCCAGCGCCTCCTAAGGTTTCCAGGCTGTTTGTGTCTCAGCGAGGTTAATATCCTGGCCTGTCTCGGCTCCTATTTATCATCTCAGGTGTGTTGAAGTGCTCCTCTCTGTGATGGAGGACGACTCTCATGTATTGACAATAGCCATTTGTAAATCTCGCCGTAATCCGTCCTCTCACTTTATAGAAGAGGGAGATAATGCGATGGAACTTTTCTGAACTGGTGACCTTCTGCGTCGGCGTCTCACCTGTCCTCATGCCTCTTATTGTCTTTGTGCTCGTGGCTGCAGGTCTTATTCACTGTCTGCAGCCATCAGCCTTTTCCAATCTCAGCGTCAGGGAAGTCACAGCTTCTTCTACAAGTGCCTTCAGTAATTGAATTTGCTGCAGAAATAGCGGCCTGGAAAATTTCATTTTCAGTGCGGGTGGATGTGTGCGTGGCTCATCCCCCGGCTTCCTAACTCATCTGTCCTCTCGTCCATTTCCAGCCTCCGTGTTCTAGTCCACGGTGGAGTCTCCTGTCCCTCGCCTCGTCCCCCCTCCACTCCTCCACTGCTGACATGTGCTTACTGACTGTTAGGTGTTCCTAATAATATGACACATGCAGATAAACGTGAACAGGTTTGATTGTTTTCATTCTGTTATTTCTATTTAATGCAGCTTTACGTTGATTTATTGTTCTGCAGTTATTTGACCTTAAACATCTTCTACTCTTTAAACTAAATGATCTGGAAACGTTTCTGTTTTGACTCCAGCAGCTTTAAAATGTTCAAACCTGAAATATGAGACGTTGAAATGATGAAGATGAGATGACTCTGTATTAATGCAGCGCTGCAGCAGCAGATTAAAGACACACGGGATGAAAGAGAATAAATAAATAAAGAAATATAACTATAAACACAACACATCTATGTAAAATAGATTAGAAAACATTTTATACATCAGTAAATAAAGGTCATGTAAACATAAGGTGTTGAGGTTTGTGCTGTGATTGTTTATTAGAGAAATTACTATATAATTATATTATTATTATTATTATTATTGGTGATTAAAACATCTGCAACGTTTTTAAATGTATGTAAAAATAAAAGTGTAATTTAATTCATCTTATTATTTATTTTATTGAGATCTGTTACACAATGAATGGATTTTATTTTGAAATCTATTAATTAAAATCACTTTTTCTAAAATGTGTTTTTATTATAAACGTCTCAGCTTTAAATTAAAAGATTATCTGGATTTTCAAAATCCATCAACTAATTCCATTAATTCAAAAATAAAAAATAATATAAAAAAAAATACAAAAAATAAAAATATATAAAACTAAAAAAATATTTTCTCTCTAAATATTTTATTCACCTGCAGGATTTAAAGACACCATGAACCATTATAGTCATCCATGTACCTGTTGATATATCAGATATAGATGTTTTTAATTTCACATCTTTAGTTGATGTTAATGAGGCGCTCGTTACCATGGAAACGAGCCACGGATGCCAGGGGGCGCTGCAGGGAGGGGGGTCCAGTACCACTTGTACTTGTATCCGAGTATTTTCCCTCCATCCCTGGACCGTCAGTGATCCCTGTCAGGGGGGAGACGGGGGGAGGACGGGGGGAGACGGGGGGGGGAGGGACGTCCAGGCCTTGTCACTGTGGCAGTTTTCTCCTAAATACCTTCCACAAATAATGGGTTTTCAGAAGCAGCATTAACAGGGTTGATTACACCGAATGGCCCTTTTAATTTACAGCGGGCCCCTATTGATCACAGGAGTGCAGATTAAAGCGTTCAATGAAGCCGGTGATGAGGTATTAACCAGCTGGAGGCCCCCGGGGGCCCGAGGGGATCGGGGCAGGCCGGCCGGGGGGCTCTGCCTGTGTACAGTTGTTCCCCTGTAATGAAGTGCCTCTATGCAGCGGCATGGAGCCCCGGCAGGAAAAATAGATTGAAGATGATGAGCTCTTCAAAGTCATTCCTTGCTCTCTCATTCCACCTCATGCCCGGCGCCTCCTGCCCCCGCCGGCCCCCGTCGGCCCCCCGCCGCCCCCCGCCGGCCCCCGTCGGCCCCCCGCTCCACAAAATGCCTCGGATTTACTTAGCCAGCCGGACCGATGCAATTTTTATGACCTTATTGCTTTTTTACCATGGTAATAGTTTAGAATCAATTTATCAATCTGCAGGAGCCATCAGGCATGTTGCCCTCAAAGATCAAGTCCAGGTCATTCCATCATTGCTCTGCGGTGCACTGAGATGGAAAGACAGCCCCCCCTCCCATCCTCACCCCCCCCCTCCTCACCCCGCCCCCCCCCCCCCCCACGTAGCCCATCACTGCCACAGCCCATATGAGAATGCTCCTCAAACAGCCTTAGCAAACATGCTCTCACCAGTTTAACCCCCCAGCACCGCGCTGGGTGGGGGGGGGGGGGCACCCCGCCACAATAAGAGCCTCTACACTGTCACAATAGCAGCTCCTGATTCTGGCATGAATCTCCTCATCGGATGTTTAAGAGCAATTGATTCCTTCCTTCCTTTCCCTCCATACTTATACTTCCTTCCACCTATAGTTCCTTCCTTCCTTCATTCCTTCCCTTCCTTCCCTCCTTATAGAGGCCCCGCCACAATAAGAGCCTCTCCTCTTTTCTCTCTCTGAATAATGCCGTGCTGGCCCTTTAAATAAATTCTCATAAACGTGGAGAGTCTCTGGTCCCAGTTAGTTTTACATCTTCTGGATTGATTGAAGTCGTCCTGCGATCGATAGCGGGCCGAGGAGGACGCTTCCTTCTGGGGATTAATACGTTTAAATGAGCGTTACGGCTCTACTGTCCTTTGTTCGGCTTCAGCAAACGTCAATTAATGTTCCATATCCTGGGTGAGATCAGGCCTGAGAGCTTTCCTTCCATTAGGCTGAATTATCCGAGGATACTGTACGCAGCGCTGCACCAGGGACGTGACGACGGCTCAGACCACGTGCTTTTATTTTTAACTCGTCCCGTCTGGGACCAGGAAGTAATAACCGGGACGCTCGGATACAGCCTCACGTCCTGACGTCTGCACAGACACAAAATATGTTTTAGCTCGTCTCATGACGTTGACCCTGACGGTGTGGATTAACTTTATTCATCAGTTATACAGTGGATGTGTGTAAACAGGAATAAAAAGAGGAATGAGTCTGAAAACAGAATTATTTTAAGGTTCTGAGCAACAGTGTAAATTAAATCAGAGCATCGTCTCTGGATCCCGTCAGACCCACAACAAAGGAGAGGAAGATGGAGGATCATGATCCCCAGAGAACCAACCACATTTACATTCTGACCACGGACTCCATCTGATGACCAGCTGATTCAACAAAAGAGGTGGAGCTTCATTACTTCCTAACCTTTTCCATCTTTCCTCCTCCATCCTTCTGTCTTTCGTTGTTTCCTTCCATCTTTCCACCACAGAAGAAGAAATGTTGAGCTCATTAACGTGAGGAAGTTTTTTAGTTTCCTCTTCCTCCAGTTTTCCATCATTCAGTCCAGTTTCAAACTCTCTTGTACATAAATACTTTTTTTCAGGAGATGTTCCTCCTTGTTACAGATGTCCCTCCTTGTTTCAGATGTTCCTCCTTGTTTCAGATGTTCCTCCTCGTTACAGATGTTCCTCCTTGTTTCAGATGTTCCTCCTTGTTGTAATGTTCCTCCTCGTTGCAGATGTTCCTCCTTGTTTCAGATGTTCCTCCTTGTTGTAGTTGTTCCTCCTTGTTACAGATGTTCCTCCTCGTTTCAGATGTTCCTCCTTGTTACAGATGTTCCTCCTTGTTACAGATGTTCCTCCTTGTTACAGATGTTCCTCCTTGTTGTAATGTTCCTCCTCGTTGCAGATGTTCCTCCTCGTTACAGATGTTCCCTCCTTGTTACAGATGTTCCTCCATGTTTCAGATGTTCCTCCTTGTTACAGATGTTCCTCCATGTTTCAGATGTTCCTCCATGTTACAGATGTTCCTCCTTGTTACAGATGTTCCTCCTCGTTGCAGATGTTCCTCCTCGTTACAGATGTTCCTCCTCGTTGCAGATGTTCCTCCTCGTTACAGATGTTCCTCCTTGTTACAGATGTTCCTCCTTGTTACAGATGTTCCTCCATGTTACAGATGTTCCTCCATGTTACAGATGTTCCTCCTTGTTACAGATGTTCCTCCTCGTTGCAGATGTTCCTCCTCGTTGCAGATGTTCCTCCTCGTTGCAGATGTTCCTCCTTGTATCCGTAGAGAGGTTGATCCTGGAGGAGCGTCAGCATCAACCCAGACCTGATATGATCCTCGTTACCTGTTTCTAAAGTATTGAACGAGGCTGAGGAACCGAGGAACCGAGGAGCCGTGTGATTGATGATTTGATGACTCTCCTGGTCACTTTCTAACTCGTCCCGTGAAGCAGCAGTGATGAATATTTAAACGCTCACTCACATGTCAGAGAGTCAAGGACGGCGACCTAAATGATGAGTTTGGAGACGAGACGACGAGTCTCTGAACAAATCCTGGTTCATGACGGAACAAAGAGCTCCAACCAGAGATCAGTCTCAGATGTTCAAAACAAACGTCAGAAGCTCAAAGAAAGGAAGATGTTGTTGACTTTATAGTTTATAAATGTCATCTCTACATACATACAGAGTCTCTACTAACTGGAACTAAGACTATTTTTAATTCTAAAGTTAATCTGTTTCAGGATTTTTGTTTAGTTCCACGACTGAACTCAGTTTCTTAGTCTCTTAATTTAATTTCAAATATTCGTGATCAGACGTGAATCCTGGATTATCCTGGAGAATCTAAAATACAACACATATATTCTAGACTAAAATACTTTTTAGTTTTTTTAAATTTTTTAAATGAATCTGTTAAAGGATTTGTTTTCAGCTCCATCAATGAACATTTAATTTAATTTCACAATCAGATCAGATAAACTACAACACATTTATATTTATTCAGTGTGTGTCGCTGTCAGGTACGTTCAGAATCAACCTCAATAATTAACATTTATAGTTTTATTTTCTCCCGGTATAAAAAGAGGCCGTTGTAGTTTTTTATAGTTTCAAACAATAGTTTAAATATTGTGAAATGACCTTTTATCGACTAAAACTATTAAAAATAAAAATGATTTAAAAAACGATCAACAATCATTTTCATCTAAAGACCCAAAACAGAAATGTCCGTCAACGTTAACATTACCCAGAATGCACCAGGAGCCATGTTACTGTAACTGTCCAGCAGGTTTTTACTGTACAGATAAACCCACAGATTTAAACGTGTTCACCAGTTTCTATTAAACCAACCCGGAGGAAATGATGAAGCGGATGAAGAGCATGTTTTAAGCGTCAGGATGCTGAGTTCAGCCTGACGTCTCCAGCCTGACGTCTCCTCTGTTTACAGCGGCTCAGGTTATGAATCTAAAAGTAATAAATGTATTAAAGGTCGCCTGGTTCACCGGTGCCGCTCTGCGCTACATAAAGGTCCTTTAAGTGAAAGCCACGGCAGTAAACGGGGAGTAATGGACATATGAGGTCTTTGGAAATACGACAGCCAATCAGGAGCCGGCGTCCAGAGTCCTCGGGCTGCCCTGACCTCCAGCGTTCCCAGAAAGAGGCTCTGTCTTCTGGCCAATATTGGACTAATCCTCCCTCTATCTGCCGGCTCCTGGAGGTCAGCCTTAAAGAACGCATTAAGCAAACAGCTAATGGAATTAAGGCTATAATAATATAGGGATATAGTGAGACAATTCTATTAACAAGATATAAATCATGTTGAGTGTGAGGTAAGTGTTTTTTAATTGATTGATGGAAACGGCGATCCATAGGTTTTCTGGAGACTAACGGCCATTTACCGTCTGCTGCAGAGCAAAAGAGGCAAAAAGGGGGGAGATAAGAAAATTACGGCGGGCGAGGGATAAATTATTCAGAAAAGATAATCATTTTGTGCTGACATTACTAATGTGAAGAAGCATTTAATCTGGCTCCCTGTGGGACGGGGGACCGGGTGAAGGTTTTTATAAAGATTAAAACTGCACGCTCTTATTACCCACACGGCTGTCCTCTAATCAAGGGGAGGGAGGAGGCTGCTGCTGCAAAGGATTCTGGGAGAATTCACTCACAAACATTAACTGTACAGACACAGGATGGGGGGGGGGGGGGGGGGTGGTATTTATGATTTAATGCTGATTTATTTATATGTTGATGAGAGTTTATGCAACATTAGCTGGTTAAGGCTAACGGTGGCTAGTTAGCCTAAGGTTTGCAGGTTTAAGCTGATGTTTAGAACATTTATTGCTATTACTGCTATAACTTTTAATTATTTAGCATTAAATAAATTATGTAGTGTGTTCCATGTATACCTACTGTAGGATACAGTCTCCTCTTGTGTTATCTAACTCTACCTGTACGGTACAAACTCTGCATCAATATGTGACCTTCAAAACCTCCTAATAGCTGACTGATCTATATAATAATAATAATAATAATAATAAACTAAATATGAAATAAAGGCACTGGTAATAATAACCTCAAGTAATCCTCATAATAAAGAAAATTACCATTTGAATGGAGAATGAAATTAATCAAATAGTAAACAGGTTAAAGTAAACCACTGGTCTAAAATAACAAATCGTATATTTCTGAACCATTATAAAACTTAATAGTAATAATAATAATAATAATAAAACCAAAGTTCAGCAGCTTTATCTCTTTCTATCTTTCTAAACACCTCAGTATCAGTCTGAGGAAAATAACAAACTAAATTAAAAGTCATTTAAAGTCCCTTTCTCATCCTCTACTGTTCAGTGTCCTGACATGAATCCAGGTAGTAAAGTATAAACGCTTCATTAGGAGGAGACAGACACAAATAAAGGAGGTGACTCACCTGATGTTTCAGTAAAGAGGTAAAGTCTCCTCCAGCCTCCATTTATCTGGTAACAACGTCCTCAGACCAGCTGGTCTAGAGTCTGCCAGGCTAAGCTAGCTAGCTAGCTTCACACTGATGCTAATATTACATCAGTTAAACCGTTAGCTGGTGGCTAGCGGTTAGCGAGAGCTAGCTAGACTTTAAGCTAACTCTCGATACAACCGACGGTGACGCACCTGCGACTCTTTTCGCGCCCCCCTTCAATGATCGACCAATCACAGTCCTAGTAAGATGACACGGACCAATCAGAGAACAGATGACCACATAAACAAGGTTAGGTTGTCACATTTCAAAATACAGGAATATACGTCCACCGAACTATGAAAACCCTTCAATCGCTATAGGGCTATTTGAATATTATATTTATATTTATTATATAGACAGTATAACGAATATAAATATATAATATATAATACATAATATTTATTTAGTCTATACCAGACTCTGGAATAAGCTCTCCTGGGCCTCTTTAAACCTAAACTTAAAACTTATTTATTTAGAATAGCTTTTACTGTGGTGACACTTTTATTTTATCCTCTTATTTATTGTTTTTATTTTTTATTTTATTTTTACTCATGCAGTTTTTAATCGTTGTTTGACGTCTTGTTAAACACTGGTTCACCTGTGGCTTGTTGTAAAGTGTTCTATAAATAAAGTTCATTACATTATGATCTATACAGGTAGGATCTGTTTTAACATCAGCTACAGGGATAATCTTTACATGTAGAAATAACTGGTGGACTGATAGAGGCTTGGAGCGTCAGGTGAACCCAGGTGGAAGAAGAAGAGTTAGTTCTGATCCTCAGGAGACAGGAGACAAGATGGACATGAGGACGACTGAATGAGAAGACAACATGAACGACGACACAAGAGGAGGAACTTGGATTAAATTCAACGTGATGACGAGTCAAGAAATCTTCTGAGTAAATGATGATCAGCTGATTCTAATGTAGATCAACAGCTTGAACTCATCAATCACAGATGGATCAGTTTGTCTTTAATCCATCACAATGACTCATATAAAACTCATCTTAATATCTGAGATTCTTCTGCAGTTTATTTATTATTTCTGTCTTTGTATTTTGTTCTTTTTAAATTCTTTAAACAAATCCTCCTGGGGTGATTCCTTGTCCTTGTCTCCACAGTGAACTTTACTTCTCTTTCTGGTTTCATACATTAAAAGATAAAAAGTAAATTTACTTGTTTAGATTTTTTATATTTGCTTTTTAAATTTAAAATAAAATAAATTTATTTTAGAGTCTAAAACCAAACATGAACTACCAGAGAGCAGAGGGAACCTTTTTTTCTGTTCAGGTTAAATCTGACACAGACGTCCGTTTATTCTTTGTCTGATAAATATTAAAGGATAATCCATAAATGAGTTGTTCTCTCTGTATTAAAGCGCCTGATGTTAAAGCAGGTTTTCAGGTGTTTTTTAGACGTTTGCATTTATTTTCTAAAAGGTTAAAGAAGGTGTTGTTATGATTATATCTGAGAACAGAGGTGATCCTTACAGACATCCTGTCTGAGCTGCAGAATAAAATGATCAGTTTACTGGGAAAAAGATTTTCACATTAACGAGAATATAGATAAATATCATCCACCACTGGTCAAGTTACTATTTTATTTTACTATTTTATTTTAGTACAATGTTTTCTACTTTAAATATTTGAGGTTTGGTGACAAAGCATCTCCTCACCGTGCAGCATTGGTGTTAGCTCTTTCTTTCCTCCTAACATGCAGCAGACTGACTTTTACATTTTACAATAAAGTAGCTTGTGAAGATGTAAAACCAAGTGTTTTTATTATTTTGTCCGTCATTAATCTGCTGGTGTCGTCTTGGTGTGCACGCTTCGTCCCGGCCGCCGTGACTCCGTGTCCAGACGTCAGCGTGAACTCGTCCAACATCTGCAGATGAATTCGTGTCAGAGAACGAGCGAGGAGATAAAGAGCCGACAAATTCTGAGAGTTACAAAGTGGGATGACAAACGGGCGTTATCTCCCCTCATGTTTATTACAGCCGGCCTCTTGTTGGGCGCCGGGCTCGCTGACAGTGATGGACAGCTCCTATTAAGAGCCTCTCCTCTCCGGCCGGCAGCTGGCAGCAGCAGATACATTAAATACAACTGTTATTACTTTTCATTGGCTCGCCCATAAAACACGGCCACTAAATAGCTGCTGCCATCAGATGCAGTTTGATACAAGATTTTAATTTGAGAGACGGCTCCATAACAGCGGCGCTATTGACAGCCGGCTTTGTGTGGGGGCAGTAATGATGGTGTACATGTGTGCTATTGATGCTCTGTCTCCCCTCGGCTTTGTTTGCAGGTTATATACGACCCGGCTGGGATGTTATCAGGACGGCCTCCCCCCTTTCTCCCCTCGTCCCCCCCTCCCTCGCCCACAGCAGCTCTGCTTATCACAACATGTCTTAATCTCAGACGGCTACAGCCCAGTTTAACCCTTCGCTGCTTTTCACACTCGTTCAGTCGCGTTATCTGCAGGCCCTGGATCTGTAACCATGGAAACGTGAAACATTTAACTCTAACAAGTGTGTAAAGAAAATGAAAAACAGAAACTCGGTGGCTGAGAAGTCTGTTTGGAGCATCTGCAGAACATGGACGTCACGGTAGAAAGGTCTGAAAAAGAATTTAGAACGTCAACAGATTGTCACTCAGGTCCTGAATGAACACATGAGACTGAACCATCAGACTAAAGTGAGCCAATATTACATATCAGTTCCTCCTTGTGTCCAGTATCTGCTGTGACCTCCTTGTCACTAAATGTTTCTGGTAACTGCTGATCAGTGGTCTACAGCAGCTTGGAGGAATTTTAGCCCATTCCTCAGAACAGAACCACTTCAGTTCTGAGATGTTGGTGGGTTTCCTCACATCAACTGCTTGCTTCAGGTCCTTCCACAACATTTCTATTGGATTAAGGTCAGGACTTTGACTTGGCCGTTCCTAAACATTCATCTTGTTCTTCTTTAACCGTTCTTTTGTAGAACCACTTGTGTTCTTGGTTCTCGTTGTCTTGCTGCATGACCCAGTTTCTCTTCACATTCAGCTCATGGACAGATGTCCTGACATTTTCTTTTAGAGTTCACTGGTAGAATTCAGAATTCATTGGTCCATCAATGATGACAAGCCGTCCTGGTCCAGCGTCTTCATATCGTCATCGTGTGTCATGGAAACACTGGAAACGCTGATTGCAGCAACTATCTGTTCGTCCAGAGTTCCCCGGACACCGGACCCTCGTCTAATGATGATGTATCGGAAACGGGCCGGTCCAATAGCGTGACGCCCAGGAGATGGCGGTGGGACATCTGCAGGCTGGCTGGTGGCGAGGGTCCGTGTCACGTCCTGGCTCGGTGTGCGCCGCATATTAAAAGCTTTATGGAAGCAATTAGATGTGCGCTTAATGGCCGCGAGTTGGCAGAATGATTGTACAATTGAATTAGCAGTTATGATGGGGCCACATTACAAGATGAAGTAAATGCAATTACCTCAGGCCTCCCCCCTTCCTCCCCCCTTCCTCCCCCCTCCTCCCCCCTCCAGGTTCAGCAGCATGATGTGACTTAATTAGCTCTTGTCACAAACACTTTCCTCCTGATCTGAGTCTGCAGCTTCTGTTGGACACGATTCACTGAGATAATAATAATATATAAAATTATTATTATTATTATTATTATTGAGGATAATCTGTGTCACTGAGAAGCTGATGTTAAATGTTCAGGATGTGGTTTTTATAGTCTGTTAAAAACACTTTAACAGACTGCTCTAGTTCTATAATCTGATCTCTGTGTGGATAATTAAATATTGATTAGTTCAATTACTCTAATTAGTTTGTATTTTCCAGATGTTTTAACTGTTTATAGTCGTAAACGTGTTTGAAAACGTCAGATTTAAAGTTTGGAACGTCTTGACATCTTCTCCACAGGTGACGTCAGAATGTTTTCATATAAATCATCCCAATCTGAGAACCCACAGGTGAGAACCAGGCTTCATGGAGTCCACATGTTATCAGAAGGAAGGGCTAACAATGCTAACAATGCTAACATGCTTACGTTTAGCATGTCTAATGTTCCTTATGCTAAGAGCTAATTAGCCCCATGCTAACAGCAGGTAAACCGAACCACGAGGACCTGTTTGTGTTTCTGTTCACAGATCAGATCCAGCTCTCGTCTGATTGGCTCAGGGTCGGTTCCTGGTGTCCGGCTGCTGACAGTGATCCTGGAGGATTCAGACGGAGGTTAAATGGATCCTTGTGGGCGCTGCTTGGGCCGCTGGCTGTGGCGGCGGCGGAGGCGGTGGCGCTCCCTCCTCGCTCTCAGCAGCCATTGATTAGCGGCGAGCTCTCAGGAACGCTGGCCGGTGTGAATGTGGTGTCCTTGCAGATTTAGTGGTCACTTCTCTTCAACTTTGCCCATTAACCTGAGTGCAGCAGGCAGTTTGCCCCCCCACACACACCCCCCCACTCCGAGCACCGCGGGAACATTTATTACCCAGGGACACTCTAATGGATCCCAGTTAAGGTGTGTTAACAATTTTTCTATTGATTAATTGGAAGAGAATCGTAGCCAGACTAACTTAGCCGGGGAGATTTAGTGGCTTTTAAGGTAGTAGCCATGAATATAATGCTTTAGAAAGAGCTTCTGGACATTATATATATGACACCTGCTACATTAAGCTACATTAAGGTTTAATACGTCTTCATTACTGGCACTCTGCCCAACCCCTTCAAGGTTGAAATAGAGATCCAGCGCTGGTGATTCCAGCCATCATGGCTCTGTGGAGAGAGATCAAATAATAATGGAACCGTTGAAACAGTTCTGCCTCAGTCGTTAATGTTAATCGATGAATTAAATATTAAAGGTTTCCTCGGCTCTCCCACCGGGACTGGGACCGGCCGGCTGAACGCCCGTCCCGTCGGCGATTAGGCAAAGGAGCAGGGGATGGACGGTCGACCTCGTGACCTTTGACCTCCTGACACCTGGGACACGGGTCTACAGGTTTCAGGTCAACGGATGCTTCACTGGCACTTCCTGTTGTATCCACAGCACCTGCTATGAGCTGATGGTTGATTACTGGGATTTATTGGCCATAACATTATGACCACCTGTTTAATCAGACTCTAGAACAGACTGACATCATCACATCATTCCTCACTATTACAGCTGTTGTGATTGTTGTTCTGCTTCTAACATCAACTCTGAGGAAATAATTTACATCCCATAGAGCCTGGTAAACACCTGTCAATGGTCATAATGTTATGGCTGATGACCACCTCGTCCCGGTTCAGACCTGGTGCTGCCGAGGCCGCTGACATCGGTTCATGTTTCCGTAGCTTTGCTCTCATGTTTTTCTAAATCCGTCGCTGATCTGCAAACAGTCCCCCCTCAAACAAACACTCGGGGCCTCCAGTCAGACCCTCCTCGGCCCGGGCCTCGGCGCGGGACGGCCGACGCTCCGGATGAAAGAGATGTTCCGGCCGCCGCACACGACGCCACAAAAATAAACGTCTTGCAGCGAGCTAACGTCAGAGCGGCGAGCGGTGGAGGCGTGATCGGTGCCCGGCGTGTGGAGAGAAAACAGCCTCCTCTGTGGGACGCCCCCGCCGCCCACGTACTCTGTTTCTCTTTCCTTCTGAGCGTCCAGAGCCGTGTTTGGTTTGAGACGTGTCTCAGGACGGCAGTGCTTCCAAAGTCAGCGAATGATCCTTTCATGATGTCTCATCATAGAAATATAAGTCACAGACACAGAGACTGGAACGTCTGACAGAAAGAACCAGAAACAGAAAGGAGACAAAAACCTCAGACTGAATTTAATAAACGACTCCAGACGTATTTGTCAGATAATAGATTAAAGTAGAAAATCCTTTACTGTCATTACAGAACACAGGTGGTAGAGAACAACGAGCTTTGGTTTCTAGCTCTGAAAGATGCAGTAGACTAGACTACAGACTGGAGTATAAATATGAATAAATAATAATATGAATACTCCTTTAGTTGTCCCACAGCGGAATAAATACATCTAGAAATACACCTATGTATAAATATTGTGTTTCTTGTGTGTATGAACATTCTACTTCCTGTTTCTATCCATCAAAGACCAGTAACAATAAGGAAGTAGAAGCTCTGCAATGTGTCCTCTACCTCCTGTTAAAAGTGTTGTGTTACCGTTGTTTTGATTGTTGTGTTGTGGTTGTTGTGTCTCCAACATGTTGTGCCTCCAGCATGTTGTGATTGTTGTTGTGGTTGTTGTGCCTCCAGCGTGTTGTGATTGTTGTGTTGTTGTTGTGGTTGTTGTGCCTCCAGCATGTTGTGCCTCCAGCATGTTGTGCCTCCAGCGTGTTGTGCCTCCAGCGTGTTGTGCCTCCAGCATGTTGTGATTGTTGTGTTGTTGTTGTGCCTCCAGCGTGTTTTGCCTCCAGCGTGTTGTGATTGTTGTGTTGTTGTTGTGGTTGTTGTGTTTTGATTGTTGCGTTGTTATTGTTGTGCCTCCAGCGTGTTTTGATTGTTGTGTTGTTATTGTTGTGCCTCCAGCGTGTTGTGCCTCCGGCATGTTGTGATTGTTGTGTTGTTGTTGTTGTGGTTGTTGTGCCTCCAGCGTGTTGTGCCTCAAGCGTGTTGTGCCTCCAGCGTGTTGTGCCTCCAGCGTGTTGTGCCTCCAGCGTGTTGTCATTGTTGTGTTGTTGTTGTGCCTCCAGCGTATTGTGCCTCCAGCGTGTTGTGCCTCCAGCATGTTATGCCTCCAGCGTGTTGTGCCTCCAGCATGTTGTGCCTCCAGCGTGTTGTGCCTCCAGCATGTTGTGCTTGTTGTGCCTCCAGCATGTTGTGCCTCCAGCATGTTGTGCCTCCAGCGTGTTGTGCCTCCAGCATGTTGTGCTTGTTGTGCCTCCAGCGTGTTGTGCCTCCAGCATGTTGTGCCTCCAGCATGTTGTGCCTTCAGCGTGTTGTGCCTCCAGCATGTTATGCCTCCAGCGTGTTGTGCCTCCAGCATGTTGTGCCTCCAGCGTGGAGCCGTCTGTGGAGACATAAAGCGAGGCGGTGTCTGCAGCTGTCGGTTTGAAGGAACGACTGGAGGAGAGCGTTTGGTCCATTTATCGTTTAATGCCACATTAGCAATCTGCAGCGTGGTGGAGTTGCTGCCAGCGGAGGCAGCTCGGGGCAGATGGGCCGCTCTGTAAGACAGATCCACTGCCACATAAATCCCCCCCCACCCCCACCACCACCACCACCACCACCAGCCAAAGGAGGAGCAGCACTAACGGCGGCTGATGGAGGCTCTGAAGCTGCTGCCAACAGCAACAGTTGATGTTTCTTCCCTGTTCAGACATTTGAGGGATGGAGTCAGATGTTGGCTCTCATTAGGAACACAGAGGCTGCAGATGTGCCTCCCCTCCACCCCCCCATCCCCCCATACCCCCCCCCCCCCCCCCCACCATAAAGGTTTAATGACACAAGGACTCACTGGAACCAAACGTCTGCAGGTTTAGTCCAGATTAGACACAGAGAGGTCAGATTATATAACAAACAACTGGCCTGCAAAAGTGGGCGTGGCCATGTGCCATCACTCCAACCAATCACATGACATGACATCAAACATGTAAATAATAAATTAAACAGCTGTGTCCAGAGATTAGACTCATTAATGAGCCTCAAGTGAATCATTGAACTAACTCTTAGACACATCAGTGGTTGGAGGAGCAGCTCTGGGACACGTTGAGGATCTAAACCCTCAGCCTGGTCATTGACCCCCCGCCCCCCCCCCCCCCCCGTCCCGTCCCATCCTGCAGCAATAACAACAGTTTTACTTCCATTCATCTATGAGAGTGCTCCTTCAGTGAACGCCTCCAACCCTCCACATCAAACCATTATCTGGATGCCGTGGGGGGGCGGTGTTGGTGGGGGGGGGGGGGGGGGTCCCGGCCGGCAGCAACAACAGTATCAGTGGGGAGCAGACATTTGTCGAGGCCGCGTCGCCACAATTGACTTGTCATGTATTTTCCAGCTAATTAGAGCTTTTAAATCAGAGGTTATGTGAGGCCGGCCTGATAAGAACATGCAGCTAAATGGACCGTGAAACGCTGCCATTCATCCCGGGACAATAACCCCCCCACCGCCCCCCCCACACATAATAGGGATTAATTAGAGGCCGTTAGGGAGAGTGATGGCGGCCCAGCGTGCATGCTGGGTAGATAGCAGGGCTCCGTTTAACTGGTCAACCAGCAGGGAGGAGGAGGAGGAGGAGGAGGAGGAGGAGGACGAGGAGGAGGAGGAGGAAGAGGAGGAAGAGGAGGAGGACATGTCTTGTGTTGGCATTCTGGGTAATCTGATCCTTTCATTAACAAATAATAAAGGTCTTCCTCAGGTTAATGTTTATTAGAGCAGAGCATGTCTGGTCAGCTGATCCTCAGTCTGATTCTTTTCATTGATCAGCTGTTGATCAGCTGATGATCAGTCTGTTGGTCCAGCATCACGTCTCTGTCTCCAGCAGCAGAGACAGGAAGGACTCGTCTCTGGTGATCGTGTCCAGGTGGCTGTGACAGGTAATGGGTCTGTAGGGGGGAGGTGGGGGAGGTGGTGGTGGGGGGGTCTCCTCTCTCCCCCCTCTGTCTACTCAGGCTGGCACTTTAATTCACTGACCATTAGCTCAGAGATTTGTTATTGCTCCTTTTAGAGGCTCTGACAGAAGGAGGTCGAGGAGCTGCTGGACACCTCCTCCACTGGAAACCAATGAGTCTGCTGCTCTGCTCCTCCGTCCTGCTCCTCCTCCTTCTCTATCCTCCACCTCCTCACCCTCTATCCTCCTCCTCCTCCTCCTCCTGTAAATTAACTGAGGCCATTCCCAGTCACGGATTTTCCAATCACTCTTCAATTAGCAGATGCTCCTGGTCAAAGTGACTTCAATCACAGGAGGAGGAGGGAGGAGGCAGGATGGAGGAGGGAGGAGGAGGAGCTGAGGAGGGAGGAGCTGAGTCAGCAGGAAGCATCAATGAAATGAAGTGGATCTAATAAAAAGAACATTAAGAAGCTTCACCTGATAAACCTCCTTGTTCCTGTCCCTCACCTGAGATGATGAGGAGAAGATGAGGAAAGGTTACCATGGTCCTGGTTCTGGTTCTGGTCCTGGTCCTGGTCCTGGTCCTGGTTCTGGTTCTGGAGGATCTGTTTAATCAGTTTTAGTTTGTGCTGCAGTTTAAATCTGTTCTGTCTCTGTGTCTTCATGTCTTCATGTCTCTCTGTGTCTCTGCGTCCAGGACGTATTGATTGTCTGATGGACCCTCCCAGCGTCTTTCCTCCTCCTCCTCCTCCTCCATCTTGGATGTTTGATCTCCTCCTCAGGTAGGAATGGGAAATGAAGTCTCTGTCAGCAGCTTTGACCTTGTCTCTCTCTCCCTCTCCCTCTCTCTCTCTCTCCCCCTCTCCCCCTCTCTCTCTCTCTCTCCCCCTCTCCCCCCTCTCTCCAGCTGAAGGACGTCCTGATTGGCTGACGCTGCACTTCCTGCCGGCCGTCCCGTCGCTGCCAAGGTGTGAGAGGTGCGGTGGCGGCGTGGGCACTTGATGAAGCAGAGGAATCGATGGAGCGAGGAATGATGAAGAAATGAGAGGCGGAGACGGACAGGCCTCCAAAATGAGAGCGTCACATTTAGAGGTGGGGGGGCGACCCTCCAAAGTAAAAACCAGGGGGGGTTGAGGGGGGCGGGGGGCGAGGGGGGGATCGATACCTGAGGTCTGTTCAGGCGTCAGGATGCTGATGTTTAGAAGAACTAGAATCTAAGTGGTTTAATAACGGCTCCTAATTAATGAGGTCGTTGCACAGTTCTGATCCTGCTAGCACTAGCTTCTCCTACCTAGCTAACACTAGCTTCTCCTACCTAGCTAACACTAGCTTCTCCTAGCTAACACTAGCTTCTCCTACCTAGCTAGCACTAGCTCCTCCTAGCTGACACTAGCTTCTCCTACCTAGCTAACACTAGCTTCTCCTAGCTAACACTAGCTTCTCCTACCTAGCTAGCACTAGCCTCTCCTAGCTAACACTAGCTTCTCCTACCTAGCTAGCACTAGCTTCTCATAGCTAACACTAGCTTCTCCTACCTAGCTAACACTAGCTTCTCATAGCTAACACTAGCTTCTCCTACCTAGCTAGCACTAGCTTCTCCTAGCTAACACTAGCTTCTCCTACCTAGCTAGCACTAGCTTCTCATAGCTAACACTAGCTTCTCCTACCTAGCTAACACTAGCTTCTCATAGCTAGCTAACACTAGCTCCTCCTAGCTAACACTAGCGTCTCCTAGCTAACACTAGCTCCTCCTAGCTAGCACTAGCTCCTACCTAGCTAACACTAGCTTCTCATAGCTAGCTAACACTAGCTCCTCCTAGCTAACACTAGCGTCTCCTAGCTAACACTAGCTCCTCCTAGCTAACACTAGCTTCTCCTAGCTAACACTAGCTTCTCCTAGCTAACACTAGTTCCTCCCTGCTGATACTAGCTTCTCTTAGCTAACACTAGCTTCTCCTACCTAGCTAGCACTAGCTTCTCCTAGCTAACACTAGCTTCTCCTACCTAGCTAACACTAGCTTCTCATAGCTAACACTAGCTTCTCCTACCTAGCTAACACTAGCTTCTCATAGCTAACACTAGCTTCTCCTACCTAGCTAACACTAGCTCCTCCTAGCTAGCTAACACTAGCTCCTCCTAGCTAACACTAGCGTCTCCTAGCTAACACTAGCTCCTCCTAGCTAGCACTAGCTTCTCCTAGCTAACACTAGTTCCTCCCTGCTGATACTAGCTTCTCCTAGCTAACACTAGCTCCTCCTAGCTAACACTAGCTCCACACAGCTATCACTAGCTCCTCCTAGCTAACACTAGCTCTTCAAAGCTAACACTAGCTCCTCCTAGCTAACACTAGCTTCTCCAAGCTTACACTAGCTCCTCCTAGCTAACCCTAAATCCTCCTAGCTAACACTAGCTCGCCCAGCCAAGATTAGCTCTTCCAGCTAACAGTAGCCGTCCCTGCTAACAGTAGCCGTCCCATCCGTCCCAGCTAACAGTATCCGTCCCAGCTAACAGCAGCCATCCCAGCTAACAGTAGTTCTCCCTGCTAACAGTAGCCTTCCCAGCTAATAGTAGTTCTCCCAGCTAACAGTAGCCGTCCCAGCTAACAGCAGCCGTCCCTGCTAACAGCAACCGTCCCTGCTAACAGTAGCCGTCCCTGCTAACAGTAGAGGTTTAATAAAGGCTCTTAATGATGGAGGCCGTGTCAGGGTCGAGCTCTGAGCTCCTCTGATCTTCCTCAGACTCAGAACAATAACAAGCAGCAGCGAAATGATTGATGAACGAGTGGAATCCTAAACTGCTCTGTGGTCGGCGTCCAGACTCTGGAGGTTTATTTGTCTTCATATTGGGGGCGAGTCGGTGTTTGCGTTCGGTCTCTGGAGGAACCACATGTCCTGAGAAATGACCCGGCCCAGCAGAAGGAGAACAAATATGAAGTTCTGCTCCGGGCCGAGGCCTCCTCCCTCGTCTCCATATGGGAACGACGAGGAGGCTTTTATCCTCCTGACAGATTCTCATTAAGAGCTGCAGACACTCAGTGTTAATGTTAGCTTAGCACCGGCAGCACAGGAGCAAGTGTTCACATCATTTATTTTAAACGGCTGCAAAATGAAAATACTCTGTTACACTATATTATACAGCTTCATAGCTTCCCAGCTAACAGTAGCTCTTCCTAGCCTCCTAGTTAACAGTAGCTCTTCATAGCTTCCAAGCTAATAGTAGCTCATCCTAGCCTCCCAGCTGATAGTAGCTCTACCTAGCTTCCTAGCCTCCCAGCTAACAGTAGCTCTTCCTAGCCTCCAAGCTAATAGTAGCCCTTTCTAGCCTCCCAGCTAACAGTAGCTCTACCTAGCCTCCCAGCTAACAGTAGCTCTTCATAGCCTCCCAGCTAACAGTAGCTCTTCCTAGCCTCCCAGCTAACAGTAGCTCTACCTAGCCTCCCAGCTAACAGTAGCTCTTCATAGTCTCCTAGTTAACAGTAGCTCTGCATAGCTTCCAAGCTAATAGTAGCTCATCCTAGCCTCCCAGCTGATAGTAGCTCTACCTAGCTTCCTAGCCTCCCAGCTAACAGTAGCTCTTCCTTGCCTCCCAGCTAATAGTAGCTCTACCTAGCCTCCCAGCTAACAGTAGCTCTTCATAGCCTCCCAGCTAACAGTAGCTCTTCATAGCCTCCTAGTTAACAGTAGCTCTTCGTAGCCTCCTAGTTAACAGTAGCTCTTCATAGCTTCCAAGCTAACAGTAGCTCTTCCTAGCCACCCAGCTAACAGTAGCTCTTCCTAGCCTCCTAGCTAATAGTAGCTCTTCCTAGCCTCCCAGCTAATAGTAGCTCATCCTAGCCTCCTAGCTAATAGTAGCTCTTCCTAGCCTCCCAGCTAACAGTAGCTCTTCCTAGCCTCTTAGCTAACTGGAGACGTCCCTGTCTGTGTCCAGGTCTAAAAGTCCAACTGAAGCCAAATGAATATAAACAGTGCAGTTAACGTGTTCAGGTCAAAGGTCAGGTCTCTTGTTTTATTATTAATCTGTTTTTCTGTACGAACCAAAGGAAGAAACGTGCTCCTCCTCCTCCTCCTCCTCCTCCTCTCTGCAGCAGTTGCACCGTTTCCAGGCAAATTGATTTATTTCACATTATTAATGAACTTTGCTGCAGTTCCACTTGTCAGGCTCGGGCCCGCGAGGGTCAATAACGAGAGGAAACTTGATGTTAGTGGATCGGGCTTAAGTGATTCTGTCGCGCTAACGATTCAATATATCAGGACAAATGTCAGCTGCTTGTAATATGTTGATTCTGCAGACTGATCTGCATAAGCACTGAATCCACCAGGGCGCAGGGCTCTGCTGGAGGGTAATGACAAGCTGAACATTCTTCAGCCTTTCAATAAATATTTCATGCAGCGTGTTCACCCCCCCACCACCACCACCACCTCCACCTCCACCCCCACCAGCACCACCAGCGCTCTCTGAACAAACACTCTGAGGTCTGAAGCTAAAGAAAAGAGCAGCTCTGAGATCAGGAAGGAATTTGAAATCTGCCACAAACCTGAAAATGAAGCGGTGTGTATTTAAAGAGGGAACCAGCTGAGAACCAGCTCCGTCTGATCTGGGTTTTATTTGGTTGTGGGGCCAACTGTTCACGCAACACTGACGCTGTGGGGCCACGCTGCTCAGACTGGGTAGAGGTGGAGGTGGGGGTTAGGGGACGGTCCTCACAAAGATAGAAACAGTAGTGTGTGTGTGGTGGGGGGTGGGGTGGGGGGGCATGTAAACACTTAAGGTGACTAAAGTGCTGGCTCCAGTTTTCTGGCCGGCAGCAGAAATCAGTGCGATGGATCGGCCGGCAGAGATTTAGTTGCAGGTGGCAGAGGTCGGTGGATTGTGTATTCTGGGCAGTCAATAATAAAGTTAAGACTCGTGCTCGTTGAAAGTTAATGAGCAAAACACAAAGACCTTGGAAAGTCATTTACATCTGGACCACACAGACACAGCAACTACACACAGCAACTACACACAGCAACTACACACAGACACAGCACACAGCAACTACACACAGCAACAAGACATAGATACTGCACACAGCAACGAGATACAGCAACTACACACAACAACTACACACAGATACAGCAACAAGACACAGCAACTACACACAGCAACTACACACAGCAACAAGACACAGCAACTACACACAGCAACAAGACACAGATACAGCACACAGCAACTACACACAGCAATGAGACACAGCAACAAGACACAGCAACTACACACAGCAATGAGACACAGATACTACAGACAACAACTACACACAGCAACAAGACACAGCAACTATACTCAGCAACTACACACATTTTATTTGAACCTATATAATATTAACCTAGATAACCCTAGCCTAGCTAACATTAGCCTAGCTAACATTAGCCTAGCTAACACTAACCTAGCTAACACTAGCTAATTTAAGCAACAACTGGTCTCTTCCTGTTTGTGTCCATCTTTACAGTTTTTTCCAGTTGCTAACACACTAAAATTACATGGATAGCACAAATATTTAAACTGACACACAGGGAGCAAAACCTCGTCTCAAATCTCCAAAACTTAAAACACATTTTCTGCTTTACACACATTTTGCAAATCGAAATGTCACTTTTTAAGTGTACTGAACGCGGTTCTCTGCATAAGACACAACAATCTGACATAAAGTCACATGTTTGCGATTTCAAAACACTGCCATTTAAAATTAGGCACTACATGAGCTCATTGGCCACTATATGTGCTACCTGGCCAAATAGGTGTTATGTAATTGTTAACACTTCAATCAAAAAGTAAGCAATAAAAGACCACAGGTGAGCATCTTTTTTTCTTTTACAACAACAATGGAAGACATTGCTGAGAGAGGAAGAGGAAGAGGGAGGTTGAGAGTGCGATGTTGACGGGGCGTTGTGGCCAGACCTAACTGTCTAATTATTTTGCTTTCCTCTTTTAGATAGATAGATAGATTAGATAGATAGGTTTTATTTGTCACATGCACAGTTATACATAGTACAATGCACAGTGAATTGTATTGTTGTACCTGCACATTTTTTCTGCAATTGTATTTTTCAGCTTACTGTTTTGTGAGCATATTTTAGTTCACTCCAATGTAAATATATCTGCTGTGCATATGTTGCACTGACTTGTTTGGTGAAAAATAAAAAAAAAAATCAATATTTCAATAGCATGTGTGTGTATCTGCAAATATTTCTGTGCATGTAAACAATCTGGAGAATTCTCTACAGTTTGAACTATGTTAGTATTATGGCAAAGCATACTAAAGATGAGAGTGCTTTTCATTATGCCCAACAGTGTGTAGTTGGTTAGACAGAAATGTGTCAAGACAAAAAAAGTGTGTGCCATCTGGTGCAAAAGTTTGATTTTGGTTGAAGTGCTTCATTTTGCGGGATATATGAGGTATTTTGCAGTTTGGGTGAGTGGTTTGGTGAATTGTGTTAGTATTTTGATAAAACCAAACTAGTTTGCAAAATTGTGTTTAAGCAATTGGAAAAAACTGTAAGAAGAGATCATCTTCATCATTTTCATCATCTTTATCACCCTCTTCATCCTCCTCCTCATAGACGTTCAGGTATAAATGTATATAAATCCTCATCATCAGTCTCCAGGTTTGATTCTTGGTGGTTCTGGGACCGTCCCGTGGTCCCGTGGTCCCGTGGTCCCGTTGGACGGAGGTGAGGAGCAGACAGAGGTGGCGTTCGCCTCCACCGGCCTGGTCTCAGCGTTGCTCCGTTACCTGAGCGTCCGTCCTCAGAGACGTTGCTGGGATGTGACACCAGACAAATGTTTCATTCAAATGTTGCTTTGGCGTCTGGTGGAGGAAGTAATGAATTCCTGGGCCGGTTCACCGTGTCAAGCCTGAGCGCGGCGCTGCAGGCGGCGCTCCACAGCAGCAAAATTAAATTTAATGTTCCATCGGCGGGAAAGGTGCATAAATCAAAGCTTTTGATTTGCATGGAGTGAGACGAGCAACCTCATCCCGTGCAGGAATAAAGCAGCAGCAACATGATGTCAGGCAGAAACAATGTCATCTGAGACGTGCTCATAAAGACGAGCACCAGACGCCGCTCTCATGTCAGTGTATTATTAAAAACATGGCTGCCTCCTGCCCTGCTCGGTGACTGACTCACACCGTCACAGTAAAACCTTCTTCTCCTTCCTGATTGAATGGTTTCCAGTCAGTGTTTATGTTCTCTGTATTAATATTAATATCACCAAGAAAACCAGAGACGAAGGAGAACAGAACATTTCTAGAAAGTTTCTTCAGAGTTTCTGACGACAAACAAACCAACAACATGTTTCTTTAAACCTCTGGTGATAAATCTTAGATCCAGATCAGGATTTAAAAAGTCTGAGGACAGAGAAGATCTGGACTAAAGATGAGAACATGGAGGAGACACCATGAACCTCTGGAACCAAAGAGGACGGTGGACTGGAGGAATATCTGTTAGAACAAAGACAAACTGAGTGAGTTTATTAAAGAACTTAGACGCTGCCTTAATGTTTAGTGTTGAAGGAGACTGTGGGATCAAACTGCTGCAAATAAACCATGAAGAAGAAGAAGAACTAGAACTTAAATCCACATCTTTAACGTTTGTCTTTCAGACGCTCAAAGGAACATTTTTGTGCAACAAATAAAATCTTCAGTGAAGTTTGTGTGTTTCTGTTTCATATCAATAACTATTTAAATTCACTCAGAGTTAATTACAGATTCAGTTAAAGTCTGATAATTACAAACTGATTTAAAATAGACTTTAACTTCATCTGAGTGTTTTAAAGGATCTGGTCTCTAACACACACCCTGAAATGATTAGAGGTTATCAGCCTCCTTCTCTGCATCGTCTCCATCCCTGTAAACTAAAGCCTAATAACCCCCCCCCACCCACACCCACACACACACACACATATGTCTGAAGCCTCATTAGGAATCAGTGATCAATATCCAGTGAATGAGAGTGCTGCTGATCTGATTAACTCCACATTATTCCCTGACGGAGCCTTTTTCTGGACACGAAGCTTCCTGCATGCTTTTACTTTAAACCAAACGAGTTCAATCAGAGTATCGTAGAAACTGAGACTAATGCAATAGATAGACGTGTTTCTGTACAAATATGTACCTTATAGTACTGAACACACCTGTACTGTGGCAGACAAACGTCCTGAAAGCTGACAAAATACACCAATATTACATATCAGAGAGGAGCTCCTCCATGTGTTCAGAAGTGTTTCCATCAATGTAATGAGACTCAGGTGTGGTTCAGTTCCTGGTTTAGTTTCAATAAATCAGGGATTTGTCTCAGTCTGATCTTCACAACACATGTTTGTGGACAAAGGAGCTTTCTGAGGAGCTCAGAGAAAGAGTTGTTGTTGCTCATCAGGCTGGAAAAGGTTCCAGAACCATCTCTAAAGAGTTTGGAACCCACAAATAATCCACAGTCAGACAGATTGAAGACGACTGTTCCCCTCCACAGGAGTGGTCCACCAACAAAGATCACTCCATAATAGTCTGAGAGGTCCCAGAGGAACCCAGGGGAACTTCTAAGCAGCTAAAGGCCTCTCTCTCATTGGCTGATGTTAATGTTGATGAATCCACTGAACAACCATGGTGTGATGGACAAAGACACTGCTCTCCAAGAAGAACATTTCTAAACATCATGTGGACAAGACAGAAGACTATTGGGACAATGTTTAGTGGACAGATGAGACCAAAGTAGAATAGTTTGGTTTAAATGAGATGAACCAACACTGCATCATTCCAGCATCAGAACCTCATCCCTCCATCAAACATGGGGGTGCTAATGTCCTGGTTTGGGCCTGTTCTGCTGCATCTGGACCAGGACGGCTTGTCCTCATTGATGGACCAATGAATTCTGAATTCTACCAGTGAACTCTAAAAGAAAATGTCAGGACATCTGTCCATGAGCTGAATGTGAAGAGAAACTGGGTCATGCAGCAAGACAACGAGAACCAAGAACACAAGTGGTTCTACAAAAGAACAGTTAAAGAAGAACAAGATGAATGTTTAGGAACGGCCAAGTCAAAGTCCTGAACTCTGTCGGGCCGATGCAGGTTATTGAAATGAAATGGGTCTAAATGTGGAAGAGGAGGCGAGGAAGACGAGGGGAGAGGGGACGAAGCCAAGTCGTCCCGAGGCATGATGGGATTAGTTGTGGGGGCTATAGAGCGATTGCGGCGGCCCTGGATGAAGAGGTTCAGGTGTAGCGGCTCACCCTGAAGTTAAAGAGATTATCAACAATGAAGATAATCTAAAGAAAAGTTAGATACCCCCCCACCCCCACCCCCACCAGAGGAGTTCCTGGCGCTCCACAAACAAATTCCCACAAAAGGCTTTTTATTGTATGAGGTGGGTGCAGGAGGCCGCCCCCCCCCCCCCCCCCAGTGAACCTGCAGCTCCACAAACCCAATAACAGAAGGCTTTTATATTAAAGAGACATATTCTGATGAATCCTGGGATTTGAGACGAGGAGGAGGAGGAGGAGGAAGAGGAGGAGGAGAAGCTGCTTCATTCATCTGAAGGAGGTTTTCTATACGACTGTTCTCACTCTTAGACTTGTAGTGAGTAGTGAGTTAAGCAGCCTGCCATAACATTATGACCACTGAGTTAAACATCACTTATCCAGTCTGTAATGAGTTGGATGGAATGATCAGCCATAACATTATGACCATTGGTGCTAAACTCTTCCTGAAACCAGTGAGACTTCTTCTCTTCTGTTCTCATTTTTCCTCAGTGTGTTTTATTCACTGCCTCTCTATTTAATAAATTAAAAACTGAACGATTAAAAATGCAGCAGTGACTTTTAGATCCTGCTCAGTAACATCAGCTCCTCAGACTCTGTCCACATAAAGTCAGCAGCAGCTGTTCTGTCCTCCAGCTTCTTTACTGGGACAAGATCTTTATGGTCTGATGAAACATCTGGGACAGTGGTTAATGTCCATATGTCTGCACAGCAGCAGCTGCTCAACGCCGGTGTTAACGGGACGATGGGACGACCAACAGGACGACCAACGGGACGACCAACGGGATAACCAACGGGACGACCAACGGGACGACCAACGGGACGACCAACGGGACGACCAACGGGACGATGAACAGGACGATGAACAGGACAGGTCCGTACATATATCTGGTATATTTCACGTTTTATTTTAAAACTACAAATGAAAATTGTAATTGTATCCAGGAAGTAGTCTCCATGGTGACCACTGGTCCAGGTCTCTTCTTCTTCTTCTTCTACAAACCTTCTGTCTCATATGAAACATCAAATAATTTATGAAGAAATGTAGAATATTCTGAAGGACGTAAAAACTTTGAAGCGTCCCTGTTTGATCCATGATCCAATGAAAACTACTACTTTTTCATTTTCCAGTTTAGTTTCAAGTTTTTTTTTTGCACCTGAGGCCGAGTGCTGCAGAGTCAGGGGGGAAGGAGGGGGAGGAGGGGGAGGAGGATTTGGGGGAGGACTGAGGCTGTGAGAAAAACACACACCAGCTCTTCAAATCAATTTCAAAGCAGAGCCAGAAGAAATGTTTTTGTCCCAATGAGGCCGGGCCGAGTACACAGAAGAAGAAGAAGAAGAAGGAGAAGAAGAAGATGAAGAAGAAGAAGATGAAGAAGAAGAAGATGAAGAAGAGAGGAGGAGGAAAAAGAAAAGACAAACTTCTCTGGACTCAAAGTTGCAAATAAAAACCAAAGCAATCAATCATGTGTGAGAGGCCTCATTCCTCCCAGGCAGCCACAGAATGAGATGGGACAAGACTAGAATATGCAAACGCTCCTGGGGGGGAGGGGCTGGAGGGTGAGGGGGGGTCTCTGGAAAGATAAATGGGCATTCCAGGGGACGACACGGGGCCCCGTTAAAAGTTTACTGTCACAAACACTAATTAATCACCGCAGCAGAGGCTATTAATCATATATTAATGAGATGGTCTCTTTGCTTTGGCCCCGTCCAGGCCTCGGCTCTGCCCCCCCTCCCCGTGCGGCCCTCCATGTCCCCCCCCCACGGCCCCTGGAAGCCCCGCCGAGCAGAAAGCATCCAGGACTCAATTAATCTTCTCACACCTCGGTGAAAGATGGCAAACAGCGAGGACATTTAAACGTCTCAAAGCATGTCTCTGGCTTTCTGAGGACACACATGGTCCATCTTCATCATCCTCCCCCTCCTCATCCTCAGAGAAACAGGGTGACTCCGTCCTGACAGATCACCGTGGACGTGGATACTCTTCGTCTCACGCTGTATCCATCAGCCTGGTCGCTTGCAGTGCATTCTTCCAGCTACGTCAGGTCTCCAACATAAAGGATGAAGTAACTACAGGTTGATTCAAGTAAATATTCATATCAGTGATATTATATTAATGGAACCTTGTCAACATTACAAACAAAACACAAAGTCCATGAAGGCGGCCATTTTGGAAACGGCTGCCAGAATCTAGTGCGTGCAGAGCCTGGATGAATCCAGCAGGGGGCAGATGACCTGGACCAGAGTGTTTCCTTCAGGTTTATTATACTGAGTGTTGTTTATGTGTCAGATCTGAAGACGTCCGTCCTTCAGTCAGACCTTCAGTGGACACATGAGACCTGTGAAGACGTCCTCCAGCGCTGGACTAATGTCTCCTGGACGTAAACCGTCTTTAGAACCTTTTACAGCTCTAAGTTATGGAGCCAATCAGAGCCGATCGGAGACAAATGATCATAATGAAGCACTCAGGAGGCCATCAGAATAATGTCGGTCCAAAACAGAATCCCATTCTCCGCCGTGACCCCCAGAACGTGACACGTCTCCGTAATGGCGGCCCCCGAGTGGAGGGACGACATCATCAACATGCGACCCCGTGGCCGGGTTGGTCACAGAGGTGTCCTTTAACGGCTCAGACACCCTCTAATTGGTTTGGTGTCTGTAATTACCACCTAGAGCCAGCGTGGGGCGAGCTGGGGGGTGGGGGGGGGGGGCTTGATCCTTCACTACATTACCCACAGATCACCTGGGGAGGGGACGCTCATACATCTCCCTCACGCACCCCCATGGGGGGGAGGCTGATGGCTTAAAAGCAAGGTGGCCACGGGAGACCCATTGACCTGAGGACAAGAGATGGAGAGTGGGGGAGGACAGGGGAGGACGGGGGAGGACAGCTCTCTGCTGTCACTGCTGCTTTAATCAAGGACACCAGGAGGAAGGAGAAGATCTGATCTGGAGCTGAGGCCTAAAGACTCCTGGATGACGAGACCTCTTCCTGGTTCTTCTGGAAGTGTTCTGCACCAACCAATCAGAGAACAGCCTGATGGTCACATGACTGCCAAACTCACAGAGAGCCTCAAAAACTTCCTCCTCATCCTCCTCATCCTCCTCCTCCTTTTCCTTCTTCTTCTCCTGGTTTATTTCCAGTAGATGTGATGCTCTTCTTCATCATTAAAGTTCTACAGTGTTTAATGTTTGATTTGTCTCCATGGAAACACATGATTGATCAGGTTGAAGTATAAATGTTCACAGATACTGGTCGTGGTTGTGGTCATGTTTCTTGTCCTGTTTCTTGTCATGTTTCTTGTCATGTTTCTTGTCCTGGCCCTGGTCCTTGTCCTGGTCCTGGTCCTGGTCCTGTTTCTTGTCCTGGTCCTGGTCCTGGTCCTGTTTCTTGTCCTGGTCCTGGTCCTGGTCCTGGTCCTGTTTCTTGTCCTGGTCCTGGTCCTGGCCCTGGTCCTGGTCCTGGTCCTGTTTCTTGTCCTGGTCCTGGTCCTGGTGCTGGTCCTGGTCCTGGTCCTAGAGGACTATCAGTGTGTGTTGATGTTAACGTTGATGTGGGGTCTGGGTGGTTGAGGCCTTTGATGACACGCTGAATGAGAGACGCTCAGCGGGGTGGGGGGGGGACCTCCCACATCAAACACAGACCCCTGTCTCCCTCCGTCTCCCCCCGTCTCCCCCGTCTCCCTGTAGACCTCCTCTCTCTCTCTCTCTCCATGAAAACAGTCTCAGCACAAACATTAAAGCTCAGCTCCGTCTCTTCTGGACGATTCGTTCTCAGTCATTAAAGATGTTGATCAACTTCAGCTGGTGGAGCCTCTAGTGGACATTAGTGGAACTACATTAAAGTCTATAACAGAAAATAATAATAAAAACATAATAATAATAAAGCTTTAATGGGTCCTGTGTTAGCATCATGTTAGCATCATGCTAGGTGTCTAATGATGGCAGGAGTCAGATAAATGCTGCTCGTTACACGTTAGCGCTGCAGAACAAACGTGCGTGTTCACGTGCGTGTGTTCACGTGCGCGTGTTCACGTGTGCGTGTTGGTTTACTCAGCTGCAGATGTCGGCGTTGGGAGGAAGAGGCTGAAGTCATGAGGAGAAAATATTATCTCAGCGCCGGCCTCTGTTTGAGAGCTGTGACCTGGAGGACATGTTGATCCTCATCAAAGCTCCACGTCATCAACAACCTCCTCCTCCACCTCCTCCTTCTTCTCCTCCTCCTGTACCTCCTCCTGTACCTCCTCCACCTCCTCTACCTCCACCTCCTTCTCCTCCTCTATTCCAGGAGTTCTGCTGTTGATCCTCTCAGGAACATCAGAGTCTGAACCAACGTCCATCAGCTGATGGTTCATTCCATGATTCATGTCAAACTCCTTTCATCTTCCTTTCTTTCTTTCCTCCCTGTGATGAACCAACTGGACTGTGATTATATATATACTTTATTATTATTATTATGAATTAATCTGTTTCTCTGATATTCCGTCTGGATAAATAAAGTCTGTGTCTGTGTTTCATGTGAACCAGGATTAGTCTCAGACTGATTCCATCTCCAGATTCATCTCAGTCTGAATTATCACGAGAAACAGATTTAAACTTTTTCACGTCTCATGGTTTCATTACCGACCCCCCGTCCTTGTCCCCGTCCTGTCCCTCCAGGACCAACAAGCAGAGACTGTCCCTGAGTCCTAGTATCAGTTGGACCAATGAGAGGAGGAGGACGTGTTGTCCATCTTGTCCCTCTGGTTAAATCCTGTTGAGACGTGGCAGCAGGGTGAAGGTGGACGTCTCTAACGGATTATGTCCTCTAAAGAGGCGCTCACATTCATTTATCGTCTCAGGACAAAGATTCTCCTTCATGACCAGCCTCACTTTAACGTGTTCTCACGCCCCTCCCTCTCAGGTCGCCATGGCGCTGATAGACGTGTCCGTACAGTCATGGGACGACGAGACACGAGACGGAATGGATGAAGACACGCATGTCAACGTAGAACCAGAAAAAACACAAAGTCCTGACGGTAAAAACAGAAATAAGTTTTAAAATGAGGAACATGATCCTCCAGGAGTTAATAGATGTGTCCTCAGAGGAGACCAGATGTCTCCAGACCAGATGTCTTCAGACCAGATGTCTCCAGACCAGTGTCTTCAGACCAGACGTCTCCAGAGCGGATGTCTCCAGACCAGATGTCTCCAGACCAGACGTCTCCAGACTAAAAACAGGTAGATTCACATTAATAAAAGTAAAACAGTCTAACTCAGACCAGTTCTGAACTTCGTCTCTAATCCTGTTTCTGTTCTGAAGATGATGTGTTTCCTGCTTTACTTCCTGTCTGTGGTTCTCTCTCCTCTGATTGGTTGATTGGTTTCTCCTTGTGTGCTCCTCCCTCTCACCTGTGTCTGGTTAACCCATCAGTCACTCATTATATATATGTACTGTATATACGTAGTGGTGTCTGTATGTAGATCAGCTGATTCTCTGGTGTCTCCTTGTTTCTAGTTTTACTGACTCTTCTTCTTCTTCACTCTGCAGATCTTTACAGATCTTTATCTTTCCTTCTCCGTCAGTCTTCATCCAACTAAACCTTATTATTTCATCCTCTCCTCAGTTTGAATGTTCATCAGTCTGTGTTAATCTAAAACCTCCAGAGTTCATCTAGTTCTCATGTGAAGCAATGACTCAACAAACTGTTTCCTTTCTTTCCTCACATGATGTCAGTTCCTTCTTACCTTCCTTCCTTCGTTCATCCTTCCATCTTTCCACTTCATCCAGCCACCAGCAGCAGCTCCACATGTTTTGAGGAAGCATCATGACGTCCTCTGGTTCTACAGACTGAAAAAAAAAACAAAAAAAAAACAACTTCATAAAAACAATAAAATAAATAAAATAAAATAAAAGGTTTTATTTCCTTCACCAGTGACTCATCTGTTACTGCTTCATCCTCTGATCAATCATTAATGTCTTGATCATTTCTTTAAGCATTTATACAGAAACTAAAACCAAAGAATATTTTCAGTTTGTTTTAATCTGACATTTATTTATCAAACACTGAATCAAGTCTAGAAAAGTAAAACATTCAAACCGTCCAGAGATTATTTTCTATTGTTGTGTTCACTGTTAAACTGATGAGTCTTATTACTGTCGTCATTGTTAACTGATTAAATGTTTCAGTTTAATAATCCGGCTCCTCTGTGATTCTACACATGTGATGATAATGTCTTTTGTGGCGTCTCCGTCCTCTGCTGCTCGTTGGCAGCGTTGATTTAAAGCCGCTGGTTCAGGCCTCAGTGATTTCATTTCTGCTCCTCAGAGAGATTAGAAAGCTTAATTCCATCAGCCCATTAAAGTCAGCGGGACTCGTCCGCTCTTAAGTGTGTCGACTGTTTGCCACAATTTGTTCAACATTTAAGCTAATGATATTAAAGTCCATCCATTAAGCAGCCTGTGTGTGTGTGTGTGTGTGTGTGTGTGTGGGGGGGGGGGTTATAGCAGCTGGTCGGTCATGGATTGACTTAACCTCTGTCACTCTGATGGCTTTTGTGTTTTACAATTACCCCCCTCCCAAAGAAAAGCCGGGGCAGATGTCGTCTCTTACGCGTCAGCTGGTTAAAGAGGCCGACGCTCTAATGAAACTGTGAATAAAGATGGTCGACCCTCAGGGTGGAGCGCCCCCTAGTGGCTGGCTGCAGTGTAAGGCTAATAAACCACGCCCCCTTTTCATGTTAGCGGAAGATGCTACATGTGTTTCTGTTATTTTGATGCTATAAATACAGGAAGTGACATCATAACAGCTGCTCTCAGGCTTCGTTAACTAAACTGTACCAACCAACCTATGAGAGTTAAATCTGCAAATTAAATTATATTTAGCAGCTACGAGCGTCAACATCTGAGCAGCCAGGCCACGTCAAAGGTTTATGAGTCTGGAGGAAGTATGAGACGGCTCTTAACCCTCAAGATGGCGACGCCGGTTTGTTGCAGATAAAGACGTTCAATAAGAAAATGAGCTGAACTAAACCTCTTTCTGTTCACACTGACAGCGGCTAGGCTAAAGCTAAACGTCTCCACCTTCCAGTCCCTCCTCTGATGATGAACAACCAGAGCCAAGATGGCGGCGTCCTTTCCTGACACATTTAAACTTTGTCCCAGTGGGACCAGGATGAAGAGACGTCGGCCATCTTCATATAATCAAATGACGTGTATGACTACTGTTACTCTTCACCACATTAAGCCCCGCCCCCAAATGATCTGATTGGCCCAGCAGAGAGACTCCAGATAAACTTTACTAAAACATTTTACAGACGTCTGATGAGAACAAAACACTAGTGATGATTCAGTCTCTGATGAACAGCGCCCCCTGGGTCTTTGCTAATGTTCAACATTTAGATTTAACGTCACAATAAAATCCTTCACAGCCAGAAAACATACAAACATTAATTACATGTTCAGAGATAAACACATTTAAAAGCTGCAGTTTCAGCCTGACTGAAGACTTTATAATCAGACTCACATTACTATTCATTTCCCCTTTGGCCTCATCGTTGCCTCCCCCTCCCTCCCCCCTCCTCCTCCTCCTCCCTCCCTCCCCCTGTGGTGAATGTTAACCAGTCGGAGGACACGGTCGTCCCGGCGCTGCAGACTTGTTGTGATGCACTCAGGCAGATCAGCATTTGACTGAGAACTTTTTAATGGCCCTCTGGAGCTGCTCCATAAAGAGCTGGCCTCGGCCATTATTTGTCCCGCTTCCTTTCTTTGGAGAGCGACACTATTGTGCCCCACGCCGGCCCGGGCCAAGCCAATCATTTCCAGCGCTCTGGGTAATCTGGGCAGCGTGAATGCTGCTGATTTATCATCTAGTCTCCATTAAAATCTACGGTCGGATTATGACTCCTCATCAAACCACATTCATTCGCTCATTATTCATTCTGTTGGAGCTGAAAACAAAAGGAGCTGTTTTCAGTCTGAGGGCAACATGTCTGACAACGAGCTGGCCTTCATGTATCTGGGAGCTAACGATGCTACTGACTGACGAACTTTAAATAAATAATCAGACTGAGACAACGTTCACACCTTAAATTAACATCTGGTCTCTGGAGTCCAGGTTAAACAGGTCCAGGTGTGAACACTGATCTGGGCCCGTATTCCTAAAGATTCTAAGAATCCTCTTAGAGAGCTCCTATCTTAGCCTAAAAATTCCTAGCTAGGAGTCTTAGCTTAGGAGTGATTCCAGAAAATTCTTAGAGAACTCTTAGCAAGGAATGGACAGAAACTCTGATCTTAGTGAGGAGGTGTGGCTGACCCCGTTGCTAGGTATGAGTCATCATTTCAAGAGGTGTGATTGGTTGATCCTAAAACCTAGATAAAAATACACTTTTGGTGATAATTGGCCGAGAATGGACGTCAAATTAATAGACTTAATAACAGAATCTAATCTCTATGAAGACTGTGGAATTATAAATAATACTTTACATAAAAATAAATAAATAGTACGCTATACTTTAAAAAGTATCCTATAAAATGTGTGATTAAACTCAGGCCACTACCACAGTATTCACATGCTGATAGTTCTATTTATTTGCTTTCATTCATTTACCACACTGGTAACATTTTGCACTTCACCTATTTGGTATGAACAAGAGTAAAATGGCTCAGCTTTCATCAGTTTCTGTGATTGCTAACCGGCCTAGAAGAAGCAGTGTTGGTTGATGTTCAAATCTTCCAAAAACCGAACAGCAGTGGAGAAGAAATGAAGTAGGAAACCCAACTGAAGAGGAACAGTGTTTGCTTCTGGATCAACTGGTCAATGAGAATTAAAGTGTTTAAGACGTAGATTTGGCTCCAAGTCATCACTGCTGCATTGTTGCATTGTTGCATTTTTCCTGTTGCTAAATACCTCAGTGTTGTGATGACTTTCATACAGTTGTCCCTCGCTATAACGCGGTTCACCTTTCGCGGCCTCGCGGATTTTTTTAGTGCAGTTTTTCATGCTTTTTTTTTTTTTTTTTTTTTTTTTTTTTTTTACAGCGCATTGTTTTCTGCGTCCTGATTGGCTAAGGGAGAGGCTGCGTGTCGTCTTCTGCGTCCTGATTGGCTAAGGGACTGTAGACCATTGTCAATCAATCTCCTCCGTACGGTGTCTACAGAATTGTTGCAAATTTACATATACAGTATCTTTGATCGCTGGCAGTGTGACTGAAGTGCGGTATGTTTGCAAGTTATTGAGAAAAGTGTATAAAGTGTGTAGTGAGGGGTTTTGCAACCTTAAAACATTTATAATCATTGTAAAAAATAAAGCTGACTACTTCGCGGATTTCGCCTATTGCGGGTCATTTTTAGAACGTAACTCCCGCGATAAACGAGGGACTACTGTATTGCGATTGTAACAAGCTTGATTGTCATTCAGTGTTTGGAGAATATCTCTCCTGCCTCTTCTTTCAGCCATTTTCTCCTCTGCTTAAGAAATTCCTAAGCATCCTAAAAGTCCTCCTCCCTGCTCTTAACAGATCTCACCTTAGGAGCACTCTGAAGAGCTAAGATTCTTTAGGAATAGCTTTTATCTTTACTAGGAGCTACTCCTAACTTTGAGAGGGAAACGTCATGACTCTTAAGAATTTTCTTAGAATTTGGCCACTAGGAGCAACTCTTAGCGCTAAGAATCTTTAGGAATACGGGCCCTGGTCTCTAGAGTCCAGGTTAAACAGGTCCAGGTGTGAACACTGATCTGGTCTCTAGAGTCCAGGTTAAACAGGTCCAGGTGTGAACACTGATCTGGGCCCGTATTCCTAAAGATTCTAAGAATCCTCTAAGAGAGCTCCTATCTTAGCCTAAAAATTCCTAGCTAGGAGTCTTAGCTTAGGAGTGATTCCAGAAAATTCTCAGAGAACTCTGAGCAAGGAATGGACAGAAACTCTGATCTTAGTGAGGAGGTGTGGTTGACCCCGTTGCTAGGTATGAGTCATCATTTCAAGAGGTGTGATTGGTTGATCCTAAAAGCTAGATAAAAATACACTTTTGGTGATAATTGGCCTAGAATAGACGTCAAATTAATAGACTTAATAACAGAATCTAATCTCTATGAAGACTGTATAATTATAAATAATACTTTACATAAAAATAAATAAATAGTACGTACTTTAAAAAGTATCCTATAAAATGTGTGATTAAACTCAGGCCACCACCACAGTATTCACATGCTGATAGTTCTATTTATTTGCTTTCATTCATTTGCCACACTGGTAACATTTTGCACTTCACCTATTTGGTATTAACAAGAGTAAAATGACTCTGCTTCTTCTAGACCGGTTAGCAATCACAGAAATTGATGAAAGCTGTGTTAGTTGATGTTCAAATCTTCCACAAACCGAACAGCAGTGGAGAAGAAATGAAGTAGGAAACCCAACTGGACAGAGGAACTGTGTTTGCTTCTGGATCAACTGGTCAATGAGAATAAAAGTGTTTAGAGTAGATTTGGCCCAAAGTCATCACTGCTGCATTGTTGCATTGTTGCATTTTTCCTGTTGCTAAATACCTCAGTGTTGTGATGACTTTCATTTCCGATGATACAGTAGTCCCTCGCTATAACGCGGTTAACCTTTCGCGGCTTCGCGGACTTTTTTAGTGCAATTTTGCATGCTTATTTTCTTTTCTTTTTTTTTTTTTTTTTTTTTTTTTTTTTTTTTTTTTTTACAGCGCATTGTTTTTTGCATCCTGATTGGCTAAGGGACTGTAGACCATTGTCAATCAATCTCCTCGTACGGTGTCTCTTGTACAGTACAGAATGCGTTCAGCTTGCCAAATTTACATATACAGTATCTTTGATCGCTGGCAGTGTGACTGAAGTGCGGTATGTTTGTAAGTTATTGAGAAAAGTGTATAAAGTGTGTAGTGAGGGGTTTTGCAACCGTAAAACATTTATAATCATTGTAAAAAATAAAACTGACTACTTCGCGGATTTCGCCTATTGCGGGTTATTTTTAGAACGTAACTCCCGCGATAAACGAGGGACCACTGTATTGCGATTGTAACAAGCTTGATTGTCATTCTGTGCTTGGAGAATATCTCTCCTGTCTCTTCTTTCAGCCATTTTCTCCTCTGCTTAAGAAATTCCTAAGGCTCCTAAAAGTCCTCCTCCCTGCTCTTAGCAGATCTCACCTTAGGAGCACTCTTAAGAGCTAAGATTCTTTAGGAATAGCTTTTATCTTTACTAGGAGCTACTCCTAACTTTGAGAGGGAAACGTCACGATTCTAAGAATTTTCTTAGAATTTGGCCACTAGGAGCAACTCTTAGCGCTAAGAATCTTTAGGAATACGGGCCCTGGTCTCTAGTGTCCAGGTTAAACAGGTCCAGGTGTGAACACTGATCTGGTGTCAGTCCACATGTGGAGGTGGTCTGGGACACATGTGACCTCCTTCCTTTGGTAGTGTGAACACACAATGAGTCCTGGGTCACATTAAAGACCACCTACTCAACAGGGCTGATCTGAGGAAGAGGAGTTTAACTCATTCATTCAACCACTAGTAGAAATGATCACATGAATCAGTGATGTCTGTTCATTAGTAATGAGAGCCTTTTAAAAGATTCTGGTCTTGGAGCTGAGAACCAAACGAAACTAGAAACTAATCCTTCCTTCCTTCCTCCTGAGTCGTGCTGTAACAGCGTTTAAAATCTTCTGGACTTTCATTCGTCATAAAATAAAACCTAAGGAGTGTTTGTGCCGTGGATCTAAATCTCTCTGCTGCTGTAAACAGGACTGATGAGCAGAGCGCTGTCCTGTCAGATTTCCCAGCTGTCCTTGACGCAGCGTGAACTTCCTGTGAACTCCTGACAGCGACGCTCTACCTGCTGATGAAGCTCTGGCTCCGTCCTCTGGGTGGGTGGTCCACTCTTTGGGACGGGGCCGTGGGGAGGTGGAGCAGTGGCCATTGTTGTGGACAAAGTCGTTCATTAAGCCAACAAGCTCAACAAAGACTCTTTCTGTCCAACACTCTCAAACTCAAAGTGTCCACACTGAGACGCTACACTACAGATGTTGGACGACTGAGTCCAGATCTGGTAGAATCCTCTCAGACCTCTTTGTCTTCAAGATGCAGACACAATGCTGCATTTAATCTGAGCTCAGTCCAGACTCAGGACTGGGTCTGTGTACTTTCTGGTATTTCAAGTTTGGGTTTAGACACTTAGAGTTTATTTGACTTTCAGTTTAAAAGGTAAATGGTCCTTTAATCTTTGAAACCAGAAAGAGAAGTAAAGTAGAAACCTGTGGTTATTGTCAAGGTCTTTGGTGGTGAGGTAGGACCCAAACCCCGGACACCAGGAGATGAAGCAGGAGTTAGAAACAAAAACAAGCAGGTAAGTGAACAAACTGCACACAGAGCAGGATAATCCAAAAACTCAAATACACAAAACACAAGACCTGAAAAACAAATTACAGAAAAGACGACAGAGAACAAAGGGAAAGGCAGGGCCTTATATACCTGGGCAGAGGGTTGATGAGACACAGGTGAAACGAATGAGGGCGGAGCCACAAGGAGAACCAATGAAACAATCAAAGGGTGAAAAAACAGGAAGTAACAATAAACAGGAAACCAAGGAAGAACTTTACAAAATAAATCAGGAAACTCAAAATAGGTTCACAGGAAAACTTAAAACACAGAAACATGACAGTTATTAGATTCATATAAAATGTTTTGTAAGAAGAAGAAGATGTTTCCATCAGTCAGTGATTTCAAATATTTTCTGTTGGTCTAAATGGAGCACGGACATGACTCTGGATCATGGACCTGGACCAGTGGTCACCATGAAGACTACTTCCTGGACCAGAGAGACCTGGACCAGAGGTCACCATGGAGACTACTTCCTGCTTCATTCAAGGACAACAGATCACCTCAGGAGAAACAACATTAGTTCTAAACGTAATAAATCAAATCAAATATTAATTAATGAAGCTAGTGATCATCTACTGTTTGTGCTGCAGGACCTGAAGGATTCTCTGTCGACTTTACTGAAAGAACGTTTAATGAATAATGTGGTTATTTAGGAATACGTCTGTGTCTGCAGCTCAAATAAATCTGTGAGACGTTGTTAATCCTTAAAGTGGGACCGTCCCGTCTTTCAGACCGACGGAGCTCCTCCAAGTGAGCCCAGCGTTTTCAGGGATGTTTTAATGAGCAGCTGCTCAGGGAGACATTCATGAGTTACAGTAAAGGATCTGATGAATTCACAGCTCAGTTACTGCCGTCACATAAAAGCTTACTATGAAAACATGGTGTAAAACTGCCTCTTTTATTGGAACAAGTGTTAGCATTATGTCGAGGGACGATATCTCAGCCGGGCCGGCCGACGTGCTGACAGTCTGCAGCTCAGCCTCGGCTTTATTATCACACCGTAAATGTTAACGGTGCAACTGTTTGTTCAGCTCCATGTTTCATTGAGACTTTATCAAACTCTAAGAATTCACCTGCAGAAAAAAAAGAAAATGCTCATATATGATGTGAACATATGTTATTTCAATATTGAACCCTGTCATGTGATTGTATAAGGGCCTTTAGCCTATCTGTTAGCTAGACTATCAGTTAGCGTTAGCAACAATAACTAGCTAGCTGCTACTAGCCCTGTGGCTACAGATGAGGAGGAAGGAGCATCACTCAGATATCTCTGCAGCCTCCATCACAGTCACTGAGATAACTATGAAGATAAAGAAGTCTCATCTAAGAACTTTACATGAAGTCACTGACCTCTGACCTTTGACTGACACATATTTAAACAGAGGACAGTAGAATGGATTAGCATTTGGCATTTAGCTAAAATTCTGATGACTATTTTGTCTAAAGACGACGTATAGAATTAATGTTGTTAGTGTCAGTTTGACTAAATGTAAGAAATAAAAGCTGACGTCATTCAAACAAGAATCACAAAACAGGAAGAAAACAGAGACAATGCACAGACTGGACCAGACCAAAAAGACAAGACCAGACTGGACCAGGCAGAACCAGACCGACTAGACCGACAGACCAGGTCCTACTGACCCAAACTAAACCAGAACCTGTTCTGGCTCCACAGTCTGAATGTGTGTTCTGGTCTTTAGAACCAATCAGAGCTCCTGAACCTGAATAAATAAAACTGCTGTCAACAGGAATCAAACCCTGTCAGATGCCAACTGTATATTACATGAAGCTGTGGCCCGGTTCAAATGGCCCAACATTAAACTGGAGATGTGTCTAAAACCAACCTGATGAGTCTGAACTGATCGGCCTCACATTCCCGTCTTTAATAAAAACACTCGGCTGTGTTTCTGTGCGGTGTCGCCGTTATCGGGCCGAGCTGGAAGGCTGAGCGCTGCGACACCTCGTTAAAATACCAGCTGCAGCCGCGGCCATAAACCACACAGTTTGTGTTAGCTGATAAGCCTCAGTGGACGTTAATGGCTGCATTTACCGGCCAGGCTAATATTATTGTTAGACATGACACGGTGATGTGACAGGCTGCTCATGTCGGAGAACAACTCTTCACTCGGCACAATCATCCTTCACAATACAGAGCTCAAAGCTTTCATGTCTTCATAACGAGCTCAGTCACAGCTGATCACTGAGCAGAGCATAAAAACAGTGGGAGTCAATGGCTCTCCATAGACCTCACTGTGTTATATGATGATGAGCTCATGTAAAGTTCATCAGGGAGAAAACTGATCCGTCTGAAGTTAAAATGAAGTCTGTACAAATGTTACAAATGTAATGTGAGTCAATGGGTCTCCTTAAATGATTATGATAGTATAAATGAATTAATTTAGACTAAATTAACATTTTAGATGTTACCCAGACCCCAGTGGACGTTAGCTAATCAGAATGCTATGCAATGCATTTTAATGGTGTTTGCAATTTAATGGAAGTCAATGGGCCTCGGTAGCGTTAAATAAACATGATACAGTGATTTATTATTATTTAATTTAGACTAAATAAAACATTTGACATACAATGAGTTTTGATACAACTCACCAGTGAGCATTTTAATAAAGCTTAAAAAACCATATACAAGCACAATGTTATTAATTTAATGTGAGCCAATAGGTCTCCGTTGATTTAAATAATTTATTCATTTAATTCTGAAAAAAATAAACATTGTGTCTGACCCGTGTTTTATTGCTGAGGACTTTAATAATGTTTGCACACATAGAGGCCCAATACTAAAAATGTAATGGAAGTCAATGGGCCTCTGTAGCCTTAAATAATCATGATACAGTGAATTATTTAATTTAGACTAAATTAAACATTTTAAATATCACAGTTTTCATTTTAGTAAATGATCAGTGTTTCAATACTGAGCATTTTAATAAAGTTTGTGCCATATACAAGCACGATGTTATCAATTTAATGTGAGTTAATGGGGCTCTGTAAACTTTAACGATGATATAATTAATTATTTAAACACTGTATATGCCACAATGAACATTATTACAGCTGATCAATGCAATGCATCTGAATAATGCTTTCAAGTAATAGTGTGTACGGTTTTAAATAATCTAAATATATATGAATAAAAGACGTCTATGGGTTTGTCTGAATAAAACTGTGGCAGAAGAAAACTGATCATTTCCCAGAGTGAATCATTAAACATGGTAATTAATGCAAATTAGATTAAAACCACATGAAACTACATGGGATTACACGTGTACTGATATCTGTTTTACATGAGTACTAAAAATGTAGATGAAATTAATGGGAAAAAGTTTGCGGGACAACATGGAGTGTGTGCTTCTGCACTAATTACAGCCTCATGAATTAATAATCACACCGTGACTCCAGAGGAGAAATTCATTTCCAGGAGAAGCTGCTCATTTTCCTCCAACACGAGTCTGTATTTACAGAGAGATCCTCGGAGGATGGGTTACAATCTGCCGGTCAGCGCCCTGAGACCCGGAGAACAGAGACCTGTTGAAAAAGAGACTGTTTAATTAAGTAGCTAACAAAATACAAATCTCAATAACTTGGGAAATAATTGTGCAACCCTCATTAAGCATTCCATCTGGGCAATTACCTTCTCTTTAGTCTGGAGGAGTTATAAATGACTGGCCGGTAATTGAAGCTAGCAGTCAGTGAGCGCCGCAGATGAACTGAATTACACAATGTCATTAAAATAAATACATCAAATAATTATCCGATGGAAAATAAATGGACTGAACGCATGTCTTTGTTCTTTTGAATTAGTTCCTGCAGCAGCCTGAGAGCCATCAGTCAACCTCTCCATCTGAACAGAGCAGCGGTAAATATGGAGTCACTCAGCATCAGGGAATAGAGTCTGATGACGTCTCCAATAAAAACACAGTAGAAAGTAATAAATCTATCTTCTTAACCTGAATACATATGCTGAGAGCTGCAGATATGTATAGCCTGTATAAAAACAGGCAGCACCTCAGCACCATCAGTAGCATTTAATAGTCCTCCACAGACCACAGCGTGTTGTTAGATGGGATAGTGTAGCAGCTAAAGGTCTAATAACTTTATCAAATAGTTGATGTTCAGCCTCCTTCTCTCTGTTACCACAGGACGTTTGGTCAAGTTGTTAACTGACTGCTGTCCAGAGGATTTGGACCGTTCCTCTGCTAGCGTTAGCATTAGCATGTCTTTTTTGCAGTAGTACTTTAGTTGTATTTCAGGACTGACATGTCACGGTAGTATGGGCTTCATCTTTAGTGAAGAACCAATGACCCACTGGGCTCCTCACCTGTCTTCTAGGAGGTGTCCATGTTGTTATGGTCACATGATCAGTGACTAGTCCACATGATGCTTAAAGAGTCATAGCACAGGAAAGAAGTCGACTAATCTGTGGACCCTCTACTCAGCATCATATTAGAGGTAAACAGCAGCTCTTCTTCTTGAGATGAAGCAGGAAACAACTGAAGACAAGCTCATTTCTTGTTCCTCGTATAGAGACATTCTCTCAGTGGAGACACTCGTCTTTGTCCTCGCTGACAGATTACTCCCTTGATTTGGTATAGAGGGGATCCCTCTCCTTTTTTCTTACCTTGAACTCTGCAGAGGAGCTTTGTGCTTGAAACATTTCCAGCTGAATTGGTAGTGACCTGATTTATGGGCCTTATTGTGCTGTATAATTAATTTTATGCATATGACTTCCTTTACAATTACCGTGCCGACCGATTGGAGAAGTTCACTGCTTATATGAAGCCATCAATAATTGCAGATCCATGACTGGGCGGGCTGAACATGAGCACGAGGAGAGCAAGGACAGAGATTGTCTCCCAGAAGAGAGGAAATCTGTGAAAGGGCAAACGTTTGGTGTCGACTGAAGCCTTTAAAGAAGTGTGGAGAACAAATCTCTAGGACGTTTAGAGACTCTCTCTCTGTGTCTGACTGCTTTCATTCATTCATTCTGCTCTGAAACTCAACAAACGGTTTGATTTGAACAAAAACTCATCCAACCAGATCAGGGGATAGTTTTAAATGAGCAGCTGGTAAAGAAGCTGTGAAATATTAAGAGGATAAAACAGATTCATACGACACAGAGGCTGAACCTCATTATGGAATTCTCTGGTAATTTAACACGTTCATCTGAATCACTTTCACATCAGCATCACAACAGCATATGGATCTGCATCAATAACAATCCTGTGGCAGCATGAATTCTCTAATAAATGATGAAGCTGATGAGAAACACTAATGAACAGATTCACCATGAGAACAGGAGGACTGATGTTTAATTAATTAAATAATGAATCAGTGATGCTCCGGGGAAGGAGATTTTCAAACTGACAGGTGAAAACTGAAGCTATCCCAGCTAACAGTAGCTCCTCCTAGCTTCCTAGCCTCTTAGCCAATAGTAGCTCTACCTGTTTCCAGACACAGGAGACGTGAGAGGACAATGCTGATTTTGTTTGTGACATTCTGACTGGAGCATTAGTTGATTTCTGACTGTTGTTGGGCTTTATAATGTTATTATAAGCATTAATTAATGACCATTTTAATGACCATCAAGAAAGACAATTAATTATTAATTATTGCTAATTTCCCAAAATGGTGCCCCATGTGAGGCATCGTACATTTCACAGATGGAATCCATTCTTAAAAACCGGTGTCTTTAAGCTGCACTTCCTGTGAGCAGATCCTAACTGAAGAATCCTGAAGAAGAAGAAGCTTCAGCAGCTGGAGTGAATCTGACATGTTGTATCTGTGTTACCTTAGTTTAATAAAAATCTGATGACTGGGATTTTAAGAAAGAAAAACATCTGTCTTTGTCTGAACCGTTCACAGCAGGAAGACGGCAGCCGATGAGCTGCCACTGACTGGTGCTAGCTATTAGCATCAGCTTCTTGTTCTCTAAAGCGACTGCAGAGATGTGGAGGTGGAGACTGACAGGTGAGATCAGCCGGAGAGAGTCAGACAGCGAGAGGGGAGACAGACAGAGGGTCAGAGAGCAGGTCGACAGGTGACACTGATGTGAGACAGCGTTTCCTCTCAGGTGTCAGTCAGGCGCAGGCCGGCCTCTGATTGGACGTGAAGGCCGGTGGCTCTGAGGGGGTTCAGCCTGCGGTCCTGAGAGGGAGGTCAGGAATAATGAAGAGAGAACGTTTACACAGGAAGCAGAATCGTTTCTCTTTTATTTCCTCTCAGCAAAACAACATCTTCAGATCCTGTTTAAAGATCACAACCAGTAATTTATTGACATTTTCACACAGACTCAACGATTAATAATCATCCGCTCACTGATAGCACCTGAATACATCACAGCAGATTACCTGTACAAATAAACAGGTCTCCTCAGCGTGAATCCAGCTCTGACACTTGACATCTTCATGTTTAGTCACATAATCACCATCTCCAGTCAACACCACATCGACTTCCGACGCTGCAGAACAACCAGCGACACTGTATAGCCTCGTATTAACGTCAGGGAGCGGGCGGAGAGCAGCTCTTTATTAAAATGAAATGAATGCAGAGAGAAAAAGCCTGTTAGACGTACGAGCGGCGGCAGAAACTGATCTGGATGACATGAATAATTTAGCTGACACTAAAGGAGGTAATATAAATGCACACATATATTCTAATCTTGCGTGGAGCTGCGTGGTCGCTGCGTTCCCGTCGCCTGTGGGAGAGCAGCAGATGTCCTCAGAGCTGAATTAATCCAGAAATGTTTCTGCTGTTCAGAATTATTCACATACAGACGCATGATAATGATTCCCAGATTAATCCCTGACAGGAGCTGCACTGAGGGAAACTTTTTTCCCGTCCTGACCTTTAGCTCGACAGCGCTCTCATTTCACAGCTAATACCCTGATAGACGCCGACACCTGAGCGCCTTCTTTCCTCCGGCCTGTCACGCAGGAATCCCGGCGTCCCTGCAAGACGGCGCACTGGGAACACATGCCCTCCGTTTGTCCTCGTCTCCTGCAGCAGGTCTGAGGATTTAAACTGCTGCCTCAGAGGACAGGTAGTCTGTCACAGTTACACCTGGACAGGTGAGCTGCTCTCCAGTCATGTCACATTTAAATGTATCCAGGTTCATCCTGAAGGGAACATGAAGATTGAAGATTCTTCCTTGTGACTTTAAAAAACATTTTGGTTCGTTTGCTTTCTTGTTCCAGGAAGTCGGCCTCTGGCTCCTCCTCCTCTCAGATGACATCACACAGGTAACAGTAGACAGCGAGCTCTTCTTCTATTAGAAAACAAGCCTAAATAACGTTCCTAAAAACCTCCCATCTGATCTATCAGTTCATCTTGGTCCCGCCCACTTCCTGTCTCCTGGTGTCTCCTGGTCTTTCCAGGCGTCTGACTCAGAGATCCAGAGAGCGTCCCAGTAACAGATGGTCTGAGCAGAACAGCTCATTTGGACACCAACAAAGAGCCACCAATGATTTAATGATCATTTCTCATTCAGCCATTATTTCTATGGGCATATAATCAACTGCCACACAATATTTCATTTGTGTCAACAGAAGGCGTCCTGGCTGAGACCGACTGGTCCACCTGAGAGGAGCGGCGCCGCCGTCCTGAGCTGCTTTTATGACACGCCTCTTTCAATTAAATGTGTGATAATGAATGCGTCCCCTGACAGGTGTTGTTGTTGTCGCTCTGATTTACATGCCACACTAATTTGGCTGAGAGGCCGATATAAAGAGGACGAGGACCCGCTCTGTGTAGAGTCCTGCTCCGAGGACCAACAACAGCGCTCCCAGTGCAGGTGAGAGCGTGGCTGACCTGAGGTCCAGGTTAATTAATGAAGTGATCGGGGCCCAAGGGCTGGGGGGGGGCTCCAACGGGCCCCGAGCAGCAGGTCACAACACTGACAGATGCCCTATTACAATGTTAATGATAGCAGGGCTCAGATAATCATATTCAAAGCTTTCTGGAGCAGATAACAATCAGAGAATCACTGATGGCGTCCTGAGGAGGAGGAGGAGGAGGAGGAGGAGGAGGAGGAGGAGGAGGAGGTGCTCTACTGCACACGTGCAACAGGACACACTCTAAACACACACACTGCATCACGCCTCCAGCACCAGGATGTTTAAATGGTTGAGTCTCTGGAGGATTGATCAGTTTGATCAAGACCTGATAAGATCTGGACAGGAAGTCACAGCACGAGACACACACACTACTACACACTGAATATACACACACTACTACACACTGAACACACACTGAACACACACACTGAACACACACTGAATACACACTGAATACACACTACTACACACTGAATACACACACACTGAACACACACACTGAACACACACTGAACACATACTGAACACACACACACTACTACACATTAAATACACACACAGCCGTCCTCATAAAGGAATGTGAAGCGTCTCTTGTTGTAGAATTCAAGTCAACAAAACACCTGGAATCAAACATTGTAGTAAAGTTTATCTGGAGATTCTCTGTTAGGAAATGATCTGTTGGGCCAATCAGATCATTCGGGGGCGTGGCTTATTATGGTGATGGACAGAAGAGTGTGGATCCATCAGGTTTACATCAATGAGCTTAATCATTTTAGCTGGATAATGATTTTCTTTCACTTTATTGGTCAAGAGATATTTATATGTTGGGCGTCACAGAGTGCCTCCTGGGTAATGGAGTTTTGTCAGGAGAGGGTGCAGACTGCTAACAGAAGCTTCCCAGCTAACAGTAGCTCTTACTAGCATCCCAGCTAACAATAGACCTTCCTAGCCTCCAGCTAACAGTAGTTCTTCCTAGCCTAGCCTCCAGCTAACAGTAGCCCTTCCTAGCCTCCAGCTAACAGTAGCTCTTCCTAGCATAGCCTCCAGCTAACAGTAGCTCTTCCTAGCCTAGCCTCCAGCTAACAGTAGCTCTTCCCAGCCTAGCCTCCAGCTAACAGTAGCTCTTCCTAGCCTAGCCTCCAGCTAACAGTAGTTCTTCCTAGCCTAGCCTCCAGCTAACAGTAGCCCTTCCTAGCCTCCAGCTAACAGTAGCTCTTCCTAGCATAGCCTCCAGCTAACAGTAGCCCTTCCGAGCCTCCAGCTAACAGTAGCCCTTCCTAGCCTAGCCTCCAGCTAACAGTAGCTCTTCCTAGCCTAGCCTCCAGCTAACAGTAGCTCTTCCTGGCCTAGCCTCCAGCTAATAGTAGCTCTTCCTAGCCTAGCCTCCAGCTAACAGTAGCTCTTCCTAGCCTAGCCTCCAGCTAACAGTAGCTCTTCCTAGCCTAGCCTCCAGCTAACAGTAGCTCTTCCTAGCCTAGCCTCCAGCTAACAGACGTAGCTGGTCGTTGGCTGCAGTCCTTGGTGTTTCCAAACCGTCTTTGTCTGAAACCATGCGTTCATGTTTAGTTCACACCACCTGACTTCACTAGCTTCCTGTTTACACCGTAGCCATGGTTACAGGCCAGAGCAGCATCTGGCGGTGGAGCGATGGGCGGCGTGTTGGGCTGGTCAGGTGAGCCTCTCTGTAATAAGTCATGATGAGAGCGAGCAGCCAGCCGTGATGAGGAAGAAATGGAGAGATCAGCGAGAGGGAAATTTATTTTTCAACCTCTGTCAGGAAGGTGCATCAATCTGAGAACATCCTCGTCCCCTGCTCTCTCATCCCAAACATTAAATATCACCTGCCGTGATTAATCCCAACTTAATTAAATCCATCAGCCAGACAATGGCCAGCCAATGAGCTATGTAATCATTCACACAGTAAATTAAAAGCACTGAAGGCGTCTGTGTTGGCTCTGACAGAGATGGAGAGCATGGAGCACAACACACACACATCAATTAGAGCGGCGGCCATTAGTCACAGGAAATTAATCTGCAACTATTCTCAGACTGAAAACCTGTTTCTGGAGGATTCCCTCCGTCACGTCTCAGCACAGAGTCTCCTCTCTGCTCTTAAATAATTAGTAGCATATTTATTTATCAAACACTCACACATTCATTATTAAATAGGATTAATATCATCAGTTCACTCCTCACATGTAAAGAGATAGATGGTATCCTATAACATAATATAATATGTTATTAATGCTTCTATACATAGAATATAGATTTATTGCTGGCTCTGTTTCTTTACATTTGTTCATATTATAATTTAGTAATTTTTTTTCTTATACTATTTTATTTTATTTTACTAGATTTTTACTTATATGTTATTTATATTTTATTAGATTTGTATTTTACTTGTGCTTCTAAAGACTGTTCATCATGTGTAACTGAGCTACTGTGACGCTGTGGATGAAGTTAAGGTTTGATATTTTTATAATAATTATAATTATCAACTCAAAGACATAAAACATAATAATAATGAATTAAAACAGGACACGATGTCTGAGATTAAAACATCTGGATCATTTATGGATTTTATTAAAAACGATTTGATCAGGAGGTTTAATGATGAAGATGAAGAAGACGAGGAAGTAGAGGGATGACGACAGTAAGATGAAGAAAAGATGCAGAGGAAGGTGAGGAGGAGGAGGATGCTGAGGGGTCATGTGACCAGAGGTCCATGCCTCTAACAGGATTCTCCTCAGAGACGACTCCTCCACAGTTTCTCCTCTTAATTAGATTCCTGAGGCTTTTAGCAGCGAGCGCTGCCACTGAGGAGCTGTTAGCTCCTTATAACTGAATTAAATGAATAATTAGTGAGACAATCACATTAGCACGGCCTCCTTTATATCTGGGGGAGTGAAGGAGATGGAGGGTGAGGCCTGGGGGGGAGGAGGGAGGAGGGAGGAGGAGGGAGGAGGAGCCTGACCTGTGATATATGGGAGAGAATATGCAGGTGAAAACATTCACTGTCTTTACCTGAGAGTCCAGGTCGTCATGGAGACGAAAAAACACATCAACAGCTGCTTGTTGACTTGGAGACATGATCCAGATGTTGGAACAAGATGGAAAGACTCTCACATGTTAAGATCTGATTTATTTATGATGGTAGTTATTTAGAGAAGGAAGGAAGGAAGGAAGGAAGGAAAGAAGGATGAAAGGATGAAAGGATGGAAGGATGGAAGGAAGGAAGGAAGGAAGGAAGAGAGGAGGGAAGGAAGGAAGGAAGGAACGACAGAAGGAAGAAGGAAGGAGAGAAGGAAGGAAGGAAGGAGAGATAGAGGGAAGGAAGGAAGAAGGAATGACAGAATTAAGGAAGGGCATGAAGGAAGGAAAGGAAAGAGAGATAAAAGGAAGGAAGGAAGGAAGGAAGGATGGAAGAAGGAAAGAAGGATGAAAGGAAGGAAGGAAGGAAGGAAGGAGAGAAGGAAGAAAGGAAGGAAGGAGAGAAGGAAGGAAGGAAGGAAGGAGAGAAGGAAGGATGGAAGGAAGGAAAGAAGGATGAAAGGAAGGAAGGAAGGAAGGAAGGAAGAAGGGAGAGAAGGAAGGAAGAGAGGAGGGAAGAACCTGTTTCTGTTTAAACATCATGTTTAGTGTATATATAGATATATATGTACATGTGTGTAGGTATGTTGCTCCTCTTTGCTCCTCCTTGCTCCTCCTCCTTGCTCCTCCTTGCTCCTCCTCCCTCCTCCTCCTGCTCCTCCTCCCTGCTCCTCCCTGTAGATGCTCCTCCCTGCTCCTCCTCTTTGCTCCACATTGCTCCTCCTTGCTCCTCCTCCTTGCTCCTCCTCCCTGCTCCTCCTCTTTGCTCCACATTGCTCCTCATTGCTCCTCCTCCTTGCTCCTCCTTGCTCCTCCTCCTTGCTCCTCCTTGCTCCTCCTCCCTGCTCCTCCTCCCTGATCCTCCCTGTAGATGCTCCTCTTTGCTCCTGGTCCTGGCTCCAGGTCAATCCATCATTAGTGGTCCTGATACACTGAGCCGACGCCCCTCCCACACCTCTCTGCTCCATCCTCACCGTGGACCCCCCGACCATTCATCACGGCCCCCCCCCCGCTGACAGTGACGGATGGTCGTCCCGTCTCTTGGCTCTCTCTCAGCCCCAGACTCATACGGCCGAGGAGCAGACTGACAGCTGGAGCAACATGTCAAGTGTGGAGAGACCGCCGCCATTAATAACCTCCGTCACATGACCGGGGGGGGGGGGGGGGGGGGGGGGGGGGGGGCGGTGAGGGAGATATCACAGACACAGTCATGGACGCCTGATCTTTAATCAAGAACACGAGGACGGGGCGGGGGGGCGGGGGGGGTAATGAATATATCGCTCACAAATTGGAAGGTCTGATCTGATGACCCATCTGTGGCTCACTGTGACCCTGGGGGGGGGGGGGGGGGGGGGGGTCCTCTCACCACATCTGAGCACATGTAAGGTGTCATTCATTCACTGGGGGGGGGGGGGGGGGCACAAGGCTCCACCCAGCTGATGGTTGTCATGGAGATGGAGCCGTCTTATCCAGGTTCCATCACAATCAGAGCCAAGATGGCGGCGTCCATTCCTGACACATTTAGACTTCACTTTACACCAGTTACACACCCTGACCTGCCACACAGCTGTCAGGGAGAAGGTGCATTGTGGGTAATGTAGGCAGGACTACAGAAACCACCATGAAGACTAAACGTGTCTGATCATCCTCTGAGGAGGCTGTGCTGCTGATCATCTGTCCAGATGTTGTCCCCTAGGCAACCAGAGACAGGGACGTCCACTAGAGACCAGAGCATCACCTCATGCCTGGGGGACACCCACCGTGGTCCTGTTGGTTTGTCCGGAGGCTTCAGGCTCATTAATCAGTGAAGTGTTTAAATAAAGTCAGAGTCCAGATCTGATCAGATCTTTGAGTCTTTGAGTCAAAGCTCCAGAGCCACGGAGGCGTTCATGTTTAATTGACTTTCAGGCCTCCTTGTCCCGTCAGCTGATCTATGCAGAGCAGGAGGCGACTGTGCAACTGTCCTCTCACTGAGCCTTTATTTCTGTTCGGTCTTTAAGAGCCCACATGATCCTTTAATCCAATTCTACACAGCAATCAAAGATCCATGAATCAGGCCCATTATGAGCGGCCCGGGCGTTCTGCATGTCATTACTGGGGGGGGGGGGGTAACAAAGCTGCTTTTAATGAGATTCCACAAAGCTCCAAATCAGAGCGTCCCACCATGCATCCTCAACTAATTCACTTAAAAATCCTGCTCTCCCAAAGACAAGACCACACGGAGGAGCAACGAGGAGGTTTGTCCTCCTGATGAGCAACCTTCAGAGGCAGGAGGCAGGAGGAGGCAGGAGGCCCTCACCCAGACCAGAAATATCATTACCAGAGGAGGGATATTAGACAGCGCTGGGCGGGTGATTAACTCTAATGTCCTCAGTGTCCCCAGACTCACAAATGCAGATCTGGCAGCAGCAGCAGAGCATAAGTCATCCCACGTAGAGCTAATAAAATCAGATAATGCCGGGCTAATGCTAGCAGCGCCCGCTCCGTTATAAATAGGAGAATAAATATGATATTCAATTACTACTTTATACAGAGAGGATTGGGTTTGTGTTGGTCTGAGCTGCAGGTAAACAGAGAAACGAGGAAATAAAAGCACATCAGTCACACGGAGGCTCTGGAGGCGGCGCTGCGTCCGCCGAGGCGTTCAGCATCCAACACGCCGGCCGTGGACTCCCTCCACGCTCCGCTCCACACGCCATCCATCACATCCATCACATCCATCACATCCATCACGTCCAGCAGACTCAGCTTTAAATGGTTTCATTTAAAACTCATCACATCGTGGCCTCGTTAATAAACATTCATGTTTGCTCTGAATTATTTTCAGCTTCTCTCTGTGACGTCAACACAACGAGGTATTCATTAAGACCTGATGTGTGTCAACGAGGAGGATCTGGACCAGATGTTTGAGGAGGAGGAGGAGGAGGAGGAGGAAGAACCAGGAAGATCATTCTAGAGACGTCATCATTCTTTTTATTTGCTCTCTGGTTATAAATAAAGACATATTCTAACGTCCTGATTATTAATAAATCATTTGTCTCATGTGAAGAATCAGGAACCGTGGACTGATGGATCAATGATCATTAATAAATAAACATCAACAGATAAACCAGCAGCAGCTCGTCCTTCAGCACCGACACAAATACACTGAACTTTTAGACTGAAGGTGAAAAATATATAAAAACAAGACGAATAATTAAACTAATTAAACTGATGAAGCTAAACATAGCGAGACTTGTTGTCCAGCTAAAGGCTAACTAGCCTAGCTTAGCGGAGCAACATCTCTGTAGATTTATTTCAACTTTAAATAAAAATAATGTTAAACAAATAAAATATTAATTGCATTGATTAAAAACCTGTAAACATTTAATAATCTAATAATTATCAGTAATAAATAAACTACAGTTGATCCTGGAGGATAATAATAGAGACAAATAAATTCAAGATTCAAGATTTCTCTATTGTCAGTTTCTTAATACGTTCACAAGATACAGAGAAATCAAAAAAAAAAAACGTTTCTCTCTCTTTCTCACATAATAATAAAATAAAACCTAAACAGACCAAAAGTGAATGAAGTGAAACAGTTAAATGAATAAATAAATAATAAACTGAACATGAAGACGAGGGAAACGTTTTACAGACGGACTCATTCATCAACAAGTTCTCTTCTCTGAGACTCGACCGCTCAATTCATCCAGTCAGTTCAGGTTTAGAGGACTGGATCATCGTATCTGGGGGATCGGTGAGGGCCCTCATGGCCCCTCGTGGCCCCCCCCCGGGCCCTCACAGCCCCTCGTGGCCCCTCCCGGCCCCTGGTGGACCCTCGTGGCCCCTCAGCAGCTTCCTGTGTTTTAGGAAACGACAGCTCAGAGGTGAAGAGCCTGGAACGAGACTTTCATGAAGCAGCAGATGGGACAGGATCAGACTAATGAGGAGTGAATCCAGCGGACGGACGGCGGTGGAGGACGTCCCGTGGCAGGAGGACGTCCCGACATGGCTGGGATCAGACCACCTGTCCTAAGACCTTCTTTAACTAAACTCTCCATCTGTTGAGAGGCCATTGTGTGTCCAGTAATGCAGCTGCAGCTCCTCCTCCTCCTCCTCCTCCTCCTCCTCCTCCTGCTCCTCTTATTCTAATACTGTTACCAGCCACTGATTTATTCATTGGCTTTACACACAGACACCGACCGACACACCCCCGCCCGACCTTTCCCCCCCAACGCCCTCCCGACACTCCTCAGTCGTCCTTTACTGCTCCTGATCCTCCTCCTCTTTACTCCTGCCCACTCAGACCTCCCAGCATCCAGCTGTCACTCCAACCAGAGGCTAATTCAGGCTAGCCGCTAAAGCTAACGGAGCTAATTAAGACTTTAACGAGCGGAGTTATTCTGCAGCATGAGGCTAAACGTAGAGAGGCTAACTAGCATAGCCTAGCTTAGCTTAGCTTTAGATTTATTTCACCTTTAAATAACATATTTAATTTACTGTTACTGAAGCGTCCATGAACCACCTGGAGCTGCTCTGAGCTCAGCTTCTACATGTCTTCTTCTTTAAGGGCGTTTTATTATTATATATGTTATTTATATGTGAGCATCTTAAAAAAGGAGACTCTGTAAAGTGTCATTATGTTCTCATGACAGTAGAGACTCTGGATTCTGTGAACATTATGAACGGATCAGTCATCTTGGTTCATCATTAATAAATAAACTTTCTCTGATTCAAGTTTTCCTGCAGAAAATTATGAACGGATTAATGTTAATAAATGAACCTGAGTCTGAAGAACAAGACGTTTGGATCTGGTCTGATCTGATCTGATCTGATTTAGATTTAAATCAAATGTTGAAACAAATAAAACGTTGATAGGAATCTGAGGGTGTTAATGTCGTTCAGTGGGTAAACCATCTCTCAGTATATTTTCTGCTGTGTCTCCTGATCCGGTCTCTCTCAGACCTGGTCCCTGCCTCTCGGCCTCTCTCTCTGACAGCTCGTGGTGTTTACACTCCTCAGATACCAGCACTTAACTCGTCGGCCTGAGGGAAACATGGCCTCTTTTATGACGGGGGGGTTAAGTGATGAGTTAGCGTCATCGCCCATGAAGCTGTCAGCCGTGGAGGCGGCGTCCCGGCCGGGGTCAGACCCCAAAACCACGGTGGGAATCACCCGTCAGTGGGCGGGGGACAGGGAGACAAACAGCCCACCCACAGTCCTTTGCAGGGCTTTAATTCCAGGCTGATTTTTGTCATGCATACCCCCCCCCCCCAAAAACCTCCACCTCCACCTCCACCGCCCTCATCCTGCAGGGCAGAACAGTTTTACAAGCCCCCCTGAAGGCTGCTCATAAAGGCCCATGGCACGCTGTAATAAAGTGGCCATTCATCCCGGCTCCCTTTCACTGCCTCTGTGGGGGGGGGGTAGGAGGCCGGGGGGGTTCGGCTACGCTGCCCCTGCATGGACGGTCGGCCTCGTCCAGCTGCATTAGATTTAACTTCACACTTGAAGATTGTCTGATCTCACTTCCTGACGCCTCCTCTGAGCCGGACCACGACTGAAGAGGATGATGAAGATGATGAAGATGAAGAGGAGGCTGAGTGGTCACTCTTCTTCATCTGCTCAAGTGGAGAGTGGCAGCACTCAAAGAGTCTCTGGACCACAAGGAGGACCATGAAAGACCTGATCCAGAGAGAGAGAGAGAGAGAGACACCACAGAGGACGACATAGAAATATATACAAATACAGATATATATGTATATATAAAGTTAATATGAGACTATATAATATATATAATATATATATATATTAGTCAGTAGAAGAAGATGTAGTGTTTTCCATCAGTTTATTTCAGTTTTCTATGATTCTAAATGATTAAACCTGAACTATCTTCATCCACTCATCAGTTCATGTCCAAGTCTTCTGTCAGTCAGTCCTTTAGTCCATGAAGACGTCCCAGGTGTCTCCTCCTGGTGGGACAATCTGAGACGTTCCAGGTGATGAACAAACACCTGCAGCAGCGTCCAATCAGAACGCTTCTCTCATCACGTTGTCTTTTACTAACGAATGATTAACAAGATGAGTTATATGATGTTTTTCACTTTGTTATTAAACATCTCATCAACAGGTTTGTTTCTAAACATTTTTATTTTTTATCATCTAGTCTGATAAAGTTATACATGTATTCTTATATTGATTTATATATTTATTTAAATATTCACTTTTTAATTTATTGTCTTTAATGAGGACAGTTGTTGTTCTGTGACGTATGAGCATAGTCTGTATATAAACATGGACACCACGTCTCCTCTTCCTCTCATTGGTCAAACTGACTCTATGTTCCCGGGGATACGGGCGGCGCCATCTTGTGAGTTTGGATCCAGAGTCTGATCAGTACGGTCTGAGGGCGGAGCCACGTGGAGCCGTGATATTGATGCCCCGCCCACACTTCCTCCAGACTCACTCATGTTTTAGTTTAATTAATACTACGCTCTGCTCTACCTCCACCTGGTACAAGGACATGATGGATTATACTCTGGACTAGTTTATTATTTGTTTATTTACAACTCTCACAGTCCGCTTTATGGAGTGGTTGGCATGGCAACTGGTAGTCACCATGATGTCACATCCTGTTTCTATAGCGTCAAATAACTAAAATGAAACTTGTCCAAAAACTTGACACCTGAACATTCATCAACATTATATTAACGACCTAAAATGACAGAAATGACGTGTATTTTAGTGTTTTAGTTTGGCCCAAGTCCCGCCCACTAACATGGAGGGGGTGGGGCTTATGACCTATACTGCAGCCAGACACCAGGGGGAGCTCTACTGTAGAGGAGCAGTTCTATCTTTATACTGTCTGTGGTTGTGACGTATAAACTTGAACTTAAAGACTTCATTGTTTGTTTCATCAGTTCCATCAGATATTGACTCTTGTCATTAATCACTGATGTCAGTGCTGTTTTTTCCTGCGGTCAGTGAAGGCATCCTGGAGGCTGGAGGTATTTAGTGACTGATGATCATTTAAAGGAGGAAACTGATCTGAACACTTTCCATAAACACCACGCTGTCACAGTGAGGCTAACGTTAGCTGGTTTGTAGCTCCGCCTTCAGACAGGTCCCAGATAATAACCTTCATTCATTAGTAATATCTGTGTTTAATTAGTGACGATTAGACTCATCAGCTGAGGACAACTTTCAGGTGGCTTATCAAAAGCAAATTAAACATCATCAACAGACTAATGTGTGTTTGATGGGGCTGCGTCGGAGTCTTAACTAACGACGTCCTGAGTGGCTCCATTAAATCAGCTGGCGTCCTAATGCAGGGAGGTGTTAACAGATTGATTCTCCTAATCTGTTCAACTACATCAACAGTCGGGACGGCCCGGGTCAGCCCCGTGTGTGTGTGTTAACCAATTTCACAGTCCATAGTCACGCACAGTTAAACTCTGGTGTTTGGGTCTGGGGGGGGCGGTGGGGGGGGCGGCGGGGGGGCGGGTGTCGTGGTGAATGGTAATGTCCAGGTTCATTCAGCGTGATTAAACCCCTGCACTGACTTTTTTCTTCCCGGCTAATTATGTGGAAATTACAAAGACAATAAAGCATCTGCTGGTAGCGCCCCCCCCCCCCCCCCCCCAGCTCTGACGGGCTGATTCATGGAGGCCGAGCCGGGCTCAGGTCAGAGCCCAGAGCAAACACATGAATTTATAACTCTGGCTTTTCACGGAGCAGGAGCAGTGATCATTGTCCCGCTCTGCTGTTCCAACCCACAGACCCCCGCACTGACGCCCCCCCCAACCCTGGATCTACAACACAAAGGGGGAATTCCTCCTCCTCCTCCTCCTCCTCCTCCCAGACTGGCAGGCCGTCCCGGTGAAGGCGCCGTGTTTTCTAATTTCCACAAAATCAGCTCTCAGGTCACAGCGACGCTCACAATGAGCAGGAAGTCACGTCTGAGTCTGAAGGAACAGCTGATCACACTTCTAAAGTCGTCTAAACTCTGAGCGGAGCCACGATAAAAAATCACACCTCTGAGGAAAAAGAAAAGTTTGATGAAGAAATAAAACATGGAGTCAAGTCAACCAGGTCAAAGGTCGAGTCGGTGCAGTCTGTGGTTTCTCCAGCTCTGGTTGATTTAATGAAATAACTGATGTTAAATGTTTCCTCTGTCAGTGACCGGGGGGGGGGCAGGTCTGTGTCAGTGACTGGGGGGGGGGGGGGGCAGGTCTGTGTCAGTGACTGGGGGGGGGCAGGTCTGTGTCAGTGACTGGGGGGGGGGGGGGGGCAGGTCTGTGTCAGTGACTGGGGGGGGGGGCAGGTCTGTGTAGACCCTCATAGCTTCACACTGATCTAGATGTTAACGTTTTCATCCCATGGAGCCGTTTAAACTCGTCTTCTTTCTCTTCGTCTTCTCTCTGACTCCAGATATTCGTCCTCGTCCCGTCGAGGCCGGGCGTCCGTCCCACGTCTCGTCCGACGCCTCGTCCACCCGGTGTCCAGCGCGTCCCCCTCCGCGGTCCTGCCGCGAGCCGCCGCCTTAATTAAATGTGCACTTCATTAATGTAAATTGGGCGGCTTTAATGCCCTTGTTGAAATTCTGAAGAAAGTGCAGTGGCCTCGCGAAATGCTCCAGCATCGTTGCAAATTAGATTAGGGACCAAGAAAGGCAGTAAAATTAGAATGATAATGGTTGATATGGCTGCCTGACAGGCATGACTATTCAAGGATCAATGGGACGTTGAATGCTTTCCTTCTCAAAGGCCGGGGGACAAACGTCAGCCTACAGATGTGCCTTTTGGAAGCACTTGAAATTAGTTTAATTTGGTAAATGGTAGGGATTTAGAAGCTTTTAGGCCGACTGTAACGAGACAGGAATACATTGAAATGTTTTGCCCTCCTGTCATTAGCATAAAACGGGGCCGGGCCCATTTGCATTCCCAACAAGTCCATTTTTTTTCCTCCATCCGAAGCTTTTCCCTTCTATGAGATTACATTTGCATTCGCTCAGAATGAACACTGTTTTTTAACCGGCCCTAATCCTTTTAAAGGGGAGGGGACGGCCCGATTCTATTCCCACTGATCTGATCAGAGACACCAGCTACAAGCTCATTTAGATTAAAGTCCAATAACTGGAGCGAGGCCCGGCAGGTCCCAGCCATCATCTGCCACTCACGTATGGAGATGGAACAGACTGTGGCCTTTCATTCACTGACCCAGAGGCATGCTGGGTAAAACGCACCGACCCGGTCCACGGAAATAAAAGTGTTTATCACTGATTAATATTAATGAATTAATTAAAACAAGAGGCCAGAGCAAAACATGACGGACAAACAGACGGTCCAAGATAATTAGATCCTTAAAATCTGGTGTTATTATTATTATTATTATTATTATTATTAATAATAATTATAGTAGTAGTATACATGTATTAATACATTATTCTTATTCTTCTTATTATTAATATTAATATTATTATTATTAATAATAGTTATTATTATTATTATTAGTCTTAATAATATTAATATTAATATTAATATTAATAATATTATAGTAGTAGTATACATTTATTATAAATTATTATTATTATTGTTTAAGTTAATTAATTATATTATTACTATTTGGCAAATTCATTTTGTACATTTACATCAATATTGTTAATTAATTATTTAATCTAATTATTTATCTATGTTCTTCTTTCACTGACTCTGGGTGAAGTTTGACCTCTGACCTCCTGACATCCTGACTGAGCTGCTATCCTGTTAGCTCTCCTGTTAGCTCTCCTGTTAGCTCTCCTGTTAGCTCTCCTGTTAGCTCTCCTGTTAGCTAGCGTGGCTACAGGTGTGTGCTGTCAGGTGATTAGTGGACAGATAGAAGAGGAGGGATGATGAATATTGCTGTTTGTGCTGCAGGGAGCACAGAGCTGCTCTTTAAGCGTCCTCGAGGCAGCAGGAAGCTCCGTAATTAATCAGCTTCCACTGTAATTAAGGTGTCCATCAACATCCAGGCTACGCTAACCTGCAGGAATAATGAGTTCACCTTTAACTGGAGCACAGAGTCGCCACGTTGCACCAGGAAACCAGAGTCCGTCTAAGACAGAGCGTGGTGCCCAGAGGATGAACCCTTCCACCGAGGTCATAGCTTTTATTTCTTAATTATTTTATATTTGACATATTTTTATCTTTTAGATTATATATATTTTTATATTTTTTATTACATTGGTTGGTCATTTTTTTATCATAAATAATTTGTATACATTTTAAAAAAATATATTTTTTACATTTTATATGTATATTCAAATTAATTTTAGACCATAAAATAATTTATAATTAATTCTATTAATAATCATTGTTTTTATTTAATTGTTTAAGTTGTGTCACCTGTAGATGAACCAGGACCTCCTTCTCCTCTTTTATTCTTGTCTCTGTAACCTTCACCTCCTCGTCACTAGGAGCTCAGGCCTCTAAACGCTGCCACTCCCCACAGAGGAACCCCCAACACCCCCCCGTCCCGGATCAATGGTAAAAAAGTGGAATTAGTCATTCTAAATCATGCAGCTGTGGTCGAAGAGAGCTCCTCCAAAAATCATTAAACAATCATGTATTCCCATTGATTTATTCTAAATACCTGAGGAGGGAGCAGATTAGAGGCGGGAAGCGCCGGCTAATGCAGATGAAGCAGCTGAAGGATGGGCGGCCCCCGGGGGGGTCTGTCCTAATCACAAGGAAACAATGCTGCTGCAATTAGCAGCCTGAGACGGTCTATTAAGGACGAGGGACGCACACAGTTATGTATCTCACATAGTTCAGGACACGGTAAATGGACTCAGACACTCGTCTCTGAGGAGACACCACGTCCAGAGAAGACAACCAGACTGACTCAGGTTACTCATGATTTACATCAACACTTAAATATAGAGGAGGTGGTGGTGGTGGTAACCATGGTAACCTTCACTAATCATCATCAGGTGAGGGACAGAAACATGGAGGTAGAAAAACGAGATGAACCAAGATGGAATCAATGTGGACAGAGACCATGGAGACGTGGAGACATCTTGGTCGTCTTCTAAGACTCTACACATTCAGGACTGGAGGAGGACATGGAGGAGGAGGACATGGAGGAGGACATGGAGGAGGACATGGAGGAGGAGGAGGAGGACATGGAGGAGGACATGGAGGAGGAGGACATGGAGGAGGACATGGAGGAGGAGGACATGGAGGAGGACATGGAGGAGGAGGAGATATTACTACTACTACTTCTTGTTTTTCTTCTATTCTCCTCTTCCTCCTTCTTCTTCTTCTGTTGTATTTCCAGTAGATGTGACTCCTGGTCAGGTAGTTTGATCTGGTCTCCATGGTAACAGATGGTTTGTCTCCATCTAAAGACGTTTTCAGGTGTTTGTCTAAATCTAACCTCTAATAAATCTGCTGCAGAATAAATCCCTGATTAGACGAGGAGCCGTTAGAGAAGTGTAATTATTTCCTAATCTCAATCATCTGGGGACCTTCAGATTCATCCTGCGGCCCACCGGGGGGGCCTCGACCCTCGGGTTGAGAAGAATAATCTGCGGAGACGCCTCCGAGTAAAACCAGTAGAAATATTCATGACAGGCTATAGAGATGTAATTAGATTAATAAGAGATAAGTACGACTGCAGGTTCAGAGGCACAAACTAGAAATGACAAAGATTTAAATTCTCTCAACTTGTTTCTCAGGAGGTTTTAAATCTTTGTGACTTGTTCCCTCAGAGCAGATTAAACACTCACACATTGGTTTAATGTCTCTGCATATTTTAAATTACACATCTATAACAAAGCCCTCAGCAGCAACGTTTCCTCAAATCCTCTGCTGCCGTTAAACCCACTCAGCTCTCACTTTCCTCAGCTGCTCCTCATTTAGTGTCCTGGTGTCCCAACGTCCCAGCGTCCCAGTGTCCCAGCGTCCCAGTGTCCCAGCATCCCAGTGTCCCAGCGTCCCAGCGTCCAAGTGCCCCAGTGTCCCAGTGTCCCATCATGGTCACCTTCATCGTCTTACTGCGTCGTGACTCTGGCGGTCATGGACAGTCGTTCAGAGTCATGGGTTCTTTATTTTAACCATGATCTTCATCAGTCTGACTAAGACGTAGAGGACACAGATTATTAAAGAGGAGCTCAGGGCGGATGGAGGACACGTCTACACTACTTCATAAATCAGCTTCATCTGATTTCATTATAGGGTGAGAAAAGAAAACATTTATAGATTTATTTCAGCTGTCTGTCATTCTGAATCAGTTTTTTAGGATTTAGACTTAATAAAAGCTATTAGCCTAGCCTTGCCTAGCTTAGCATAGCCTAGCATAGCCTAACATAGCCTAGCTTAGTCTAGTGTAGCCTATCTCTCCATCTGGATTTCATTATGATCCAGAGAATAAATCCCTCGTCATCACCTGGACAGTCCTCCAACCAATCAGAGACATTTAAACTAATCAGATGACGTGTATGACTACAGTTACTCTTCTGACCATCACCACATTAAGCCCCGCCCCCAAACGATCTGATTGGTTCAGCAGGTCTTTGCTGGAATCTTTGTTTTTCAGGCCATAAGGATTATAAACCCTCCTCCATCCTGAAGCTCAGTGTGGTGTCTCCATCTCCTCCATCTCCTCCATCTCCTCCTGACTCCCAGCTGATTCAACAATGGTCAAAGAGGAGGAGCTAAAGACAGCTAGCTGCCTGGGAGGACACCCACCTGTCAGTCAAAGAGACCACGCCCCCTCAACTCTGAGTGAGTTCTAGAAACACATGATGTACCGTGGAGGACGCTGGTGGAGCCTCTAGAGGACGTCAGAGGAACTACAGCTTTAGCTTTGTCACTGTTTCCACGGAAACAGAACATTTTATAAAGTCAGACTAGAACTGACTCCACACATCGTGTCATGTCATGAACACAATCTCTTGGTTTTCTCATCTGACAGAAAACAAGAAGTTAATTCAACTTTGATGGATCTCACAGTTTGTTGATATGAACCCGTTATGGAGACGTGGAGACGTCGATAGTCCTTCAGCACAAACACAGAAAATGAGAGATGAGGCCGCCGTTCAGAGATCTGCCCCGAATACAGGACTGACTGCTCCAGTGGCTCCAGATCAATGAGGGCAGAGGTAGGGATGTAATCATTAACTGTGCTGCCTGCAGGGTGATGCATACCTGCACAGTAGTCACCGTATCACACCGTATCACACTGTCTAGTCTCAGACAGGACGCTGAACTGATGCAGCACAGACACTGCTAGCCTGGTAGCCTGTTAGCTTGTTAGCCTGTTAGCATGTTAGCTCTCCTGCTGCAAGTCATATCCAAAAAAAGCTGAAACAAGAGCAACAGGACTTATAAACTTCATGAAGATGTTTCACCACTCGTACCAGCAGCTTCTTCAGTTCCTCACTGCAGTTCCTCTGATGTCCACTAGAGGGTGGCTCCTAAATGCCTCTCTTGTGTGTTCTGATTTTTCTTGGTTTTTACTCTTGCATTGATTGGTTGAGGACATTTTCCGTTTTAAACCAGAGTCTACTCGACCCCTGGCTAACGGCTAACAGCTAGCGAGCTAATGAACAGGAAAATGTAGATAAATCTCATAAAACAACTCATGAACCCGGAGTCGTCAGGTTGTGAACACACCAGAGGTGCTGTTCATGTCAACGTCCTCCACTGACAATTTATGAAGCTTAGCATCAGGCTGATAGTTAGCATGTTAGCCATGAAGGAAGCTCAGAAACCAGCCCCACAAAATATTTTACTGACATTTCTGTTCAGATAGAAGACGCGCTAGCTCCGTCCCAGGGTTACCTAGGCAACCAGAGGCTGGGACATCCACTGGAGACCAACCGCCACAAAGAGTATCAGGATGTGAAGACTCTGGGTCTCTCTGAGGACAGATGAGGACAGACTGAGACAGAGATGTTGGATGAAGTTGTTCCAGTCTGAGATGACTGTCTGTCAGCTGAGCAGCGTTATAGCCTCCGTTAGCATCAGAGCTAACTGATGACAGAACACTGTTGACCCAGCTCAGATTGGATTTACCGCAAGGCTGGACCCAGCCAGCGGAGACATGATGGATTATTGTAATGTCCACCTCTTTGTCCCGTTTAAACGGTGACATGTTCATGTGAAGTAGACGCGTTGATGTGTCTGAGGTGTAAATACAGAGTCAGAGCTGAGGAGCTGCAGGCGTCTGATTATTACTATTGATCCTCCATCATTATGTGAATTCATCTGCAGACATTAAACGTCGTTATTATTTGCGGCCGGATCATCACACGACGCTGGCATTTCCACGGCGACCTGTCTCAGCTGTGACCACGGTAACCAGGTTTGGTTTATTGACGACATGCTAATAAGAAGATGCTCGTCCAGCTGATAGACATCTGAACTCTGACTGACTGATCTGTGACTGACACCAGAAGAAACATAAATATCTCCTCCAGGTACATTTACAACAACTGTGAAAACAACATGAGATTAATTGTAAAGGTCAAAGGTCACAGGTCTGCTGTCATCTTCATCTTCATCATCAGATGCTTCTTTCTACTAGAACTCAGTCATCTTCATCTATCAAACATCTAATGACTGAGGCGTCTGGAGGACAGGATGTCTCTGTGTTGGACAGGATGTCTCTGTGTTGGACAGGATGTCTCTGTGTTGGACAGGTCCACTAATAAACACGGGTTTAACTGAAGCAGCTGATTTGATCATTTATCTTAAAGATTCATTTAAAACTGATTTTATTCAGTGAACTTTTATGTTGTGTCATGTTGACTCGTCTTCAGTTATTACGACGTTTAAACTCAGATACTGTTTTGAACATTAAACTGACTGAGACGACTTTAACTCCAACAAGCTACTGAACTCGTTTCCCTTCGTTTGAGTTTCTACCAAACGTCTTAAAATAAACAGAGAGCAGGACGGGAGGCGAGGTCATGGAGATAAAGCTGAGAACCTGAGCAGCTGTTACAGGTGAAGTAAAGACTCAGAGCGGCTTCCAGCTGTTTATCTGCAGCTTCTTCTCACACTTTAAACTGTTATCTGTTCCCATGGAAACAACCCTACAACCCTGCGACCCTACGTCTACTTTAGTCTGTAGCTCAGACCTTTAACATCAACACCTGGTCTCACCTGGTCTCACCTGTCCCTCTACCTGGTCTTAATCTAAATGTGTCTCCACATGCGTCCCCAGCCAGCACTTTAGATCTGATCTCAGTCTGTGTGTCTGTAAATCAGCAGCGCCATCATGTGGTCAGTAGAATATTGTACCAGCTGCTGTCTCTAATGGATCTCTACCTACCGCTGGATCAGAACCATCAACAGCTGCTGGTTGACTTGGAGACATGATCCAGATGTTGGAACAAGATGGAAAGACTCTCACATGTTAACATCTGATTTATTTATGATGGTAGTTATTTAGAGAAGGAAGGAAGGAAGGAAGGAGGAGGTGTGAGGAGGAGGAGGAGGAGGAGGAGGTCTACCAGATGAAGTATCCTGAACCAACAATCTGCTACTTTCTCTCTATCATGAATAAATATTAGTGCTTCTCAGAGTCTCCCACTGTTCTCCCACATTCCTCCCACACTCTTCATGGGGGGGGGGGGCACCTGGTTATCAAACACTGAGTCATTAACCTGTGACCTGCTGGATGTTTGGAGAGGAGCTGGAGCCTGAGGAGGAGTCAGGAGTTAACTCCCTTCCTCCTTCCTTCCTTTTTCTTCTTCTACTACTCTATTAATTCCTCCTCCTTCTTCTTCTTCTTCAGTTATATTTCCAGTAGATGTCCTGCTCCTCTTCATCAGTGAAGATGTTTGGATGAAAACACACGCGTGTCTGATCAGGTTGTTTGATCCGGTCTCCGTGGTAACAGATGACTGATCAGGCTGCAGGCGTGTCGGGTCGTCCTCCATGAAGCCGTTGCGTGTTTATTTGGACACGGCTGTGACATGTTACATTAGCATGTTGAGGAGCAGCGGAGGATCTGAGCGCGCTCAGTGGTGACAGACGGCTGTCTCCAGGGCGCTGAGCTTTAAATGGTTTCTGTGTCAGCCAGGGGGCGAGGGAAACACTCCCCCATCGCCTCACCCGTCCCGCAAGAAGATGAAAAGGAGGGAGGACAAGACGCCCCCCCCCTCCATGGTCTGTCAGTCAGAGCTGTTCAGCTACTTCCTGTCTCTTTGAACCAGGTTTGAACAAACACTCGACTCAGAGAAGACGTTCAGATTCACTCAGTCTTTATTTCTGAGGATAAAAACTAAAACTCTCAAGATAAGAACATTAATGAGTAAGGAAACACAAACACTCTCTGTTTGAGGAAAAACGTGATCCAAGTTAAAATAATAAAATATTAAATAAAGAAGGAAAACAAAGACCTGGTTAGAACAAGGCTGAGACAGAGATGGTTCCTCTGGACAGGACAAGACGACCTGGACAAAAAAGAAGTCACCGCCAAAAAAATCATCTGGTTGGACCTCCTTTATCTTTGATTCCAGCTCATTCTCTGTATCATTGTTTCTATAATCTTCTCCAATGTCTCCAGATTTACTTCCATCCAGTGTTTCATTCATTCTCCACCAAGATCTTGTATTGATGATGGGAGAGTCTGACCACTGCACAAAGCCTTCTCCAGCACATCCCAAAGATTCTCAATGGGGTTCAGGTCTGGACTCTGTGGTGGCCAGTCCATGTGTGAACATGATGTCTCATGCTCCCTGAACCACTCTTTCACAATCTGAGCCCCATGAATCCTGGCATTGTCATCTTGGAATATGATCCATTGATGGAATAACCTGGTCATTCAGTATATTCAGGTAGTCAGCTGACCTCATAATGTTGCTGAACCTAGACCTGAGCAACTGCAGCAACCCCAGATCATAGCACTGCCCCCACAGGCTTGTACAGTAGACACTGGGCATGATGGGTGCATCACTTCATCTGCCTCTCTTCTTACCCTGATGCTTCTCCACTATCCTTCCAGTTTTTAATAATGCCTTGGACAGTTCTTAACCCAGTTTTAGTAGTTTCTACAATCTCCTTAGATGTTTTCTCTGCTTGATGCATGCCAATGATTTGACCCTTCTCAAACAGACGACCACAGGATGTGTCTTTAGACATGGTTGTTGAAGAAATGAGAAGCTACTCATTGCATCAGTTGGGCTTAAATAACTTGTTGTCAGCTGAGAGATAATCACCCATGCAGTAATTATCCAATAGGAGGTGAATACCTGTTTGACTAGTTAAACCCAGGTGGAGACTTTGTTTGGTCAGGTAGTGTAGATATGTGCTGGGTAATGAGACACAGGTGAAGACAATCAGGACACAGAGACAATCACAAAGGAGAGAAAACACCGTAAGGACAAGCTGACTAGAAGACAGAAGGAAACAGTTAACGAAATAAAAAGCAGAGACAACAGAAAAATAAAACATGACCAGCTTTACTTCCTCAGTGTCTCTCTCTCTCTGATCACACTGAGATAGAACCATTTATCCACAGATGGCATTATGGGAAGTGTAGTCATGACTCAGAACATGATTTAACATTTCTATGTCTATTAACTGAGCTGTTTGATTTATACATCTGTTTACAGCTCTGGATTCCTTCCCTCCTGTCAGGGGTTACAGGGGGAGGTAGAGGTGAATTTGATCAAACAAAAGGAAACACAAGGTGCTGCTAAACAACAAAAACAAAAATCTAAACAAGATGAACTCCTGAACACAACAAGACCAAAACCTGACAGAACACATGACAGGACGACAGTAACTCTACTAAGACCTGACAAGACATGGAAACTAAACAGTATGATGCAACAAGGAAAGCAGGACTATTTATAGAAGGACAGAGGAGACACAGGTGACAACAATCAGGGCGGGACAGACAATCACACAGGTGAGAAATCACAGGACAGGAAGTAGGAAAAAATTAACAAAATAAAACAGGAAACTCAGAACCAGGACACTTCCTCTCTTCCTTCCTGATGATAACATTTCTTCTTCTCTTGTCTCTGAGTCTCAATCAGCTGATTCCTCTGTCCATGTCTGGTGAAGGGGACGTCCAGAGGAACATCAGACGTCTTTGTCCTTTTTAATCCAGATGTGTCTCTGAGGGGACGGAGCCCAGGGGACGGGGACTTAAAGTGTCCATCAGGGCTCTGATAGATCGGAGGAGTGACATTAGGATGGAAATGACTCCAGGGCGACCTTTGACCTCTGACTAACACCACACACTGAGACCCTGAGACAGACGGGAGGAGGAGGAGGAGGAGGAGGAGGAGGAGGAACAGGTCTCCATTAACAACATGACTAACCAATGATGATTTACTTCTAGTTATTTAAACACCTCCTGCAGAGCTGGCCACTTCGTTAGGTACAGCAGGTAGAGTTTACTCTAGTGTACCTAATGAAGTGGCCAGCTCTAGTGTACCTAATGAAGTGGCCATAGCTGAGTGTCTGGTTCTGTCTGATCCACGGTGACACTGACTGACTCCAGAGACATAACGTGGAGCAGCTGGACAGACGGAGACGAGAGGACGTGTCCATGTCCATGCAGGAGCTCAGATTCCTGTGATCAGCGATAAAAGGATAAAGGTGATTTAGAGCGACCGTTAGAAAACCTCAGCCCGGGACGTTATGGGCGTGAGAGCACTGCTCCGGGACGGACGCCGCTAAGAGGAGGTCCACTCATCGATTGACAAACTGTGTGAGAGGATCCATAACACTAAACGCTGACACCTTTCTACAGAATATCCTCCATTGATTTCTACATAAGAATCCATCTTTCTGCATTAGAACAGCACTCGTGGTGAACAAAGACCAATCAGGTGTATTTATCATCCTTTGATTTATGTGTCATCATCGAGCGGCGGCCGTTAGACGTGTCCACGGGGTTAAAGTGTCTCTCTGCTAATGAACTATGTCTTTAATCCTGAGCTGAGGAGGAGGAGGAGGAGGAGGAGGAGGAGGAGATATTATCACTCTATTTATCTGCTGGGTCTGACTCACATCAGCCTCAGGGTTAGAACCAGAGATACTCACAGAACAGAGATGGTGGAAGTTCACACCAGTATCACACCAATATTACATATCAGAGAGGAGCTCCTCTAGGATCCAATCAGAGTCCATGTGTTCAGAAATGTTTCCATCAATGTAATGAGACTCAGGTGTGGTTCAGTTCCTGGTTTAGTTTCAATAAATCAGGGATTTGTCTCAGTCTGATCTTCACAACACATGTTTGTGGACAAAGGAGCTTTCTGAGGAGCTCAGAGAAAGAGTTGTTGTTGCTCATCAGGCTGGAAAAGGTTCCAGAACCATCTCTAAAGAGTTTGGAACCCACAAATAATCCACAGTCAGACAGATTGAAGACGACTGTCCCCCTCCACAGGAGTGGTCCACCAACAAAGATCACTCCATAATAGTCTGAGAGGTCCCAGAGGAACCCAGGGGAACTTCTAAGCAGCTAAAGGCCTCTCTCTCATTGGCTGATGTTAATGTTGATGGATCCACTGAACAACCATGGAACCAATCAGCTGAGGATCAGTGAGAGTGGAACCAGGAGGTCACAGAGTTCACAGAGCAGAACACAAACAGGAACGTGTGAAGAATTATTCACAGTCTGATCATTTACTAACGAGACTTTAACACCTGGAGACGCTGAACGTTACTGGTCAACAGATGGAAGAACCACAGCTGGAGCTGAGGTGGAACTCAGAGTTCTAGAGGTTTGGTTCTATAAACGTTGACAGGAACTGAAGACTCACATCAAACCACCAGAACACCTAGCTCTGTCCACAAGTTACCACGGCAACCAGGGATGTCCACTAGAGACCAACTCTCCACTAATGAGTCATCAACAAGTGTCACCAACCATCTCTTCCTCCTTCTCCTCCTCCTCCTCCTCCTCCTCCTCCTCCATCTCTTCCTCCTCCTCTATCTCCTCCTCTTCCTCCTTCTCCTCCTCCTCTTCCTCCCCCTCTTCCTCCTCCTCTATCTCCTCCTCCTCTTCCTCCTCCTCCTCTTCCTCCTCCACCTCCTCACCTCTTCCTCCTCCTCTATCTCCTCCTCTATCTCCTCCATCTCCTCCTCCTCCTCCTCCTCCTCCATCTCTTCCTTCTCCATCTCTTCCTCCTCCTCCTCCTCCTCCTCCTCCTCCTCATCTACCTCTTCCTCCTCCTCTATCTCCTCCTCCTCCTCTCTCCTCCTCCTCTATCTCCTCCTCCTCCTCCTCCTCCTCCATCTCTTCCTCCTCCTCCTCTATCTCCTCCTCATCTACCTCCTCCTCCTCCTCCTCCTCCATCTCTTCCTTCTCCATCTCTTCCTCCTCCTCCTCCTCTATCTCCTCCTCATCTACCTCCTCCTCCTCCTCCTCCTCTCTCCTCCTCCTCCTCCTCCATCTCTTCTATCTCCTCCATCTCCTCCATCTCGTCCTCCTCCTCTCTCCTCCTCCTCCTCCATCTCCTCCTCCTCTATCTCCTCCTCCTCTATCTCCTCTCTCCTCCTCCACCTCCTCCACCTCCTCCTCCTCCTCCTCTACCTCAGTCTGATGGTGAGCTAAGTGCAGCAGAGCGTCCATTAAAGACGTCCCAGGTTTGCTCACAGGTATCGATGAAGTGTCCAGATGACATGTGAGGTGGGAGGGGCTCCGTGGGCGTGAACTCATTCCAGCCGCCGCTAATATCCAAAATGCTTCTTATGACCTACTTATGAAGTCAGCCTCAGAGAGTCTATTGATCCCAGTCTGAGCGGGACCACAGGAGAAGGAGGGGCTTAAGTGCACGAGGCCTTTACTTTCCTCGTGACCAGACGCTCCCCGGGTCAAAGGTCAGAGGTCGTCAACCCGCCCAAGGTCGCCCCGCGTTAACATTGCACCGAAGTTAATTTAATTTCCTCACAACTCAGCTTACACACAAAAATTAAATCCTTTTAAACGGCTGCTGGTTGTGAGCGGCGGCGGTGGGCGGAGCCAAAGTATTTTCCTCCACGTTTTTAATCAATACTTCAGACTCATAACAGCCCGGGTCAGCGGCGGAGAGATCTCCATAATCGATGAGCAGAGGCTCTCAAGTTCAGCAGGTTATGGTGCCCCCCCCCCCCCCCATCCTTCATACAGTTAGTTATTGTCAGGACGCTCTGGACGGGGGGCGGCCATCTTGTTCTCCTGCTGTGACCTGACACACATCTGGAGATCGGCCGTCCCAGCTGGATTCAACAAGACCCCGTTCAGACCCCACGTCAACACCTGGTCTCACCTGGTCTCACCTGGTCTCATCTGGTCACACCTGTCCATCCTGTGTTGACACCTGGTCTTCATTAAACTGTGTCTCTAGATCTGATCTCAGTTTCTCTGTAAATAAACTCTGCTCTCTCTAATGGAGCTCTACCTCTGTTTCAGAACCAAGAACAGTTCTGTTTTGTTTGCGTTATCTCCGCTCTGACGTTTAGAGACCTGCGCAAAACTTGAAGCTCCCATTCTCCCCGGTAATAAAGACACAAGGACAGAACTACTTCACATGTACGGCCATGATCACATCAGTAATCGGAGAATTTATCCAAATATGACTGAGTCTGGTCAACAGGTCTGAACGAATAAAACACAAAATGCTAACACAGTAGCAAAAATGCTACGTACGAGCGTCAGTATCTGGACCATTGGTTGGTTGGTGGTCAGAGCCTGGGAATATGCTAATGGGGATGCCAATGAAGATGCTAGTGTTGATGCTAATGGTGATGCTAACAGCTAGCATGTCAGCTCTGCTCTCCATCAGTGTGTCTCTGCTCACATCAGCCTCTAGAACTAAACCAGGTAGAGTTCCAGCAGCGTTCTGCTCTGAGTGCTAAGTGTTAGCATCCGTTAGCAGATGAATAATTAAACCAGACTCAACTCTATAAATGATGATTAATAGAAAACAACTTTCCAAAATAAATCAGAGCTTTTTGACCAGTGGTATCATTTGGTAAAAGTTAAACTCTTCATTCAGAGACGTCATCTTCAGATATGTTATGAGGAGAAAATAAAACTTTAACAGTGGAAGTTATGATCATTATTTAGAAGTTAATTAAAGGATTAATTGCAAACTTGACTCCTAGTTTACAGTCAGAGTGGAACAGTAAATCAGTGCGTCCAGCCCGTGGATCATAAACGTGATGATGACGGTGTTTTCCACCTCCACATCTCTACTGATGTCATTCTCTACTTCCTGTTTGGGCCTCAGTCACTAAAAGCTTCGCCATCACCTCCTCGTCCAGCAGCGTCTCCTTGTTTTTGCTGATCACAGCTCGCCGCTCGCCTCCTTTTGAATTTATTTCATTGGGTTTGATTTTTACGAGCGCTGGTAAAACACGTTCTGAAACCCTGAGCTGTTAAAGAGTAAAGAGCCTCCACCAAACAGCCGCTGACAATAAAAAATGAAAACCAACGTTTGAGCCAATGGAGGAGCAGCGGCGCGACGGCGGTCAGTCAATAAAGCAAACAGCGACGGTGGGGGGACGGCGGGGGGGCGGGGGGACGGGGGTCGGATCAGGCCGAGGCAGCGTCCGGCGGACACAACAAGGTCACAGAGAGAAACCCCAACGAAAAACAGACACAAAGAAAAATCCAATTTAAATATCAATAGTCTTCCTCTGTATCTGTGGAAGTTCCAGTCGTGACCTCGGATCGACTCCAGGAACTCTTCTCTTAAAGGAACAGTTCACCCCAAAACACACAACCCCTCCAACATGAGCACAGGACGGGCCTTAGCTGCTCATCTGTTGCTGTGGCAACACGGTAACGTCCATATTTTATTTCTAAACAACCTGACTTTAGTCCAGGAGTCATTTAGTTTAGCATAGCTTAGCTTAGCTTAGCTTAGCTTAGCTTAATTTTTAGTCTGAAAGTACTTTTGACATTTCTGCATATTGATGGTTGTAGCGATGGTTGCTGGTTGCTGGTTGCTGGTTGTAGTGATGGTTGATGGTTGTAGTGATGGTTGCTGGTTGCTGGTTGCTGGTTGTAGCAATGGTTGATGGTTGCTGGTTGTAGCGATGGTTGCTGGTTGTAGTGATGGTTGGTGGTTGCTGGTTGCAGCGATGGTTACCGGTTGCTGGTTGCTGGTTGCTGGTTGCAGCGATGGTTGCTGGTTGCAGCGATGGTTACCGGTTGCTGGTTGCTGGCCTGTTAATCTCCAGCTCTGAGTTGGTGGAGCTCCGTCAGGATTCATTCTTCTTCTCTGACTGTGATCTCAGTGAAAAGCTCATTGAGTGACTGATGCTCCTCTCTGTGATGGAGTGATGGACCCCCCCCCCCCCCCCCCACTCTACCCCCCTCCCTCTAATGTTTATCGTGTGGAGGAGGAGGAGGAGGAGGAGGAGGAGGAGGAGGAAGCTCATTGTGCTCGGTTCAGTTGCAGCATTTGTCAAAACGGTGATGTGTAGGGAGGCTAATGATCCACGGGGAATGAATGACACCATAAAACAGAAAAATCCACGAGCCACGGCGGCGTGACGGGATCCTCCGACATGATAAACCCTGAAATGACACATAATCATGGGGGGGGGGGGGTCAGAGACACATCAGGCCCTGCAGCAGCATCAGCTGGAGGTGAGAACCAGACATGAATCATCATGTCTGGTTCTCACAACGTTATCACACCAACACAAACCTGGATCCATCCGCCGCTGAAAATAGTCCCGGACAATCACTTCCTCCTGTGTTTGATTAGAAGTAAAGTGAACATCTGATTTATTTTATTGTCTGAATCTACATTTAAAAGAATAATAACCTCAACGAGTTGGACAAGGACTAAAATAAACTCACAGAGATGGAATCATTAAATACTAAAATAAAAGACACAAGAATTAAAAAATAAGAAGCTCTGGACCTGGACCTGGAGGAACCTGGTCTGATCCTGGTTCTCTGATGGTCCATTAATGTCCAGAGTCTCCTCAGATGTTCAGACTGACGACCACTGGGTCTAGATTTCTATTAAACTAAAAGGGCTCCAGGACAGGACCCTGAGGAACACCACAGTAGACGAGGAAGCAGATCCGTGTTGCTCTGAGGCGGTAGACTCCGTTAATGAGTCCATGGTTTTAATTTCATTCAAGGCCTGATGTAGTTTATCACCTTCTGAGTGACGACGGCGGCTCCAGATCGAGCCTCGGCCCAAATGAATGAATAATCAGCCTTTGATTCGCGCGTCAGATGCATCTATTACTGCTACGCCGCCACTTTATCTGTTGCTTTTTATTTTCCACATGCTCCTCTGATGGTTGCTATAATTCTTCAGCAACAGGCCGCGGGTTTTATTGGTGGCGAGCAGGAAGGATGCATTTTAATAAAAGCCCTGCAGCAGCAGCAGCGGTGGCGGCGGTGATGGGCTGACACGGAGGTATTTGCATAGAGATGAATTACGACGAGCCGCCTTGACGTGACTTTTAAAATATGATTGAGGAGGTTATTATTGCTGCTCTCTGATTCGTGTTAACAGGTTATTTTAGCGGCTAGTGCTAATAAAACCGTGGACAAAAGACTCGGGTGATGAGGGCAGGCTGTTCACTGCCAGACTCCACTGGAGGTGCTCATCTAGTCATTACTTAGCCCAGTCCTCCTCCTCCTCCTCCTCCTCCTCTTCGTCCATCCTCCAGGAGGCCACGGCCGACCTCAGCCTCATCATTAATCTTTATTCTGACACCGTTAAACAGACTTCCTGTTAGAGACATAGAGACATCAGAAGACGACTGTCCACATCCAGAGACGGGACAGAGAGACAGACAGATGGTGGAGGTCTGTTTATTCAACAGACTCGTCTTTCCATCACGTCTTCACATTTCCCACGTTAAATTAGCCGCTAGTTAGCATGCTAACATGCTAGCTGTTAGCCCGGGTGGCTTCTAGATGCCAACAGTTGCCTAGCAACTAGATAGGCAGTTGATGTTTCTGTGAATGTGAGAAATAATCTGGGATTAGAGGCGTCTCCTGTTCATTAAAGGAGTTAATCTGAGGCCTGGGGGCCGTCTAACGCCTGGATCAAACATTTATCATTAGATGAAGCTCAGATCTGAACTCAGACACTCTTCTTCTTCCTGGTTTCTCTCTGCTCCTCCTGCTCCTCCTGCTCCTCCTCCTCCTCCTATCAGAGCCAGAGGTGGGTGTGATGGAGTCATCACCTTCTCACACAATGTTTCCACTCAGCCATGAATGTGTAGCTCATGATGGAGGATCCCAGGACGCTGCTTATCGCTGGGCTCCAGGCGGCTCCAGCAGATAAGGCCCCGGGGCCCCGACACATGTCCTTGTGTGTAATCTCTTGTAGTACACGGCCGACCGGGGGCCCGTCAATGGGCCCTTTGTAAAGGTCGGCCGGCGGCGGCGCATTAGTCACGGAGGAGTCAACAGGTAGAGATGCTAACAGGTCGCACTGCTCGTTTATCAGCAACACGTCTGCACGGCAGGAAAGATTCCCAGGGAAAGATTCTCTACACAGACTCACCAGCAGAGATCTGAACATTTATTTCTCCTTCAGATTTATTTCACTAAATATCCTGGAAGGTTCATCCTGCGCTAAGAAAGAAAAGAAAAGAAAAGAAAGAAAAGAAAGAAGAGAAAGAAAGACTGAAAGAAGCAAAGACTGACAGACAGAATTAAATAAACCAAGCAGAGCTAAAGATAGAAACAGTAAAGTCCTAGAGTAGAAGCATCTCTACTGGACCTGACTGACTCCGTTTCTCTTCACAGTGACGATAAAGTTGGATCAAAGCTCATACTGGTAACCATGGCGACGGTCCCGTACCATCAGACCTGAGCTCCGTCTGCTACAGGACGGGAGCAGATGCTGCAGTCGGTCCCTGGGGGCCCCCGGGGGCTGGGGCCATGTTCAACTACACCTGGAACACATGGAGCTGATGTTGTTCCTCCACCTGGAGTCAACAGGGACCCCCCCGCCCCCCCATCAGCCTGGAGGCACTACCTGGCCACTTCATTAGGTACACCAGGCCATGTATTCTAATCTAAACCCAGTCAGTTTAGTGTACCTAATAAAGTGGCCAGGTAGTGTTGGGATTTAATTCAGATTCAGATTAAATCACAATAAAACACAATAAACCCTGCATGGACAAATCATTAGGGATATTTTTTATTTTTTTGTACAGCGTCCATAAATAAAATGTATTATTATTATTATTATTATTATTATTATTATTATTATTATTATTATTATTATTATTACTAGTCCGTTCATTCTGATCTAAACAAGGAACACATCTTTTTAGTTTTATTATTTTTCTCTGGATTTTATTCTGATTTAAATCTGACGATAAAAAAACTAAAAGATAATTAAAATATATATTTATAAACATTAGATCATAGACCGTCCCTGTCCAGATCATTAGGTACACCAGTGAAGTCTAATTATTATTATTATAATTAATGAATCAGCTGATCCACTCAGTTGAATTATTTTATATAATTGTATTTTAGAGAAAACCTAAACGTTTTTATTTGATTGTTTGAACAGAATCAAGTTTATAAATCATTCCAGATTCTGATCCAGATTGTGTTCACACTGAGATCAGTTCAGAAACCAAGAACCTCTGCTACTGTACCTAATGAAGTGGCCAGACCCTGAGAATAAACAGAGTGGTTTTAATATTTCTGATGAATCCTCTGAGTGGACGTTAAATATGATTAATGGCCACTTTATTAGGTACAGTAGAGACGTCATCCTGGTCCAGACCCTCCTTCATGTTAGAATGTTTTCACACTGGTGTACCTAATGAAGTGGCCGTGCTGCAGCTGATGTGTTGCCCAGATCAGACTGAATGAATGAATGAATGAATGAATGAATGAGTCTGGTTCTGTTCCCATAAATAAATAAATAAATAAATAAAGCGCTGCCTTTAATAAAGAATAAATGATCATTAACTGAGCAGGAAAAATAAAACAGAATAAACCAGATGAATCTCTGACGTCTCCTTAATAATTAATTAAATTATTTTTTTAATTTGAACCAAACATCTTCAGTTTTCATTTTATTAACGTTCAGCCTGAAACTAAACAGAGTAAAGTTAGAGACGCTGATGAAGGTCAGAGGTCAGAGGTCAGAGGTGACGTCGTCTCTGAACCTCGTTGTGATGAAGATGATGGAGGAGGAGGAAGATTATTCTTTTAAATCACATTTACAATAAAAGTCAGAGCTCAACATGAGGAGCTGGACCCTTCAGAGGGCCGCTGCTCAGGGCTGGAGGGGCCGCTGCTCTGGGGCCCCCCAGGCTGGAGGGAGCGGTGTGGCCCCCCAGGCTGGAGGGAGCGGTGTGGCCCCCGCTGCTCTGGGGCCCCCCAGGCTGGAGGGAGCGGTGTGGCCCCCCAGGCTGGAGGGAGCGGTGTGGCCCCCCCCGCTGCTCCTCCCACAAACACTGATGATAAATAAATAGAATGAATGAGTTTTATTTCTCTGACGGGAAAAATCTGCTGCAGACGTCAGGATACACGTCTGTTACACTGTTAGATTAGATTTATTATTATTATAGATTTATTAGATTATTACATTTATGTTATTTACACCATTTATATCATATTTATTATTTATTATATTTATATTATTTATTACATTTAGTTTATTCATCATCTTGACGCTGAGTTCAGATCCATGATGAATAAATTTCATTTTATATTTTTCAACAGTTTGATCATCAAACTAAAAACTAGAGGAACTTCATCTTCATCGTCTTCATCATCTTCATCATCTTCATCTCTGCTAATAATTCATCATTTAAAACTAAAACCTGTTTCAGAGTCACTGGATGAAACAAACCAAAAATATGAATGGATGAAAAATAATAATAATAAAATGGATGAAGCTTTAATTTCATTTAATTGAATCTCTTCATGTTGATCATCAATAAACCTGAATATTCAAACTGAATTCAAGTCTAATTATTTCTTCATTCCTTTATTTCTTGTCGTTGCTGTTTATTTGAATCTTTCTTCTTTTCTCTCCTAGAATCGTTTTTAATGAGTTCAGAATAATTAAAGATTCATTTAAAGGATTTATTTGATTTTAAACTGTTTTAAAAATATAAAATATAAAATAAGAAACAAATTAAATAAAATATCAGCGTTAAAATAAATAATTAAAAGACCGCGAGATGATGAGATCAGAGCGAGATCTAGAAACGAAACGAACAAAATAAAATAAAACTACAGATTCTTCTTCACGGAGTCAAAATCAAACCTTCGGTTCTTTCTTCTTCGCTGCTTTAACTGAATTTATTTTTAACTCGTTAATATTTTTTTCTGTCTCAGATTCTTATAAAAATGAACCAGATTTAAAAACGCGTTTGGTTCAATTTAACCTTTAAATTTAAAATAATAATAATAATAATAATAATAGGTAATAATAGTAGTAGTATTAGTAGTACTATCAGTATTAGTATTAGTATGAGTAGTAGTATCAGTAGTAGTATCAGTAGTAGTGAGGGTATGTGTGGTGCATTAAAGGTGCAGCTGGAAACAAGGAGCAAACATTAGAGTTTTATTAAATAAAAGTGCGTTACATGACCAACATATAAATAACATGTGCGTCTGTACAGGTGCTGCGTTCAGGGCCCCCTCCTCCTAATGAGACGGCGGAGAGGCCTTCACGGTCCGCGGTGAAAAATCAAAACTAAAAGAAGAAGAAATAAAAAGCTGATCTGTACAAAACTTAAATTATTCACAGGCGGTGGTTTCTAGTCACAACTCACGTCTGGATTCAGTCCGTCTCTCTGCCTCCGTCACACCCCAAAACCCAAAGAAGTCCCGGAGAAGTCCTGGGGCAGACTTAGGACCAGTCCCGGATCAGACCCGGAGCAGTCCTGGAGCAGTCCCGGGGCAGTCCCGGACCAGTCCCGGACCAGTCCCGGAGCAGACTTAGGAGCTGTCGGTCTCGGACGTGTGCGGCTGCAGCAGCAGCGCGGATCCCGGCTTGTGTTTGTTGAGCAGCTGTGTGATCTTCTCGTCGTCAGAGTTCGGGTCCAGAGGTTTGTTGTAGTCGTCGTCCTCCTCCTCGTTGTCGGACGTCCCCTTGAGCCGCTCCGTCTCTGAGTCCTGCTTCTTCTTGGCCGAGGCCATCTCCGCCGCGTGCTTCTTCCGCCACTTGGTGCGTCTGTTCTGGAACCAGACCTGGGGAGGGGGGGCACACAGGTCCGTTCACTGTCCGACAATCAAAACCTCTAAAGAGACCAGACCTGGGGCTAGAGACCAGACCTACGGCTAGAGACCAGACCCGGGGCTAGAGGCCAGACCTACGGCTAGAGACCAGACCCGAGGCTAGAGACCAGACCTGAGGCCTGAGTCAGACTCTGATCAGCTGTTAGTTCCTCTGAGTCTTCAACATGAAGCTGATATTGTTAGTTCCTCTGAGTCTTCAACATGAAGCTGATATTAATGAACATGTAAACTATTAAACAATGAACCAGTTAATGAGTTCAGATACAGAGAGCTGATGATGTCTAAGAGTTGGACATTTTTAAACATCTACTCTGGTCTGAAATAAAAACCATGAATTAAATGATTTAAAGAGAGAAGAGTTCAGAAATAAAAAATCCTCTGGAGACACAGATCCATGAAGCAACATGTCCAACATGTCCAACATGTCCAACACGTCTCTGATCTGGAGCTCGTTACACACCAGGACCACCACCAGGACCAGGGACCAGTGTTTCAGTAGAAACACAAACTAAACGTCAGATTTATTTTCCTCAGAAACAACAAACCAGGAACCAGTGAAATAACAGGAACAAATAAATTAGAATAAAATAAACGTGTCTCGTGTCAAAGCTTCACATCAAAGAGAAATTCTCCCTGAATATAAATTATTACTCTTAAATTAATTTACATATTTTTACACGTTTATAGTAAAATCCTCTAAAATAAGATTTAATTTGTTAAAACGGAAAAAAAGCGACAAAGCTTCCGCTCGAGGACCAGATGATGAACAACGTGTCCTTGATTTGGACATTTTCTCTACAGGTCAAATCTAAAACACTTTGAAGCAAAAATGAGTCTGTTAAAGAGGAAAAGATGTGACTGATGTTTAAACTCAAGAATTAAAATGTTCAAAAAGACTTTGGTTTAGATGTTTGGTTTTTTTACGGTTCTGAGATTTTTACGCATCTGGACATTTTTACGCGTCTGTAATAAAATTCTCTGAAGCAGGAGTTCACGTGTTAAATATGTAAATATTTGTCTCATTAATAACAAAACTACTCAAGAATAAAAATGTCTAAAATGTCCTCGACTTTAAATATTTTTACGCATTTTAACTCATCAATAATAAAATCATCTAAAACAGATTAATAATGTTGACAAAGTAAAAATGTCAAAGATCACATTTGTACATTTGTACACATCAGTAATAAAACAATCTGCAGCAGGAATGAGAGTTAAAGAGGAGAAGATGTGACTGATGTCAAAACTAAAGAATTAAAATGTCCTAAAGACTTTTAGATGAAGGTTTAAATGTTTTGACTCAACTGGAATAAAATCCTCTGCAGCAGGAGTCAGTGTGTTAAAGTGATAAAAGCTTTGACACGAGACACAGGGTTGTGTTTTAGGACCGTCCTGAGGGTCTACCCTTGTCTACCGGGGTCTACCGGTGTCTGTCGGTGTCTCTCGGTGTCTCGGTGTGTGACTGTACCTTGACCTGGCTCTCCGTCATGCCCAGGGAGTAGGCCAGCCGCGCTCTCTCGGGTCCCGCCAGATATTTCGTTTGTTCAAAAGTCTTTTCCAGAGCAAAGATCTGCTGCCCTGAGAAGGTGGGCCGGGTGTGTTTCCTCTTCCCGTCCTTGTCCAGTAGCACAGAGTTCTGATCTGAAACGAAACAACATCACATCAAGTCTCCTTTTTATTATTTATTCTCTTTATTTATTTGATTTTATTATTTTTATCTGTTCTTCCACTTACGGGGGGAACACGCGAACCTGGCGTCCCTCCAGTGCGGGGTCTGCATCACCCCCGGCCAGAAGATGGGCGTCCTCCCGGGCAGGTCGGCCAGGGGCTTCGGGTACCGGGCCACCGCCACCGCCGCCGCCGCCGCAGCGCTCGGGCTGAAGTAAAGTCCGGGAGGCGGCGGCGGGCTGAGGCTGCTGAAGCGGGGCAGTCCCGACAGGATCCCCGCGGAGGAGCAGGAGGAGGAAGAGGAGGAGGAGGAGGAGGAGGAGGAGGCCACGGCGACTCCGATGGCGGCGGGCCGGTTCAGGATGTCGTTAATCCCGTGAGGGGTGGCGGAGGAGCACTGCTGCGGGGAGCCGAGCCCCGAGGACAGCCCCGTGGAGCTCTTGATCCCGGGGGAGGACACGGCCATCCCGCCCGGGTTGGGGGAGGTGGTGGCCGGTGAGGTAGAGGAGTTGGGCCCCGTGGAGGAGAGCGGGTAGGCCGGGTAGAGCGGGGTCTTCATCTCGGTCATGCTGTGCAGAGCCGCCAGAGGAGGGGTGCTGAGGAGGAAGGCGCTCTGTCGGGACCCGTCCATCTGACCCACGGCTAACATTACTTCAGTGACCCTGCTCAGGGTGGGGTGGTGGTGGAGGTGGTGGAGGGGGGGTCCGGGCCTGCAGCACAGTCCGCACTCAACTACAGCAGAGGCCGCTGAGCTCCGCAGGCAGAGCCCATCTCAGAGAATCAGAGTCCGGCTGCAGATCGCTCACAGATCCGGTCCCGATCCGGTTCCTGCGTCCAGATGATCCCGGGGAACATGTGGAGCAGCCGCGGTCAGCTGAGAGCCAACTTCAGGGGGGGAGGACGGGGAGGGAGGGGGTCCGTGTGCTGATTGGGTGACCCGGCCGTGACGTCAGCGGCCTGTCTGCAGGGAGGGCTCCTGATTGGCTGACGCGCTGGACTGCGATGAGCAGAAAAATCAAAAGTCTGAATTAAATGTGAGACTTTAAAAAAATAATAATAAAGTTAAATAAAGTGATGAAGCTGGAGGAGAAGAGGAGCAGACACCTGAGGGTTCACCTGAACACTGGAACAGTTAAATGAACTTTAACATTTAAACTCAGGACTGAAACAGGACGAGACTCAGGACTGAGACCAGGATTAAATGATCAGATTAAATCCTCCAGGATTATTATGATATTATTAGATTATATTCATATTAAATATAAAATAATAAGTCCTTTAATGAAGCACTAATGCTTTATTGTATTGTTGTTTCTCTGCTTCATGAATGAATAAGAATAAAAATCATTATTAACTATTAATAATTAATTAATAATCAGACTGATGACAAAATAAAAGCAGATTCATGTGATCATCTGATGAAAGCCTCATGGTTTCATTTATATTATAAATGTTGAACAGAAGAAGAAGAATCTTCAGACTCAGATGAACAGACAGAGAAGCAGCGGCGCCACCTGGTGGCCACTGTCTGGTAGTACAACACTCAGTTTAAAGTTCTGGCCACTTTATTAGGTACACTGGAGAGTCCATTCTAATCTGAAGGCCCTTCATGACTGCTCTGATGATCAGGTTAGTGTACCTAATGAAGTGGCCAGGTGGTGTCGGGGTTTAATTCAGATTCAAATGTTAAATCTATTTAAACACAACGAGGTCATGATTCACATTTAAACCAGATTAAACAGGTCAGCACCATCAGACCCTCCATGGCCACTTCATTAGGTACAGTAGTCCATGCATTCTGATCTAAATGATGTTAAAGAAAATTCAATAAAAACACCTGAGACTAGACTACACCAGAGACTAGACTACACCTGAGACTAGACTACACCAGAGACTAGACTACACCTGAGACTAAACTACACCAGAGACTAGACTACACCTGAGACTAGACTACACCAGAGACTAGACTACACCTGAGACTAGACTACACCAGAGACTAGACTACACCTGGAAACTAGACTACACCAGAGACTAGACTACACCTGAGACTAGATTACACCTGGAAACTAGACTACACCAGAGACTAGACTACACCAGAGACTAGACTACACCTGAGACTAGACTACACCTGGAAACTAGACTACACCTGAGACTAGACTACACCTTGAGACTAGACTACACCTGAGGTTAGACTCCACCTGGAGACTAGTATATTTTGTAGACATTTAATTGTCTCAGTTTTGTCTCAGGCTCTAACCTCAGTGATTCTTAAAGTGTCTCAGTGTCGTAAACATTCGTCTCTGCTGTTCTACATCAACCGATATGTTGGCACACACTCTCTGATCTGACTGGTCTGGTTTGTCTCTTGTTTCTTTCCTGGGGCGTTGTCCTAGCATTTAGGATCAGGTGACCACAGGCTGCTCTCTGATTGGCTGCTTCACATTCCTACAGTGTATCCTCCCCCTCCATCCTCACCTGAGAGGACAGGTAAACAGGTAAAGAGCAACGGACAAGTTTCAGCTGGAAGGATTGAAAGAATCTTCAGGTTCGTCTTTAAACTGAGACGGATGAACGTGTGAAGAGCTTCCACCTGATCCTCATCCTCCTCTAACCAGTGAGTAACACAAACCTGTTGAACTTCAGCTTTAGACGGAGGAGAAACTAGTCAACAACATAACCCAGCTTTATGCTACTCTCTGTGGTACCTTTAGTTCTTTAAAGTCTCAGTAGCAGCTTCAGGATGAGAGGAGTTACCTGATGATCTGTATGATGATAATAAAACAACACAACCTGTACAGACTCATGTCAAAGCTGCTGCTTCAGTTCGTTTCCTTTAAAACCTTTTTCATTAACACGTCACCAACAGCAGCAGCTGGAGTTTATTTTGAAAGTCACTTCCTGTTGTCCCCGTAGGACGGCTGACAGGTGTGTGTGGGTCGACTGTGAGACAACGTGACCTATAAAGTGAGACATTTTGATGAGAGACGACTGAGAGCTGCTTGGACTAACAGGTAAGAATCACCTGATGTAACTGAGGACATCCAGCTCAGAGCAGCTTCTCTTATCTGACGTCTTTCTGTCCATCAACACAGGAAACATCTCAACACCTTCAGCTGGAACAAACGTCCTCAAGATGGAATCAAGACCAAGAAGAAATAGCATAGAACATCCGCCAGATTTGTCTGAATTAATGAACAAACTGAGGGAAGCTGCAGCTTCACTCATCAAACAGTTTGACAACAATGAACCAGAGATGAGAGAGATTGTTAGAAAGAACGAGATGATCGCTGATGAACTGAAAGTGATGCAGGAGACAAAAGACTGGCAGAGAGAGATCTGTGTTGGTATTGGTGCTGGTGTTGGTGCTGTTATTGGTGTGGTACTAACTTGGATCGGAGTCCTGGCAGCTCCATTTACTGGAGGGTTGAGTTTAGCAGGCGCTGCTGGTGCTGGAGGTGAAGGTGCTGTTGGTGTTGTTACTCGTGGTTTTTCTACTTTACGTACTTCTGCTGGTAGTTATTCTGCTGCTGCTGCTGCTACTTCTACTGGTGTGGCTGGTGTTGTTGCTGTTGCTGCTGCTGCTGCTGTTGTTGGTGGAGGTTTAGGTGTTGCCTACACAAACATCAGAAAAAAAAGACTAGAGAACCAAAGAGTGAAGGAGGTAGAAGATCTAGGAGAAGAACTGAAGAAGATCATTGAACCACTAAAAGAGACTCTGGAGGAAATAAAGACGACATGTGAAAAACTGGAAGAAAAATCAACTGAAGCTCAAACTGAAAACACTCTGAGAGACGTGGAGGAATTTAAGGAGATCTTCAGAGAAGTTTCTGAACTGAAGAAGAAGAGTCAAGGAGCTTTAGGAGTAGCTGTAGCAATGATCCAGATGATAAAAGATGTGCTGGGATTGATTGTGACTGTCTTCACATTAACTCCAACTCCTGAAGAGGATCAAAACTTAAGAGCTGCCATCATCCAGTCAGCTGATCAGAGTCAGAGAGTCATTACTGACTTTGAGAGCATGAAGGAGGTTCTCAGAGAATTTACAGAAAACTAATGAGCTGCAGTCAGAGGAGACTGAAACATCATGATGACTTCAGAACAAACAGGAAGTCTTTAGTAACTCATGATGACATAGAAACATGATTGAACCATTGATGATAATATTTGATTCTGTTCCTCTCCAAATGTCCAAATGGAGAGTGGGCCTGGTTCTATTGTTACTAGAACCTTTGTGGTATTTCTCTAAACTCTTGGTCCAGTTCTAGTCAAGGCGTTGCTGAATGAGTTCAGAATGATATCATTGCTATCAGGGTGTTTTCTACTATCTGATCTAGAAGACATTTTAGTTTATCACTAATTAATCAGACACAATGTTACTGACACTGAAGTCTGACCTATTCATAGAGACTAGGGTCCATGGAGACCAGGGTCCATGGAGAGACCAGGGTCCATAGAGATCAGGGTCATAGAGACCAGGGTCATAGAGACCAGGGTCCATAGAGAGACCAGGGTACATGGAGACCAGGGTCCATAGAGACCAGAGTCCATAGAGACCAGGGTCCATAGAGAGACCAGGGTCATAGAGACCAGGGTCAGAGAGACCAGGGTCATAGAGACCATGGTCCATAGAGACCAGGGTCCATAGAGACCAGGGTCCATAGAGAGACCAGGGTCATAGAGACCAGAGTCGAAGAGACCAGGGCCGGTATTCCTAAAGATTCGTATCAAAGAGTTGCTCCTAAGGGAAAAATTCTGAGAAAATTCTTAGAATCATGACGTTTTCTAAGAATTTCCTCTCAAAGGTAGGAGTAGATCCTAAAGATAAAAGGTACTCCTAAAGAATCTCAGCTCTTAAGAGTGCTCCTAAGGTGAGATCTGTTCAGAGCAGGGAAGAGGACTTTTAGGAGGCTTAGGAGTTTCTGAAGCAGAGGAGAAAATTGCTGAAAGAAGAGACAGGAGAGATATTCTCCAAACACTGAATGACAATCAAGCTTGTTACAATCACAATATCACCGGAAATTAAAGACTTTCATAGCAACAGGATAAATGCAACAATGCAGCAGTGATGACTTGGAGCCAAATCTACGTCTTAAACACTTTTATTCTCATTGACCAGTTGATCCAGAAGCAAACACTGTTCCTCTGTCCAGTTGGGTTTCCTACTTCATTTCTTCTCCACTGATGTTTGGTTTGTGGAAGATTTGAACATCAACCATCACTGCTTCTTCTAGGCCGGTTAGCAATCACAGAAACTGATGAAAGCTGAGACATTTACCCTCGTTGATACCAGATGATGAAACATGACCAGCAGGTAAATGAATGGAAGCAGATCAATAGAACTATCAGCATGTGAATACTGTGGTAGTGGCCTGAGTTTAATTACACATTTTATAGGATACTTTTTAAAGTATAGCGTACTATTTATTTGTTTTATGTAGAATATTATAATTCTACAGTCTTCATAGAGATTAGATTCTATTATTAAGTCTATTGATCTGACATCTATTCTAGGCCAATTATCACCAAAAGTGTATTTTTATCCAGCTTTTAGGATCAACCAATCACACCTCTTGAAATGATGACTCACACCTAGCAACGGGGTCAACCACACCTCCTCACTAAGATAAGAGTTCTCTGAGAATTTTCTGGAATCACTCCTAAGCTAAGACTCCTAGCTAGGAATGTTTAGGCTAAGATAGGAGCTCTCTGAGAGGATTCTTAGAATCTTTAGGAATACGGGCCCTGATCCATAATGACCAGGGTCCGTATTCCTAAAGATTCTAAGAATCCTGTAAGAGAGCTCCTATCTTAGCCTAAACATTCCTAGCTAGGAGTCTTAGCTTAGGAGTGATTCCAGAAAATTCTTAGAGAACTCTGAGCAAGGAATGGACAGAAACTCTTATCTTAGTGAGGAGGTGTGGTTGGCCCCGTTGCTAGGTATGAGTCATCATTTCAAGAGGTGTGATTGGTTGATCCTAAAGCTAGATAAAAACACACTTTTGGTGATAATTGGCCTAGAATGGACGTCAAATTAATAGACTTAATAACAGAATCTAATCTCTATGAAGACTGTATAATTATAAATAATACTTTACATAAAAATAAATAAATAGTAAGCTATACTTTAAAAAGTATCCTATAAAATGTGTGATTAAACTCAGGCCACTTGCACAGTATTCACATGCTGATAGTTCTATTTATTTGCTTTCATTCATTTACCACACTGGTAACATTTTGCACTTCACCTATTTGGTATTAACAAGAGTAAAATGTCTCAGCTTTCATCAATTTCTGTGATTGCTAACCGGCCTAGAAGAAGCAGCGTTGGTTGATGTTCAAATCTTCCAAAAACCGAACAGCAGTGGAGAAGAAATGAAGTAGGAAACCCAACTGAAGAGGAACAGTGTTTGCTTCTGGATCAACTGGTCAATGAAAATAAAAGTGTTTAAGACGTAGATTTGGCCCCAAGTCATCACTGCTGCATTGTTGCATTGTTGCATTTTTACTGTTGCTAAATACCTCAGTGTTGTGATGACTTTATTTCCGATGATACAGTAGTCCCTCGCTATAACGCAGTTCACCTTTCGCGGCCTCGCGGATTTTTTTAGTGCAATTTTGCATGCTTTTTTTTTTTTTTTTTTTTACAGCGCATTGTTTTTTGCGTCCTGATTGGCTAAGGGACTGTAGACCATTGTCAATCAATCTCCTCCGTACGGTGTCTCTTGTACAGTACAGAATGCGTTCAGCTTGCCAGATTTACATATACAGTATCTTTGATCGCTGGCAGTGTGACTGAAGTGCGGTATGTTTGCAAGTTATTGAGAAAAGTGTATAAAGTGTGTAGTGAGGGGTTTTGCAACCTTAAAACATTTATAATCATTGTAAAAAATAAAGCTGACTACTTCGCGGATTTCGCCTATTGCGGGTTATTTTTAGAACGTAACTCCCGCGATTAACGAGGGACCACTGTATTGCGATTGTAACAAGCTTGATTGTCATTCAGTGTTTGGAGAATATCTCTCCTGTCTCTTCTTTCAGACATTTTCTCCTCTGCTTAAGAAATTCCTAAGCCTCCTAAAAGTCCTCCTCCCTGCTCTTAGCAGATCTCACCTTAGGAGCACTCTTAAGAGCTAAGATTCTTTAGGAATAGCTTTTATCTTTACTAGGAGCTACTCCTAACTTTGAGAGGGAAACGTCACGATTCTAAGAATTTTCTTAGAATTTGGCCACTAGGAGCAACTCTTAGCGCTAAGAATCTTTAGGAATACGGGCCCAGGGTCCTGAACATGGACCTCATGGTTCTGGAGATGTTCCTGCTGTATTTTTGTGTTTTTATTCTAGTTTAACCTCCAGCAGTTTAGAGACTATGAGGTTCTACTCTGGTGGAATAATTGATGGTTAAGTTTCAACCTGTAAATAAATCAGCTTCCTGTTAAACTGACTCTGTCTCACTTTGTGAATCTCTGACAAGGACCTGGTTCTGAAACCGGTCCTCAGGAGTCTTCATGGTTTCAGGTTTCACTCTCACCTGTACGTACCTGCCTTGCTCATGAGCACATAGAAGACATTCAGCTGAGTTCAAGTCTGCAGGAAACTGGAGTGAAGGACCGGTTCATCCTGATCTGTCAGTTTATCTGTCTCTGAGAAATCACATGATAACCTATATATAGATACACACACACAGTATATACAGCTCTGGAAAAACTTAAGAGACCACTGCATTTATTTTCTGAAATCAGCATCTCTACATGTATGACAGCCATTCCATTCCAGCGTCTGTTGAATTCCAACACAACCACACCTCATTCTGTGTAATGAGGTACTGATTAGGTCATCACCTGAACCAAATCTTATTTAAGAAGGAAAAGTATAAAAACCACTGCTGTGTTCATCACTATCCTGTTCTAATAGGACCAGCTGGATGGCAGAAACAGTGCTATTAGTACCTCAAAAATAATTAGAATCAAATAATAACTACTGACCATGCCAAAAGAGTTGAAAGGGAAAGTTTTGAGTGGGGAAAAGAAAGGTTCAATTCTGGCTTAACTGGCAGAGGGATACAGTGAGCGTCAGGTTGCTTCCATCCGTAAAATTTCTAAGACGGCTGTTCATAAGAACAAGGTCAAGCAGCAGACACTGGGGACAACAAAGCTACAGACTGGCAGGGGGCGGAAACGACTCTCCACTGACCGGGATGACCGTCAACTCATTCGAATGTCACTCAGAAACCATAGGATGACATCAAGTGACCGACAAAAAGAATGGCAAATGGCAGCTGGGGTGAAGTGCACAGCAAGAACGGTTGGAAACAGGCTCCTAGGGGCAGGGCTCAAGTCGTGTAAAGCTAGAAAAAAGCCCTTCATCAATGAGAAGCAAAGAAGAGCCAGGCTGAGGTTTGCAAAAGACCATAAGGATTGGACCGTCAAGGACTGGAGTAAGGTCATCTTCTCTGATGAGTCCAGTTTTCAGCTTTGCCCAACACCTGGTCATCTAATGGTTAGACGGAGACCTGGAGAGGCCTACAAGCCACAGTGTCTTGCATCTACTGTGAGATTTGGCGGAGGATCGGTGATGATCTGGGGGTGCTTCAGCAAGGCTGGAATTGGGCAGATTCGTCTTTGCGAAGGACGCATGAATCAAGCCACATACAAAGTTATCTTAAAAGAAAACTTGCTTCCTTCTGCTCTGACAATGTTCCCCAACTCTGAGGATTGGTTTTTCCAGCAGGACAATGCTCCATGCCACACAGCTAGGTCAATCAAGGTGTGGATGAAGGACCACCAGATCAAGACCCTGTCATGGCCAGCCCAATCTCCAGACCTGAACCCCATTGAAAACCTCTGGAATGTGATCAAGAGGAAGATGGATGGTCACAAGCCGTCAAACAAAGCTGAGCTACTTGAATTCTTGTGCCAGGAGTGGAATAAAATCACCCAAGAACAATGTGAAAGACTGGTGGAGAGCATGCCAAGATGCATGACAGCTGTGATTAAAAATCAGGGTTATTCCACCAAATATTGATTTCTGAACTCTTCCTAAGTTAAAACATTAGTATTGTGTTGTTTTAAAATGAATATGATCTTGTTTTCTTCGCATTATTTGAGGTCTGAAAACATTGCATCTTTTTTGTTATTTTGACCATTTGTCATTTTCTGCAAATAAATGTTCTAAAGGACAATATTTTTATTTGGAATTTGGGAGAAATATTGTCAGTAGTTTATAGAATGAAACAAAAATGTTCATTTTACTCAAACACATACCTATAAGTAGTAAAATCAGAGAAACTGATAATTTTGCAGTGGTCTCTTAATTTTTTCCAGAGCTGTATATATAATAAAGTGTTAACTGAGCTGCAGCGCCTCCTGCTGTTCACACAGATCAGACTCATGATGCTGGTGATTAAACAGGAATATGATGTAAATATAAGATTAAATGAATGTTTAAAACTAAGTGAAGGACTGATGGTCAGGAGAAATAACACTGAACCAAAGTGAATCAGTAGCGCCCCCCTGTGGTTGATCATAAACCTGATCCTCCAGGACCAGGTTTGAATCTGAACCCTGATGAGGAGTCATTAACCAGTCTGTCTTCACCTGTCTACATGTCCCAGGCTGCTGTCCTGTGATTGGCTGATATGATACACCAGGTGTACCTAATGAACTGGCCACTGCTGCATTCAACCTTCACTTTTTCATCTTTAATTTGGTGGTTTGATATTTTCTACCTCTTTGTTTCTGACTTAAAGTCTACAATTAAATAAACTTTTAATCTAGGTTTATATTTTATATTCTCTAAAACAAAGACACTTTAAAAACTGAAACAGAGGAAAAGAGAAATGTTTTTAAAAACCAGGAAATTAAACTGAACAGATGAAAGTTTGATGAATCTATTTTCATTGAGCTCTGCTTCATCTCCAGGTGTTAAACACGGACTAGGATTAACTAGCCTGAATCTAAAGGCTTTTATTTTGAAGCAGTGATCTGAATCTAAAGGCTTTTATTTTGAAGCAGTGATCTGAATGTAAAGGCTTTTATTTTGAAGCAGTGATCTGAATCTAAAGGCTTTTATTTTGAAGCAGTGATCTGAATGTAAAGGCTTTTATTTTGAAGCAGTAATCTGAATGTAAAGGCTTTTATTTTGAAGCAGTGATCTGAACCTAAAGGCTTTTATTTTGAAGCAGTCTGGGGGTCAGAAAGAAGGCATCTCAGAGTCTGCTGTGACAACAACCATAGTTTTATTGATGATTTACTCCCGAGCCATCAGCTTCTGCTTCTTCAGCTTCTTCTGTGAAACCTGCAGAGAAAACAGACGTGGTCATTAAAGCCTCCATGAAGCTCCACCTCCAGCTGCAGCTGCAGCTTCAGCTTCGTTGCTCAGAAACAAATGGTTTGTTTTCATGTTGAATCCAAAGGTGTCCTAAGAGGTCATCAGTGCAACGCTCTACATCAGCCCCCGGCCCGCCCCGTGCCGCCCCGTCCCGTCCAGGACGTGTGGTCGTACCTTTTTCTTCTGGGCCACCTCCTCCTCTGGTTTGGGGACGATCTGCTCCTTCTCAGTGAGGATCATCTCGATGTGGCAGGGGGAGCTCATGTAGGGGTTGATGCGGCCGTGGGAACTGTAGGTGCGTCTCCTCATCTTCGGGGCCTTGTTGACCTGGATGTGCTCGATGACCAGAGAGTCCACGTCCAGACACTGAGACCAGAGACACGGGTCAGAGACGGGTCAGAGACAGAACCAATCAGCTGCTTCACGTCTCATCAGTACTACACCTGAGACTAGACTACACCTGAGACTAGACTGCACCTGAGACTAGACTACACCTGAGACTAGACTGCACCTGAGACTAGACTGCACCTGAGACTAAACGACACCTGAGACTAGACTACACCTGAGACTAGACTACACCAGAGACTAGACTACACCAGAGACTAGACTACACCTGAGACTAGTATATTTTGTAGACATTTAATTGTCTCAGTTTTGTCTCAGGTTCTAACCTCAGTGATTCTTAAAGTGTCTTAGTGTCGTAAACATTCATCTCTCCTGTTCTACACTAACCAATATGTCGGCACACACTCTCTGATCTGACTGGTCTGGTTTGTCTCTTGTTTCTTTTATGGAGCGTTGTCCTAGCATTTAAGATAAGGTGACCACAGGCTGCTCTCTGATTGGCTGCTTCACATCCTACAGTGTATCCTCCCCCTCCATCCTGACCTGAGAGGACAGGTAAACAGGTGAAGAGCAAAGTACAAGTTTCAGTTGAAGGATTGAAAGAATCTTCAGGTTGGTCTTTAAACTGAGACGGATGAAGGTGTGCAGAGCTTCCACCTGATCCTCATCCTCCTCTAACCAGTGAGTAACACAAACCTGATGAACTTCAGCTTTACACGGAGTAGAAACTAGTCACCAACATAACCTAGCTTTATGCTACTCTCTGTGGTACCTGGAGCTCTTTTTACTTTTTACTAACGAGCAGTTTCCCTTGAGGATGAATAGAGTCTCAGGATGAGAGGAGTTACCTGATGATGTGTATGATGATAATAAAACAACACAACCTGTACAGACTCATGTCAAAGCTGCTGCTTCAGGTCGTTTCCTTTAAAACATTTTACATGAACACGTCACAAGCGTCAGCAGCTACTGGAGTTTATTGTGAAAGTCACTTCCTGTAGGACGGCTGACATGAGTCTGTGGGATGAGAGGAGTTACCTGATGATGTGTATGATGATAATAAAACAACACAACCTGTACAGACTCACCTGAGACTAGATTACACCAGAGACTAGACTACACCTGAGACTAAACTACACCTGAGACTAGACTACACCTGAGACTAGACTACACCTAGAGACTAAACTACACCTGAGACTAGACTACACCTGAAACTAGACTACACCTGAGACTAGACTACACCAGAGACTAGACTACACCTAGAGACTAAACTACACCTAGAGACTAGACTACACCTGAGACTAGACTACACCAGAGACTAGACTACACCTAGAGACTAAACTACACCTAGAGACTAGACTACACGTGAGACTAGACTACACCTGAAACTAGACTACACCTGAGACTAGACTACACCAGAGACTAGACTACACCTAGAGACTAAACTACACCTAGAGACTAGACTACACCTGAGACTAGACTACACCTAGAGACTAAACTACACCTGAGACTAGACTACACCTAGAGACTAGACTACACCTGAGACTAGACTACACCTGAGACTAGATTACACCTGAGACTAGACTACACCTGAGACTAAACTACACCTGAGACTAGACTACACCTAGAGACTAGACTACACCTGAGACTAGACTACACCTGAGACTAAACTACACCTGAGACTAGACTACACCAGAGACTAAACTACACCTGAGACTAGACTACACCTGAGACTAGACTACACCTGAGACTAGATTACACCTGAGACTAGACTACACCTGAGACTAAACTACACCTGATACTAGACTACACCTAGAGACTAGACTACACCTGAGACTAGACTACACCTGAGACTAAACTACACCTGAGACTAGACTACACCTGAAACTAGACTACACCTGAGACTAGACTACACCAGAGACTAGACTACACCCAGAGACTAAACTACACCTAGAGACTAGACTACACCTGAGACTAGACTACACCAGAGACTAGACTACACCCAGAGACTAGACTACACCTGAGACTAGACTACACCTAGAGACTAAACTACACCTGAGACTAGACTACACCTGAAACTAGACTACACCTGAAACTAGACTACACCTGAGACTAGACTACACCAGAGACTAGACTACACCTAGAGACTAGACTACACCTGAGACTAGACTACACCTAGAGACTAAACTACACCTGAGACTAGACTACACCTGAGACTAGACTACACATAGAGACTAAACTACACCTGAGACTAGACTACACCTGAGACTAGACTACACCAGAGACTAGACTACATCTAGAGACTAAACTACACCTAGAGACTAGACGACATCTAGAGACTAAACTACATCTAGAGACTAAACTACACCAGAGACTAGACTACACCAGAGACTAGACTACATCTAGAGACTAAACTACACCTAGAGACTAGACTACACCAGAGACTAAACTACGCCTAGAGACTAAACTACACCTGAGACTAGACTACACCTAGAGACTAGACTACACCAGAGACTAGACTACACCAGAGACTAGACTACATCTAGAGACTAAACTACACCTGAGACTAGACTACACCTGAGACTAGACTACACCTAGAGACTAAACTACACCTGAGACTAGACTACACCTGAAACTAGACTACACCTGAGACTAGACTACACCAGAGACTGGACTACACCTAGAGACTAGACTACACCTGAGACTAGACTACACCAGAGACTAGACTACACCTAGAGACTAGACTACACCTGAGACTAGACTACACCTAGAGACTAAACTACACCTGAGACTAGACTACACCTGAAACTAGACTACACCAGAGACTAGACTACACCTAGAGACTAAACTATACCTAGAGACTAGACTACACCTGAGAGTAGACTACATCTAGAGACTAAACTACACCTGAGACTAGACTACACCTGAGACTAGAATACACCTGAGACTAAACTACACCTGAGACTAGACTACACCTGAGACTAGACTACACCTGAGACTAGATTACACCAGAGACTAGACTACACCTGAGACTAGACTACACCAGAGACTAGACTACACCTGAGACTAGTATATTTTGTAGACATTTAATTGTCTCAGTTTTGTCTCAGGTTCTATCCTCAGTGATTCTTAAAGTGTCGTAAACATTCGTCTCTCCTGTTCTACACTAACCAATATGTCGGCACACACTCTCTGATCTGATTGGTCTGGTTTGTCTCTTGTTTCTTTTATGGAGCGTTGTCCTAGCATTTAAGATCAGGTGACCACAGGCTGCTCTCTGATTGGCTGCTTCACATCCTACAGTGTATCCTCCCCCTCCATCCTGACCTGAGAGGACAGGTAAACAGGTAAAGAGCAAAGTACAAGTTTCAGTTGAAGGATTGAAAGAATCTTCAGGTTGGTCTTTAAACTGAGACGGATGAAGGTGTGCAGAGCTTCCACCTGATCCTCATCCTCCTCTAACCAGTGAGTAACACAAACCTGATGAACTTCAGCTTTACACGGAGTAGAAACTAGTCACCAACATAACCTAGCTTTATGCTACTCTCTGTGGTACCTGGAGCTCTTTTTACTTTTTACTAACGAGCAGTTTCCCTTGAGGATGAATAGAGTCTCAGGATGAGAGGAGTTACCTGATGATGTGTATGATGATAATAAAACAACACAACCTGTACAGACTCATGTCAAAGCTGCTGCTTCAGGTCGTTTCCTTTAAAACATTTTACATGAACACGTCACAAGCGTCAGCAGCTACTGGAGTTTATTGTGAAAGTCACTTCCTGTAGGACGGCTGACATGAGTCTGTGGGATGAGAGGAGTTACCTGATGATGTGTATGATGATAATAAAACAACACAACCTGTACAGACTCACCTGAGACTAGATTACACCAGAGACTAGACTACACCTGAGACTAAACTACACCTGAGACTAGACTACACCTGAGACTAGACTACACCTAGAGACTAAACTACACCTGAGACTAGACTACACCTGAAACTAGACTACACCTGAGACTAGACTACACCAGAGACTAGACTACACCTAGAGACTAAACTACACCTAGAGACTAGACTACACCTGAGACTAGATTACACCTGAGACTAGACTACACCTGAGACTAAACTACACCTGAGACTAGACTACACCTAGAGACTAGACTACACCTGAGACTAGACTACACCTGAGACTAAACTACACCTGAGACTAGACTACACCAGAGACTAAACTACACCTGAGACTAGACTACACCTGAGACTAGACTACACCTGAGACTAGATTACACCTGAGACTAGACTACACCAGAGACTAGACTACACCCAGAGACTAAACTACACCTAGAGACTAGACTACACCTGAGACTAGACTACACCAGAGACTAGACTACACCCAGAGACTAGACTACACCTGAGACTAGACTACACCTAGAGACTAAACTACACCTGAGACTAGACTACACCTGAAACTAGACTACACCTGAAACTAGACTACACCTGAGACTAGACTACACCAGAGACTAGACTACACCTAGAGACTAAACTACACCTAGAGACTAGACTACACCTGAGACTAGACTACACCTAGAGACTAAACTACACCTGAGACTAGACTACACCTGAGACTAGACTACACATAGAGACTAAACTACACCTGAGACTAGACTACACCTGAGACTAGACTACACCAGAGACTAGACTACATCTAGAGACTAAACTACACCTAGAGACTAGACGACATCTAGAGACTAAACTACATCTAGAGACTAAACTACACCAGAGACTAGACTACACCAGAGACTAGACTACATCTAGAGACTAAACTACACCTAGAGACTAGACTACACCAGAGACTAAACTACGCCTAGAGACTAAACTACACCTGAGACTAGACTACACCTAGAGACTAGACTACACCAGAGACTAGACTACACCAGAGACTAGACTACATCTAGAGACTAAACTACACCTGAGACTAGACTACACCTGAGACTAGACTACACCTAGAGACTAAACTACACCTAGAGACTAAACTACACCTGAGACTAGACTACACCTGAAACTAGACTACACCTGAGACTAGACTACACCAGAGACTGGACTACACCTAGAGACTAGACTACACCTGAGACTAGACTACACCAGAGACTAGACTACACCTAGAGACTAGACTACACCTGAGACTAGACTACACCTAGAGACTAAACTACACCTGAGACTAGACTACACCTGAAACTAGACTACACCAGAGACTAGACTACACCTAGAGACTAAACTATACCTAGAGACTAGACTACACCTGAGAGTAGACTACACCTAGAGACTAAACTACACCTGAGACTAGACTACACCTGAGACTAGAATACACCTGAGACTAAACTACACCTGAGACTAGACTACACCTGAGACTAGACTACACCTGAGACTAGATTACACCAGAGACTAGACTACACCTGAGACTAGACTACACCAGAGACTAGACTACACCTGAGACTAGTATATTTTGTAGACATTTAATTGTCTCAGTTTTGTCTCAGGTTCTAACCTCAGTGATTCTTAAAGTGTCGTAAACATTCGTCTCTCCTGTTCTACACTAACCAATATGTCGGCACACACTCTCTGATCTGATTGGTCTGGTTTGTCTCTTGTTTCTTTTATGGAGCGTTGTCCTAGCATTTAAGATCAGGTGACCACAGGCTGCTCTCTGATTGGCTGCTTCACATCCTACAGTGTATCCTCCCCCTCCATCCTGACCTGAGAGGACAGGTAAACAGGTAAAGAGCAAAGTACAAGTTTCAGTTGAAGGATTGAAAGAATCTTCAGGTTGGTCTTTAAACTGAGACGGATGAAGGTGTGCAGAGCTTCCACCTGATCCTCATCCTCCTCTAACCAGTGAGTAACACAAACCTGTTGAACTTCAGCTTTAGACGGAGGAGAAACTAGTCACCAACATAACCTAGCTTTATGCTACTCTCTGTGATACCTGGAGCTCTTTTTACTTTTTACTAACGAGCAGTTTCCCTTGAGGATGAATAGAGTCTCAGTTCGTTTCCTTTAAAACATTTTACATTAACAGGTCACCAACAGCTGTGAATGCACAATGCAATGTTTTGAACATTAGACAGCCTGTGTTACAAGTGATAAGTTTGAGTTTTGTGTCTAGAGTTGTGAAAAATGACATCAAGGTTCTGAAAATAGTATCAAAGTGATTGTAAAAAACTGTAAAACATTAACATGAACACGTCACCAGCGTCAGCAGCTACTGGAGTTTATTGTGAAAGTAACTTCCTGTTGTCTCCGTAGGACGGCTGACATCTGTGGGTCGACTGTGAGATAACGTGACCTATGAAGTGAGACATTTTGATGAGAGACGACTGAGAGCTGCTCGGACTAACAGGTAAGAATCACCTGATGTAACTGAGGACATCCAGCTCAGAGCAGCTTCTCTTATCTGACGTCTTTCTGTCCATCAACACAGGAAACATCTCAACACCTTCAGCTGGAACAAACGTCCTCAAGATGGAATCAAGACCAAGAAAAAGATGGAGCAAAGAACTGCCGCCATATTTCTCTGAATTAATGAACAAACTGAGTGAAGATGCAGCTTCATTCATCGACCACTTTGACAACAATGAACCAGAGATGAGAGAGATTCTTGTTAGAAAGCTGAGGGCGATCGCTGATGAACTGTACCTGATGCAGAAGAAAAAAGACAGGGAGAGAAAGATTGGTGTTGCTGCTGCGGCACTAACTGGAATTGTGGCAGCTCCATTGACTAGAAGGTTGAGTTTAGTAGGTGCAGTTGTTGTTGCTGCTGCTGCTGCTGTTGTTGGTGGAGGTTTCGCACTTGGCTACATAAATGTCAGAAAAAAACGACTAGAGAAGCAAAGTGTGAAGGAGGTAGAAGATCTGGGAGAAGAATTCAAGAAGATCATTGAACCAATAAAAGAGACTCTGGAGGAAATAAAGACGACATGTGAAAAACTGGAAGAAACATCACCCGAAGCTCAAACTGAAAACACTCTGAGAGACGTGGTGGAGTTTAATGAGATCTTCAGACGAGTTTCTGAACTGAAGAAGAGGAGTCAAGGAGTTTTGGATGCAGTTGTAGCAATGATCCAGATGATAAAAGAGTTGCTGGTATTCATTGTGGCTGTCTTCAAAATCACTTCAACCCCTGAAGAGGATCAAAAGTTAAGAGCTGCCATCATCCAGTCAGCTGATCAGAGTCAGAAAGTCATTAGTGACTTTGAGAGAATGAAGAAGGCTCTCAGAGAATTTACAGAAAGAGATGAGCTGCAGTCAGAGGAGAATGAAACATGATGATGACTTCAGAACAAACAGGAAGTCTTTAGTACGGTGAACCTGAAGGTCAGAACACAACAACATGTCAGATTACAGAAAGGGTAGGGACAACACTTCTTGTTTCTGATCGGACAGAACCTAAAATGTAAGCTGATGTGATTGGTTGTTTTTACGCTTTGTGATTGGTCAGCTACATGGGGGTATAGACACTGTGATGAACTTTGAAAGCAGACAACATGTACAGTCAACACTGTGGAAAGAAGTTTGAGTCGTTGCCAGATTTCTTCATGTCTTGTGGAAAGACATTGTCATTATTTAAAGAGGCCGAGGGGACGCACGATGAGGACGTAGCTGCCCCGTCTCCTCAGTCCTAACTCCTTCAACCGTGCTTTCAGGGTTCAGAGGGACATGTTAACGTCATGATGGTTGAAAGCATCAAGAATGACATTATATGTTTGTCCTCTTTCTAAATGTTCCTTTATTAAAGCCATCTCGTCCTCCAGTCTTTGGTTTAAAACTCGTGCACGGACACAGCTGAGCAGAAACAGGAAATGATGTCACACTGTCGGGTTCTGTCCAATCAGAAACAAGAACAGTTGTCCCTACACTTAATCTGAAATGTTGTTGTGTTTTCTGTAATGGAGGAAGAGGACACCAGCTGAGTCCATCCCTGAAAGGCTGGACATGTTAATGGCAGAGAGCTGGAGACGTTTGTCTCAGTGAGGGACAGGAGGACACTGGACAAACGTGTCTCCATCATGGACCGTCCACCAGACTAGAGGGACAGTGGAGCTGGATCAGTCCACCAGACTGATCCAGCTCCACTCAGGACGTCCTTCATCCTCTAACAACAGAACATTTATTACTGTTCATGGACATTAGTATCACTACTGTGGATAGAAGAGAGATTCTTCTGTCTCTGTTTCTTGTTCATATGCTAATTCTGTACATTCATGCTGATACTGTTATTATTTGATTTTACTTATATTTCATTTTATTACAGTGCATGAAAATGCACCGTACTGTTCTTCCTAGTTCTTCTTCTAACGCAGCTAATTCAGCTTCAACCGTTTAACGTAGAAACTTCATTCAAACTTTGTTACGTAGGTCTTACTTAGGAGACCTGTGGAATGTATTTTTCAACTTTGCAAGTTTTATACTTTTTAAGCTATTAAATAAAAACTATTTCCCCATAGACTTAACATTGTGATTATGACATCACAGTAGAGCCAGGTGAGAGCCGTTAAGCAATTAGAAATCATTAGCTAAGTTAGCTAATCAACCTGGTTAGCATGGTTAGCATAGTTAGCATTTTTAGCATAACTGCTAGAAATCATTAGCTAAGTTAGCTAATCAACCTGGTGAGCATTGTTAGCATAGTTAGCATTTTTAGCATAACTGCTAGAAATCATCAGCTAAGTTAGCTAATCAACCTGGTTAGCATGGTTAGCATTGTTAGCATAGTTAGCATTTTTAACATAACTTCAAGAAATCATCAGCTAAGTTAGCTAATCAACCTGGTTAGCATGGTTAGCATTGTTAGCATACTTAGCATTTTTAACATAACTGCTAGAAATCATCAGCTAAGTTAGCTAATCAACCTGGTTAGCATGGTTAGCATTGTTAGCATACTTAGCATTTTTAACATAACTGCTAGAAATCATCAGCTAAGTTAGCTAATCAACCTGGTTAGCATTGTTAGCATTGTTAGCATACTTAGCATTTTTAGCATAACTGCTAGAAATCATTAGCTCTGTTAGCTAATCAACCTGGTTAGCATACTTAGCATTTTTAGCATAACTGCTAGTTGCATTTTCATGCACTGGTAATTCCTTGGAATTGCATTTCTAGTTATTATTTAATCTTTTACTTGTAGTTCTGAAGAGTGTTTTTTTATGTGTAACTCAGTCGTTGTGTTTTGACCTTCAGGGCCACATTTTACTTTAGTAACTAACTCGACATATAAACACGTTTGAACCATTGATGATAATATTTGACTCTGTTCCTGATAACTGGACTCCTTCGTCGGTTTCTTACCTCTCATTACTGTAACTCTCTCTGTATCGGGCTGGACCAGTCGTCAGTATGCCGCCTGCAGACTGCACAGAACGCAGCAGCTCGTCTTTGATGTCCAGGATAAATTATTTATACCATGATTACTATACTTTGCAATACACTCCTGTAACGTCCCCACATCAGGCTGCTTTTTATAACCACTACTCTTTGTATATTTGTGTCTTATTCCTTTGTTGATTGTTGAATTTGTCCTTGTTATTGTGTTTCTGCTTTTCTATTTTTCAAATTCCGTGGTGTATGTTACACTTTCTGCTGCTGTAACGGGTCAATTTCCCTGTTGTGGGATAAATAAAGTATAATCTAATCTAATCTAATCTAAATAAAATGTCCAAAGGTTGAATTGTGTGTACATTGCCTCATGGTTTCAGGTTTCACTCTCACCTGTACGTACCTGCCTTGCTCATGAGCACATAGAGAACATTCAGCTGAGTTCAAGTCTGCAGGAAACTGGAGTGAAGGTTCATCCTGATCTGTCAGTTCATCTGTCTCTGAGAAATCACATGATAACACATATACAGACACACAGATAAATCTATAAATATCTATAATAAATAAAGTGTTAACTGAGCTGCAGCGCCTCCTGCTGTTCACACAGATCAGACTCATGATGCTGGTGATTAAACAGGAATATCATGTAAATATAAGATTAAATGAATGTTTAAAACTAAGTGAAGGAAGAAGGAAGGTCAGGAGAAATAACACTGAACCAAAGTGAAGCAGCAGCGCCCCCTGTGGTTGATCATAAACCAGATCCTCCAGGACCAGGTTTGAACCTGAACCCTGATGAGGAGACATTAACCAGTCTGTCTTCACCTGTCTTCATGTCCCAGGCTGCTGTCCTGTGATTGGCTGATATGATACACCAGGTGTACCTAATGAACTGGCCACTGCTGCATTCAACCTTCACTTTTAAACAATCTTTTGATCTAGCTTTATATTTTATATTCTCTAAAACAAAGACACTTTAAAAACTGAACCAGAGGAAAAAATAAATTAAATTGAACAGATGAAAATTTGATGAATCTGTTTTCATTTCATTTCATTTTCATCTCCAGGTGTTAAACACAGACCAGGACCAACTAGCCTGAATCTAAAGGCTTTTATTTTGTAATAATAAGTCATTTAATGAAGCACTGAGTAAAGCTGAGGGGTCTGGGGGTTATTAACTATTAATAATGAATTAATTAATAATCAGACTGATTGATGCGTCAAAATAAAAACAGATTCATGTGATCATCTGATGAAAGCCTCATGGTGTCATTCTTCTTTTATTAAATATTATAAATGTTTCTTGATTCGTTTTAACTTCAGACTCAGATGAACAGACAGAGAAGCAGCAGCGCCACCTGGTGGCCACTGTCTGGTAGTACAACACTCAGTTTAAAGCCCGGGCCACTTCATTAGGTACACTGGAGAGCCCATTCTGATCTAAATGATGAGACGGATGAAGGTGTGCAGAGCTTCCACCTGATCCTCATCCTCCTCTAACCAGTGAGTAACACAAACCTGTTGAACTTCAGCTTTAGACGGAGGAGAAACTAGTCACCAACATAACCTAGCTTTATGCTACTCTCTGTGATACCTTTAGCTCTTTAAAGTCTGTATGATGATGATAATAAAACAACACAACCTGTACGGACTCATGTCAAAGCTGCTGCTTCAGGTCGTTTCCTTTAAAACATTTTACATTAACACGTCACCAACAGCAGCTTGTGAAAGTCACTTCCTGTTGTCCCCGTAGGACGGCTGACAGGAGTCTGTGGGTTGACTGTGAGATAACGTGACCTATAAAGTGAAAGAGAAAGCATCGACTGAGAGCTGCTCGGACTAACAGGTAAGAATCACCTGATGTAACTGAGGACATCCAGCTCAGAGCAGCTTCTCTTATCTGACGTCTTTCTGTCCATCAACACAGGAAACATCTCAACACCTTCAGCTGGAACAAACGTCCTCAAGATGACATCAAGACGAAGAAAAAGATGGAGCAGAGAACTGCCGCCACATTTCTCTGACTTAATGAACAAACTGATTAAAGCTGCAGCTTCATTCATCGAACACTTTGACAACAATGAACCAGAGATGAGAGAGATTGTTAGAAAGAAGGAGACGATCACTGAAGAACTGAAAGAGATGCAGGAGACAAAAGACAGACAGAGAATGATCAATGGTGGTGTTGGTGCTGGTGTTAGTGTTGGTGTTGGTGTTGCGGTACTATCTCTTATCGGGGCCATGATAGGTCCACTTACTAGAGGGCTGAGTTTAGCGGGTGCTGCTGCTGCTGCTGCTGTTGCTGCTGGAGGAGACTAGATTACACCTGAGACTAGGCTACACCAGAGACTAAACTACACCTGAGACTAGACTACACCAGAGACTAAACTACACCTGAGACTAGACTACACCTGAGACTAGACTACACCAGAGACTAGACTACACCAGAGACTAAACTACACCTGAGACTAGACTACACCAGAGACTAAACTACACCTGAGACTAGACTACACCTGAGACTAAACTACACCTGAGACTAGACTACACCTAGAGACTAGACTACACCAGAGACTAAACTACACCTGAGACTAGGCTACACCAGAGACTAAACTACACCTGAGACTAGACTACACCTGAGACTAGACTACACCAGAGACTAAACTACACCTGAGACTAGACTACACCTGAGACTAGACTACACCTAGAGACTAAACTACACCTGAGACTAGACTACACCAGAGACTAAACTACACCTGAGACTAGACTACACCTGAGACTAAACTACACCTGAGACTAGACTACACCAGAGACTAAACTACACCTGAGACTAGACTACACCTGAGACTAAACTACACCTGAGACTAGACTACACCAGAGACTAAACTACACCTGAGACTAGACTACACCAGAGACTAAACTACACCTGAGACTAGACTACACCTGAGACTAAACTACACCTGAGACTAGACTACACCTGAGACTAAACTACACCTGAGACTAGACTACACCAGAGACTAGACTACACCTGAGACTAAACTACACCTGAGACTAGACTACACCTGAGACTAAACTACACCTGAGACTAGACTACACCTGAGACTAGTATATTTTGTAGACATTTAATTGTCTCAGTTTTGTCTCAGGTTCTGTCCTCAGTGATTCTTAAAGTGTCGTAAACATTCGTCTCTGCTGTTCTACACTAACCAATATGTAGGCACACACTCTGTGATCTGATTGGTCTGATTGTCTGTTGTTTCTTTCATGGGGCTTTGTCCTAGCATTTAGGATCAGGTGACCACAGGCTTCTCTCTGATTGGCTGCTTCACATCCTACAGTGTATCCTCCCCCTCTATCCTGACCTGAGAGGACAGGTAAACAGGTAGGGATGGGCAGAACGAGGCTTTGTGAAACAACGAAATGTTCGAAGCAATTGCGCCTGAATTGTGTCGAGGCTTCGAAACAATCGGACACACGTAACTCCATGGTGACATCTAGTGGCCTGTTTTGCTAACATCACATTTTGATCATGAAGCACAACTGGGGGGTATTCCATCAACGTAGCTAAGAATTGCCAGACTTAGGTGTAAGCTTGAAGCTTGAATAAGCTCCACCTCCCAATCTAGCTCCAAGTCGTTCCATCAAGTGAAATCAGCTAGCTCCACTTGACGCTTAGTCAAGCCTCACCTGTTAAGTCGCAACTTGTGCACGCCCACAGGGAAAATAAAAAGCCCAGTATAGTCGAGTGCCGAAAATGAAAAAAATGCCGAAAAGCAAGGGAAAGCGCGCAGAAATGTTCTCTGCAGCGGATCAAACCCTCCTCATGGAGCTATATGAGGATTACAGTCACATAATCCGAAAGAAGGGCAATACCGCGGCAAACAATAAAGCGAGGGATGTGGCGTGGCAGAATATTGCCGACAGGCTGAATGCGTAAGTGACAAAGAAAATAAAGTATTTCAGTATCATCATGTTATATAAATCCCCCATCAAAGGGACAAAATATATGTAGACAATAATCTACCAATTGATTTCTTGATGGTTTTTGTTTTAAACTAATCAATTATGTGGACCTATTAATGCACCAAATCCCTAAAATTAAAATGAAAGTCCCCAAAGAACAAAAAGACAGCCCTAATAACAGGGCTGTTACATTCATATGAACATAATTAAAGTAGCATTATTGTTTCACTGCAATTTATGTGAAATTCTCCTTATTTTATCATTTGGCAGCCCTAGTAGTAATGTTAGAAAGTGATATTCATCACATTTATCAACTGATTGTTATGCAAATCGATGGGATAGCTTTAATTTATTTCCTGCATGGCCAATTGCTCTGTTTAATTGTATAGAATTTATATCATTTTCATTTAAGCCTGTCATTTTTACATGCTGTATTTGTGCTACTTCTGTATTTTGTCCCAGATGCTAAATGTTGAATTGTTGTATTTTCATTTTATTTTATGTAAAGCACTTTGAATCACCTTGTGCTAAAATGTGCTATATAAAGTTGCCTTGCCTACATTTTTGATAATGATAGGCTACATTTAATCTAAGTATTTTACATGACTGTCACAAACGACAGGGAAGGTGATGTAGATATGAAGGAACTGCTTAAGGGCCAGGTAGACTGCTCTTACCTGTAATGTTTTTGCTCTGTGTCATGTTTAATGTATAAATATTAAAGATAACTATGGAAATTACTTTATTCAAATACATATATTACTTCATTGGTGAAGTTGGCAGTGAAACAGTTGCTATGTAAACATTGTGTATATAATATAAATATAGGGAATAAATAGAAAATAGAAATGTCGCTATATGTCGTTATCTCTCAAAATCTCTCTCCTCACAAAAACCCCACGAAGATAGGACGTGTGTGAATGACTTTTAAGCATTGTGGGCAGAGTCGCACCTTGTCAACAGGCAAGGCAGGCAACTGCTTGGAGCCCCGTGCCGCTAGGGGGCCCCCGATTGCCGGTGGGACAAACGAGAATTTCGTCCAGGGATTGAATGATGGATTACGTGATTTTGCGTGCTCCTGTCCTGTTGTACAAACAATACATCTGTACATGTATGCTATCTGACTGTGTTCAAACGAGTACAAAGAATCCACACATATAGCCTATATTTTTTTTAAAACGACAGACATGCGCGATATTCTTACCATGTTTTGCTTAATTTAGCAACAAAGCTAGAAGATAGTTGCTAACGTTCACTGGTCAAGATGGCTGAAGTGCACACACACAGTTCTAGTGATTATAAGAGATGTTGTCTCATCGTGGTGAAGTATCATGATACATACTTATGTAATCGATATGAATATGATTGTCACAAACATCTTTTAATGAACACATTGATTCTCGGATGGCCAGCTACACCCGGTAGATAAATAGCAACAGGCGAATACGTATCAAGGGCCAACGTAGGAAGGGCCTACTTAACACGAGTGCATATCAAAATTCCGATTGGATGGAATGTTGATTGACATTGGCCTTGCTCAGTCAAAATCCAGCCCAGGTGGATAACTTCCCCGTTTCGAAAATGAACGTAGCGAATGGGTGACGTTGTATCATTCAGTAAACTAAACTGGAAAATTAGCTGCAGGAAAATGAAGAGGAGCTATCCATCTAGTGAAAAGAAGAAGAAAAAAAAGAAGAAGAAGCAAAAAGAAAGAAAGACAGTGGTAAGTGGAGCAGATAATGATTTAAGCATAACATTAACAGTAGGCCTAAATGACTGCTGCTATTGAAAAATGCTGCTACTTTGTCTAACGGGACCGAATTGAATGCTATGATAGCAATGAATAATGAAAGCTATGCCCAAGGAGAACAATTAAACATCTCTTTCATATCTCTCCTCAGGATCATTTCTTAAATTTATAACAAAACAGACAGATAAAGTGCCCCACCAAATGCTGATGATGAAAACCGCAAGTCCAGTGTTCCACTTCAGCTGTTAACTGTAACTGTTTAATTGCTAATTGTAAAGATTCTTTATGACACTTTTTTTTTTTGTCATACGAGTTCCAGCATCATCCACCTCCAGTGGGATAGTGGCCGCACAACCTGGTTGTCATGATGAGCAGGAAGAGACACCAGAGGCACATCAAGCGCCCATTCCAAGTTATGATGACTGTGAGTTCAATACATCTATCTAATAATGCAAGGAACGTCTGTCTGTGTGTCACTCTGTTTGTCTGTGGCACGCATATCTTGCGAACCGTTGGCCCGATTGATTTGAAACTGTGCAGGTGTCTCGCTACGGGCACGAAGATGTGCACTGCTAAGTTTGACGTTGTTTGGATAAGAAATGTAAAATACATCGGTAAAATAGGTTTTCTCCGCTCTAATATTTCCACTACTCCGGTTGCCATGGCATCAAAAACAGCCACTTTCAGAAATTCACCAAAAACGGAGAGGAAGAGGCGGAGCATGCGCACAAATCTTGAGCACTGTTTACAAATCGGCTTTAGAAGAAACCAAACTCAAGGAGAAATGATATTTTGCCCTGGTAACTAGCCTGACTGACGCGACTGCACATCTCAATGAGATGCTGGTCTGGAAACTACGTGTTTATTTTCTCGTATTTGAGGCGTGGTTTTACAAATGCCTAGAGCCGTTTATTGGGCGCTACGAATGTCTATCAAATGCGCCTGGTAATTCCCATGCTGCCTTGCGCGCGATTCATAGCCAAAGCCTGTTGGTAGCAGAGCAAACACATCCTTCTTGGCAATGAAGTCTTTCAACGCCAAACGTTGCTCTTTTTTTAAAATAAACTTGCGTTCTAAGCTACTTAAAACACTGTCTAAGGCTGCATCGAACGGTAACGTTAGGTCCGCTGCCATGTTGGATTAACACACTACAAGCTTCGGTGTCGCGCATAGACGTCGCCATCGTCTTGCTGCCCCCCCCCCCCGTTCTGTGATTGGTTCCCTATCTCAGGAGAAAATATGGGCGATGGTTTCCAGACTGCTTTTGCAGCGAGAATGAAATCGCGCGCAAAGCAGTATGGGAACACCCAGGCTACCTGGTAACCCTAATAGGCTCAATATCTTCTCCGGCAGGAAAACTAGCATGTAGTCCGCCATCTATCTACAAATCAAGAAGCGTCTGTGTGTGTGTGTGTGTCTGTCCGTCTGTCTGTCTGTGGCACGCATATCTCGCGAACCGTTGGCCCGATTGATTTGAAACTGGGCAGGTGTCTCGCTACGGGCACGAAGATGTGCATTGCTAAGTTTGACGTTGTTTGGATAAGAAATGTAAAATATATCGGTAAAATAGGTTTTCTCCGCTCTAATATTTCCACTAATCCTCATACACAGCACCTGTAGGCTCCCACTATAGGAATACATACTTCCGACGGGCACTGCACTAGTTTTACTTCATTTGATAAAATGTGACATGCTCTGAAAAGATTATTGAAGATAATATACCCTTTTGTTTTTTGTCGTATCAGTTCCAGCAACATCCACCTCCAGTGGGATAGTGGCCGCTCAACCTGGTTGTCATGATGAGCAGGAAGAGACACCAGAGGCACATCGAGCGCCCATTCCAAGTTATGATACTGATGACTGTGAGTTTAATAAATCAATACATTTGACTTTATAACATATAGCATGCCCGGTAAATTCTTTATGACAATGTATACCCTGTTTTTGTTTTTGTAATATCAGTTCCAGCAACGTCCACCTCCAGCAGGACAGGAATTCCTACCCCTCATCATGACACGTCACCTGCTACTACAACAAGTTTGACTACATCAGAAGACCCTGCAGAATGGCCAAGTGTTCTTAACCATACTGAAGTGTGTGCATTAGTCACAAAAGGGCCTATACAGATCAAAGATGTAGTATTCCCACAGACTTCTGAGAAAAATCCACGCAGATTCACAAAGGAAAACTACGAAATGGTAATGAAAAATGGGGAGAAGATACAACGAACATGGCTTCTTTATTCAGTTAGCAAAGACTCTGTATTCTGTTTTGCGTGCAAACTTTTTGGTAAACAAGACAATGCTCTTACAATAGGAGGTTTTAGAAATTGGAGGAATCTGGCTGGACATCTAAAGGAATATGAATATTCCAAAACACACATTACCTCTATGACAAGTTGGCATGAACTCCAGATGAGGCTCAAAACTAAAACAGCCATTGATCAGATTAACAAAGATTTAATGCACCTTGAGATGCATCACTGGAGAGGAGTCATACGCAGAGTGATTGCCATAATATGCCACCTAGCTGAAAGAAACCTTGCTTTGAGAGGGCATACAAATGTGCTATATGACCCACATAATGGCAATTTCTTGTCACAGGTGGAATTAATGGCACAATTCGATCCAATCATGAGTGAACATTTGAGGAGGATCCAAAACAAGGAAACAATGGTGCACTACCTCAGCAGTCAAATCCAAAATGAAATCATAGCACTAATTGGAGACAAAATAATTGATGAAATAGTCAAAAGGGTGAAAAAAGCAAAGTACTTTTCTGTCATAATGGACTGTACTCCTGATATTAGTCATACTGAGCAACTTTCTGTTGTCTTGAGAGTGGTGAACTGTGAGCCATCAGTTGGTGCATCTATCTCTGAACATTTCGTAGGATTTGTTGATGTTCAAGACACCACTGGCAAAGGTCTGTGTGACACACTACTTGAGAAGCTGGACAAGTTCAGCTTGAGCATTGCAGACTGTCGTGGACAATCCTACGATAATGGTAGCAACATGATGGGACATACAGTCATGGACGAAAGTATTGGCACCCCTGGAACTTTTCCAGAAAATACACCATTTCTCCCAGAAAAAGTGTTGAAATTACAAATGTTTTGGTATACACGTTTATTTCCTTTAAGTGCATTGGGACAACACAAAAAAGCAGAAGAAAAAAGCCAAATTTGACATAATTTTACACAAAACTCAAAAATTTACTGGACAAAATCATTGGCACCCTATTAAAACTGTGGGTAAATAATTTAATTTCAAGCATGTGATCCTCATTTAAACTCACCTGTGGCAAGTAACAGGTGCTGGCAATATAGAAATCAAAACTGAAGCCAGTTGGAATGTATAAAAGTTGACTCAACCTTTGTGTTGTTTGCCTGTGTATGCCACACCAAGCATGGAGAAGAGAAAGAAGAGCCGAGAATTGTCTGAGGACTTAAGAAGCAAAATTGTGGAAAAATATCAACAATCTCAAGGTTACAAGTCAATCTCCAGAGATCTTAAAGTTCCTTTGTCAACTGTGCGCAATATAATCAAGAAGTTTTTAACCCATGGAACTGTGGCAAATCTCCCTGGACGTGGACGAAAGAGAAAAATTGATGCAAGAATGCAACGCAGGATTGTTTGAATGGTGGATAAACAACCTCAGTCAACTTCCACACAAATTCAGGCTGTCTTGCAGACTCAGGGTGCAACGGTGTCAGCTCGAACAATACGTCGTCGTCTGAATGAGATGAAGCGCTATGGCAGGAGACCGAGGAGAACCCCACTTCTGACACAGAGGCATAAAAAAGCAAGACTGCAGTTTGCAAGAACATACCTGAGTAAGCCTCAATCCTTCTGGGACAATGTTTTGTGGACAGATGAGACTAAGGTAGAGCTTTTTAGCAAAGCACGTCATTCTACTGTTTACAGAAAACCGAATGAGGCCTACAAAGAAAAGAACACGGTACCTACAGTCAAATACGGTGGGGGTTCAAAGATGTTTTGGGGTTGTTTTGCTGCCTCTGGGACTGGGTGCATTGATTGTGTGCAAGGAATCATGAAATCTGGAGACTATCAAAACATTCTGGCCCGTAATGTAGGGCCTAGTGTCAGAAAGCTGGGTCTGCATCAGAGGTCATGGGTGTTCCAGCAGGACAATGATCCAAAACACACCTCACAAAGCACCCAGAAATGGTTGGAGACAAAGCGCTGGAGAATTCTGAAGTGGCCAGCAATGAGTCCGGATCTAAATCCCATAGAACACCTATGGAAAGATCTAAAAATTGCTGTTGTGAGAAGGCACCCTTCAAATCTGAGAGACCTGGAACAGTTTGCAAAAGAAGAGTGGGCCAAAATTCCAGTTGAGAGGTGTAAGAAACTTGTTGATGGTTATAGGAAGCGATTGGTTTCAGTTATTTTGTCCAAAGGGTGTGCAACCAAATATTAAGTTGAGGGTGCCAATGATTTTGTCCAGTCAATTTTTGAGTTTTGTGTAAAATTATGTCAAATTTGGCTTTTTTCTTCTGCTTTTTTGTGTTGTCCCAATGCACTTAAAGGAAATAAACGTGTATACCAAAACATTTGTAATTTCAACACTTTTTCTGGGAGAAATGGTGCATTTTCTGGAAAAGTTCCAGGGGTGCCAATACTTTCGTCCATGACTGTAAACAAGGGGTTCAAGCAAGAATATTGCAAATGAATGAGAAGGCACTGTGTGTCCCATGCAGTAGTCACACTCTTAATCTGGTTGTAGCAGATGCTGAAAAATCTTCAGTAGTCTCCATCACCTTCTTTGGTGTTCTCCAGAGATTGTACAATCTTTTTAGCTCCTCTGTGCAACGCTGGGCACTTTTAAAGGAGCATGTCAAACAGTTAACCGTAAAATCTTTGTCAGTGACTAGATGGGAAGCTAGGATTGACAGTGTGAAAGTGGTGCATTACCACCTGCCGGAGATCATACAGCTGAGGCCGAAATTATTAGCCCCCCTATGAAATAAAAAAAAAATTCTAAATTTTCCTAAGTGCTTTTTTGGTAGAGCATGGAATTTTCAACATAGCATTTCTAAACATACTAGTTTTCTTTAGAAAGCATAAATTACTTCAGTTTGCACACAATAACAGAATTATTCAAAAAAAATAAAAAAATACCACGGTCAATATTATTAGCCCCCTTAAGAACTGACCATTTTATTTAGCCATAGCACAAACCACTGTTGTGCAATGATGTGCTTTGACTTTGTAATGCTCAAAGCTTGTAAAATCAAATTAAAATTAAGAGTTATCTCCCAATTTACACACAGTATAAATCCTCCAGTAAGGGTTTTGGCTGGCACTTGAGGAAGCATCATGCCAAAAACAAAAGAAATCAGTTTAGACTTGCGAAAGAGAATTGTTGAAGCTCACAAAGCAGGAGAAGGATACACAAAGTTATCACAGCGTTTCTATGTGTCAAGAAGTGGAGTGAGAACCATCATCAAGAAATTAAAAGAGAGCCACATTGTACGGAACAAGCCTGGCAGAGGTAGGAAGCGAAGTATTTCAAAGACCCTGGAAAGAAAGATGTGTCTAAAGACCCCAGAACAACTGCCAAGACACTAGAGAAATGACTTAGCCTTGTCGGGAATTGTAGTCTCAAAGAAGACAATCACTCGAGTTCTGCACAGGAATGGACTGCGAGGTTGCAGACCAAGAAAAACTCCACTTATGCAGAAGAGACCTTAAAGGCAGACTGAAGTATGCTAAGGACAACCTGGAAAAAGATGATGCATACTGGAAGCATGTCCTTTGGTCAGATGAGACGAAACGAGAGCTCTTTGCCCACAGAGACATTGCTTATGTTTGGAGAAAGAAGGGTGAGGCGTATAACCCACAGAACACCATCCCCACAGTGAAACACGGTGGAAGGAGTATTATCCTGTGGGGATGCTTTAGTGCATCTTGAACTGGGAATCTGGTCAAGGTGGAAGGAATCATGAAGAAAGAAGGATATGTGAAGATTTTTAAAGAAAATGTCAAGCAGTCAGCAGCAAAACTGGGTCTGGGTCATTACTTTGTCTTCCAACACGACAACGACCCAAAACACACATCACTCCTGGTGAAGAACTACCTCCTTAAGTCCAAAGTGAATGTTAATGAATGGCCTGCACAAAGCCCTGACTTGAATCCTGTAGAAAATCTGTGGGGTGAACTAAAGACCAAGGTCCATGCCAGAATCCCATCAAATCTGGAAGAGCTTCAGAGATTTGCCAAAGAAGAATGGGCTGGTATTCCTCAGGAGACGTGTCAGGGACTTGTTGAAAACTACAACAAACAACTACAGGCTGTTATCCAGCAAAAAGGATACACAATTGACAATTAACATCAGGGGGGCTAATAATTTTGACCTTGGTAATTTTTGGTTTTTATTAAATAATTTCATTTCTGTGTGGAAAGTAAAATAATGTAAGCATCCAAAATAAAAGGCAGATGTTTGAAAGATGTGTGTTAAAAATTCTTCACGCTGTTTAACAGCACTTTGGAAATATTTCTAAAGGAATCAGTTTTCCATAGGGGGGCTAATAATTTCGGCCTCAACTGTACAAGCTTTGTCTGCTCTCGAAACTCTTTCAGTACAGAATAAGGACTCAGAGACATTGTCCAAGGCAAACAGCATTAAGGATGAACTCATGAAATGGAGTTTTGTAATGTGCACTGTAATCTGGTACAACATATTGTACCAGATCAACCGAGTCAGCAAAATTCTCCAGAGCCCCACTGTTTCTCTTGAAACACTTAAAAGAGAAACAAGCACAGTGAGAGTGTATTTGGAGAATTTTAGGGAAAATGGACTTGCTGCCTCTCAGATTGATGCTAGGGAGATAGGAGAAAATCTAGAGATTGATATGACATTTCCTGAAAAAAGAAATCGGAAAACAACCAGGCAGTTCCTGTATGAGGGTAGAGAAGAAACACAGTCCACTCCAGATCAGCACTTTAACAGAGAGTTTTCTCTGCCCCTAGTGGACACAGCCCTCACCAGTTTGAATGACAGATTTTCAAAAATGGAGGATTTTTATGCCATTTATGGTTTTATCTTCTCCAAAGAAAATATGTCAAAGACTATCCAGAGTGGCAAACTTGCAGACAGCTGCAAGAAACTGGAAAAGACATTACACGATATTGATGCTGAGGATTTGGTTCTGGAAATCAGGGCTGCTGTCCATACCTTTCCTGATCATGTGTCTGCCTCTCCAAGAGAGATGCTTGATTACATTTTCAAGGAACAGATTCTGGATCTTTATGGAAATCTCAGCATTGCCCTCCGTCTGCTATTAACTCTCCCGGTCACTGTTGCCTCTGGAGAGAGAAGTTTCTCCACTTTAAAATTAATCAAAACCTATCTTAGGTCCACAATGTCTCAAGAGAGACTTTCAGGACTGGCTCTTATTTCAATAGAGTATAGTGTGCGAAGGTCTTTGGATCTGGAGGACATAGTGGCAGCCTTTGCACGAGCCAAGGCCCGTAAGCAGCAATTCTAAAAGCAGTGCTTATGAGGAATTGCCTGTGGGTATAGGACCCCAGTAAAACTATTAAAAAAAAAAAATTGTAGTGTATTTTACTACACTTACTATACTTTAAAATTTGTACAAAGTTTATATTGGGTTGTTAAAGCAATTTACTATATTTTATTATACAATTATTTCATTATTATTTTTATTTATTTATTCTTTACTTTTATTATTTTATATTTTCCAAAATAACAAGGTTGTTCATGTTTAGAACATTTGGAATTAAAAAAGGTTTTATTTCATACATTTTTCGTTGGTGTCAGATTATTTATAGCCTAACATAATGGTGATGAACACTGGTTGGCAGGGCCCCCTAGGAATTTTTGCTTGGGGCCCCCACAGACTCTAGAATCGCCTCTGATTGTGGGACTTGGCTAATTACTGGGCTCGGCAAGTGTGCCACCAGGTGAAACCAGTTGGAAACACCACGAAGCCTCACTTAGCCATGGTCACGTGACATGGGCGTTTTGAACCACACTTCGAAACACTTTTCGAAACACTTGCGTCTCGGAAGCTCGACCCTGTTTCGAAACGTCAGCTTCGAGCGTCACTACAAACCCCTACAAACAGGTAAAGAGCAACGGACAAGTTTCAGCTGGAAGGATTGAAAGAATCTTCAGGTTGGTCTTTAAACTGAGACGGATGAAGGTGTGCAGAGCTTCCACCTGATCCTCATCCTCCTCTAACCAGTGAGTAACACAAACCTGTTGAACTTCAGCTTTAGACGGAGGAGAAACTAGTCACCAACATAACCTAGCTTTTTGCTACTCTCTGTGATACTTTGAGCTCTTTAAAGTCTCAGTAGCAGCTTCAGGATGAGAGGAGTTACCTGATGATCTGTATGATGATAGTAAAACAACACCAGAGGTGTATAAAGTACTTGAAAAAAATAAGTAAATAAATAAAGTGAAAGTACAAATACCATAACTGAAAATGACTTTGGTAAAAGTTAAAGTCACTCATAAGAAAATGAAAAAGAACGTGTCTTCCTCATCAGCGTTAACTGCGGAAGTAGCCATGTTGATGTCCGCTTCCCCGTACATCCTCTAAACCTGTTCCTCTCGGACACGCCCATTCCAGATAATCCTTCGATGATTAATTATGTTTCTGTTTTAGTTTGTAACGAGTAACGAGGTGGCAAACGTCACAGTAACAGTAAAAGTATATTTTTTAACCTTTAAATGTAGTAGAGTAAAAGTAAAAGTCCTGATTGAAAAACAAAAACAAAAAACTCAAGTAAAGTACAGATCCTCAAAAAAACTACTTAAGTAGTGGAACAAAGTTAGGGTGACCAGATTTCCCGGACCTAAAACCGGGACACTTTGCGCGTGACCGTAATGCTTGTGCACGCACACGCTTTTTTTAAATTATGAGCCAGCCCAGGTCAAATATATACACTATTTTGCCAACAGCACACGTAGGCCTACTGTTCACAACATAATGGGGTATACAGCATACATATCTAAGAAATAATATTAAAATACATTGAGTGAGTTCAGTGTGATGAGTATGCAGCGGCTGCATACTCATCACACTGAACTTCGCGGAGGAAGGAGTAAGAACTTTTCAAATCTTTCGTGAACGCAGACTGTCTCTTCGGCATTGTTCTTACAGTGTAGCCTAGCTCAATACAGCTTGACCGTTAAATCGCGACAGATCAGAAGAGGCTTTGCAACAATGTTTACAAATCCATTGTAACGCTGGCTGCTTATGCAGACGCAGACAGCTACGATTGACTGACAAACACACACACACACGTTGTTCAAATCATACACTGGACGCTTTATTAGTCTTTCTACATGGGCTTAGTTAATGATCGGGCTATAATAAGACCACATCGGCTATGTAATCGCTGACAACCGGGACAATTTCATAGTGGTTGGTGTAAACCGGGACATATTAGCGTCCCGACAGGTTTTTGTCGGGACTCGGGCCACGCAACTCAAAATCGGGACTGTCCCGGTAAAACCGGGATGTCTGGTCACCCTAAACAAAGTACATCTACTTTGTTACTGTACACCTCTGAACAACACAACCTGTACAGACTCATGTCAAAGCTGCTGCTTCAGTTCATTTCCTTTAAAACATTTTTCATGAACACGTCACCAGTGTCAGCAGCTACTGGAGTTTATTGTGAAAGTCACTTCCTGTTGTCCCTGTAGGACGGCTGACAGGTGTCTGTGGGTCGACTGTGAGATAACGTGATCTATAAAGTGAGACATTTTGATCAGAGACGACTGAGAGCTGCTCGGACTAACAGGTAAGAATCACCTGATGTAGCTGAGGACATCCAGCTCAGAGCAGCTTCTCTTATCTGACGTCTTTCTGTCCATCAACACAGGAAACATCTCAACACCTTCAGCTGGAACAAACGTCCTCAAGATGGAATCAAGACCAAGAAGAAATAGCATAGAACATCCGCCACATTTCTCTGAATTAATGAACAAACTGATTAAAGCTGTAGCTTCACTCATCAAACAGTTTGACAACAATGAACCAGAGATGAGAGAGATTGTTAGAAAGATGGAGACGATCGCTGATAAACTGAAAGAGATGCAGGAGACAAAAGACAGACAGAGAAAGATTGGTGCTGGTGCTGGTGCTGGTGTTGTTGGTGTTGGTGCGTTACTAACTGGGTTCGGGTTCATGGCAGCTCCATTTACTGGAGGGTTGAGTTTAGTAGGTGCTGCTGGTGCTGGAGGTGCTGCTGTGGCTGGTGGAGGTGTCGGTGCTATTGGTGCTGTTGCTGCTGCTGCTGTTGTTGGTGGAGGTTTAGGTGTTGGCTACATAAACATCACAAAACAAAGACTAGAGAAGCAAAGTGCGAACAAGGTAGAAGATCTGGGAGAAGAATTCAAGAAGATCATTGAACCACTAAAAGAGACTCTGGAGGAAATAAAGACGACATGTGAAAAACTGGAAGAAAAATCAACTGAAGATCAAACTGAAAACACTCAGGAGTTTAAGGAGATCTTCAGAGAAGTTTCTGAACTGAAGGAGAAGAGTCAAGAAGCTTTAGGAGTAGCTGTGAGGATGATGCAGAGAGTCACTTCAACCCCTGAAGAGGATCAAAAGTTAAGGGACACCATCATCCAGTCAGCTGATCAGAGTCAGAAAGTCATTACTGGCTTTGAGAGCATGAAGGAGGTTCTCAGAGAATTTACAGAAAGAGATGAGCTGCAGTCAGAGGAGACTGAAACATCATGATGACTTCAGAACAAACGTAACGTGAACCTGAAGGTCAAAACACAACGACATGTCAGATAAGGGAAAGGGTACGGACAACACTTCTTGTTTCTGATTGGACAGAACCTAAAATGTAAGCTGATGTGATTGGTTGTTTTTACGCTTTGTGATCGGTCAGCTACGTGGAAGTGTAGACACTGTGATGAACTCTGAAAGCAGACAACATGTACAGTCAACATTATGGAAAGAAGTTTGAGTCGTTGCCAGATTTCTTCATGTCTTGTGGAAAGACATTGACATTATTTAAAGAAGGGACGCACCATGAGGACGTAGTTGTCCCGTCTCCTCAGTCCTAACTCCTTCAACCGTGCTTTCAGGGTTCAGAGGGACATGTTAACGTCATGATGGTTGAAAGCATCAAGAATGACATTATATGTTTGTCCTCTTTCTAAATGTTCCTTTATTAAAGCCATCTCGTCCTCCGTTCTTTGGTTTAAAACTCGTGCACGGACACAGCTGAGTATAAACAGGAAATGATGTCACACTGTCGGGTTCTGTCCAATCAGAAACAAGAAGTTTTGTCTCTTCACTTAATCTGAAATGTTGTTGTGTTTTCTGTAATGGAGGAAGAGGACACCAGCTGAGTCCATCCCTGAAAGGCTGGACATGTTAATGGCAGAGAGTTGGAGACGTTTGTCTCAGTGAGGGACAGGAGGACACTGGACAAACGTGTCTCCATCATGGACAGTCCATCTGATCCACTCCACCAGACTATAGAGGGACAGTGGAGCTCATTCTCCAACAGACTGATCCAGATCCACTCAGGACGTCCTTCATCCTCTAACAACAGAACATGTTATTACTGTTCATGGACATTAGTATCACTACTGTGGATATAATATAGATTCTTCTGTCTCTGTTTCTTGTTCATATGCTAATTCTGTACATTCATGCTGATACTATTTTTTATTTTACTAGATTTTACCTATATTTCATTTTATTTTATTTCTTTTACTTGTGGTTCTTAAGAGTGTTTTTTTATGTGTAACTCAGTCGTTGTGTTTTGACCTTCAGGGCCACATTTTACTTTAGTAACTAACTCGACATATAAACACGTTTGAACCATTGATGATAATATTTGACTCTGTTCCTGATAACTGGACTCCTTCATCGGTTTCTAACCCCCGTGATCCTTGAAGTGATGGCACTATGTGGCAATCAGCTGTTCTACAATAATAATTGATGGTTAAGTTTCAACCTGTAAATAAATCAGCTTCCTGTTAAACTGACTCTGTCTCACTTTGTGAATCTCTAACAAGGACCTGGTTCTGAAACTGGTCCTCAGGAGTCCTCATGGTTTCACTCTCACCTGTACGTACCTGCCTTGCTCATGAGCACATAGAGAACATTCAGCTCAAGTCAAGTCTGCAGGAAACTGGAGCGAAGGACCGGTTCATCCTGATCTGTCAGTTCATCTGTCTCTGAGAAATCACATGATAACCATATATATAGACACAGACACCCCCCCCCCCACACACACACACACACAGTATATATATAATAAAGTGTTAACTGAGCTGCAGCGCCTCCTGCTGTTCACACAGATCAGACTCATGATGCTGGTGATTAAACAGGAATATGATGTAAATATAAGATTAAATGAATGTTTAAAACTAAGTGAAGGAAGAAGGAAGGTCAGGAGAAATAACACTGAACCAAAGTGAATCAGCAGCGCCCCCCTGTGGTTGATCATTGACTGGAGGATAACCAGGAGTAAACCTGATCCCTCCAGGACCAGGTTTGAATCTGAACCCTGATGAGGAGACATTAACCAGTCTGTCTTCACCTGTCTACATGTCCCAGGCTGCTGTCCTGTGATTGGCTGATTAAATACACCAGGTGTACCTAATGAACTGGCCACTGCAGAATTCAACCTTCACTATTTCATCTTTAATTTGGTGGTTTGATATTTTCTACCTCTTTGTTTCTGACTTAAAATCTACAATTAAATAAACTTTTAATCTAGGTTTATATTTTATATTCTCTAAAACAAAGACACTTTAAAAACTGAAACAGAGGAAAAGAGAAATGTTTTTAAAAACCAGGAAATTAAATTGAACAGATGAAAGTTTGATGAATCTATTTTCATTGAGCTCTGCTTCATCTCCAGGTGTTAAACACGGACTAGGATTAACTAGCCTGAATCTAAAGGCTTTTATTTTGAAGCAGTGATCTGAATCTAAAGGCTTTTATTTTGAAGCAGTAATCTGAATGTAAAGGCTTTTATTTTGAAGCAGTCTGGGGGTCAGAAAGAAGGCGTCTCAGAGTCTGATGTGACAACCATAGTTTTATTGATGATTTACTCCCGAGCCATCAGCTTCTGCTTCTTCAGCTTCTTCTGTGAAACCTGCAGAGAAAACAGACGTGGTCATTAAAGCCTCCATGAAGCTCCACCTCCACCTCCACCTCCAGCTGCAGCTTCGTTGCTCAGAAACAAATGGTTTGTTTTCATGTTGAATCCAAAGGTGTCCTAAGAGGTCATCAGTGCAACGCTCTACATCAGCCCCCGTCCCGTCCCGTCCAGGACGTGTGGTCGTACCTTTTTCTTCTGGGCCACCTCCTCCTCTGGTTTGGGGACGATCTGCTCCTTCTCAGTGAGGATCATCTCGATGTGGCAGGGGGAGCTCATGTAGGGGTTGATGCGGCCGTGGGCCCTGTAGGTGCGTCTCCTCATCTTCGGGGCCTTGTTGACCTGGATGTGCTCGATGACCAGAGAGTCCACGTCCAGACCCTGAGACCAGAGACACGGGTCAGAGACAGAACCAATCAGCTGCTTCACGTCTCATCAGTAAAAGCTAAGGTCTGGATAAAAACATCTGAGGACGACGGCTCAGATTCAGATCAGAGACCATCTGAAGAGACCTAACTCTGAAGAATAAAGATGGTTCCTGCTCTAGTTTCATCTCTAGACTCTAGTCTATTTAGAAACAAATCATTTACCAGTAACAGCAGAAATCTGAATCTAATCTGGAGTCATGAGAGAGAAACCAACTCAACCTGAAGACGTTCAGTTCTCGTTAGACTAATCAGACCCAGAACTTATTTCATAAATCCATCTGACATCAGAGCTGCAGCTCCTCAGACCTTCATCCAGTGACTCTCAGATTGCTCAGATCATTAAGTTCTTTTCATGGTTTATACAAAGGTGTCCTAAATGGTCATCACAGCAACCAGCTCCATGTGAGTCACAGACATCAGGATCTGATCTAAACCTCTGACATTAAACTACAGGTTTGTTCTAACTGTAGAGAATCAGAGGACTGGTGATAAAATAATCTGTTAAATTAAAATATGTGGTTTAGGAACCAGACGTTCTAAAAAGCAGACACCAGCAGAGGAACTGTTTTCTGGATGAAGAGGAAAATGAAAGAGTTTGATTTAGAGCTGAAACCCTCAGACGCTGCCTCACGTATCTCTACTCATCAAACGTAATAGTTTTTTCTGGCCACACCTCCAGCTCTAGTTTAGTTAATGAATCATCTTTGTCTCGCTCTGATGGATGGACTCTCTAGAACGACCTCCAGACCTTAACAGACCCTGAACTCACCTTCAGCTCAGCGTTGCTCTCGGCGTTCTTGAGCATGTGCAGAAGGAACTCGGCGCTCTTCTTGGGCCAGCGTCCCTGCGTCCAGCCGAACTGTTTGGCCTGAGAACAAACGGACGCAGGTCAGACAACGTGTTCTTGTCTCAGTGGAACGGTTCAGTCACAGACGCTGCTCAGACTAAAAGATTAGTTTCATCTTTGATCCAAAGGTGTCCTAAGATGGTCATCACTGCAGCGTCAACACGTCTCAGCCAAACACTCGGAGCTCACCTGAGCACACCTGCCAACGCCGCCGTTGTAGCGACGGAACGGGACGCACTGGTGCTTGACCACGACGTCCCTCAGGTACTTGTTGGCCTTGCGGATGTGCATGCCCTTGATGGCCTGGGCTGTCTCACGGGTGTTCTGTTGGGAAACAAGAGAAAACTCAATGAACAGTCCTTTATTTACCTGTGGTCTGTGTTAAAGAACACCTGCATGACTTCAGACTAAAGCCACAGATATAGTGTTTATTATTCCAGTGTTGCCTGTATTTCATGTTCCTAATCTAACCACATGCAGATTATCTCATCATCTCATCATTAGAGTCAAATGATTCATTAAAGGAGCACAAACTAAACTATAGTAACTACACAAGTTTGTTCTTTTCCAAGTTGTAGAGGAGTTTCTCACTCCAAGTTTGTGGTTCTGTTAAACTGGTTTGATTTACAGTGTTTCTGTTATTTAGTCTAGCCCAGTGACCACTATGTCAAAACATTAGGAACACATGTCGGTTCAATAGTTCAACATCTCTAAATTACTAGAAACTAAAGCTGAACACCAGAACCTTCATGGAGACAAGATTTAGAGGAGGACTGGTTTCACTAGTGTACCTAATGAAGTGAAAATATGTCGTCAATTTGTTTTAAAACATCTAAATAACAAAAGAATTAGGCTTAAACCAAACAGACAGAACATTCTTCTACATAATCTTAAAACTAAGAGGATCTTAAATAGAGCCTTGTGGAACTCCGAAAGAACGTTTTATTAACCTGCAAACATTTTAAGGTTGTTGTTTTTTTAGGTTGACTGAGATTCAGAACAAGTGAACATTTTATTTTAGTTATAAAAACTCAACTCAGACTAGAAAACAGTTGAATCAACATCTCAAGTTATTAGAGGCTAAAGCTGGAGACCAGAACCTTCATAGACAGCTAGCGTACCTAATAAACTGGCCAGGGAGTGTTCTGTTTAATAAATTGTTGGTCAGTGTCAGAGTTCAGTCCTCCGTTTGAGGAAAATAATCTGCAGCTAATCTGATAATCCAGTATTTTACAAACATTTACAGTTTCAGCTACAAACTCAGAAACTTTAGTTGCATCACGAAAAATAATCGGATTTGAAAATGAAAACAGAGAAGATACTATCAGGAAGTTATTTACCTCCTAAAGCCTTTAAACATTAATTATTCTCATCAGTTTATTTATTTTAATGTCATTCTGGTTCTTTAATGGAACTAATCTCATCTCATCCATCAGGTCTTACCTTGAAGTGAACCCGGAGGTTGGAGCCCCTCGACTTGCATGCTGCAAACAGAAGAGACTCTTTAAAGCCCACAGGCTGCAGCTCAGACACATTATTCAGTATTAATAATTAATTATTCGTAGCAGCTCAGAGTTTCATTGATTTGTTTTCATGTTTAAATCCAAAGGTGTCCTAAGAGGTCATCACAGCCACCGATGCTAACCCGAAACAAGACGTCCGTCTCCGGCGTTACTCACATTTAGTCGGGTTCTCGGGGTCGAGAGAGTAGCGGACCATTTTCAGAAATCTGTAGGAACATGTTCAGTATTTAACGTTAAACTGGTTTAACTGACAGCACGAGACTCTGCTGATGGATGCTAGCTGTTAGCCGTAGCTACAGTTAGCATCCAGTCCGGTTCAGCAGCGTCTACAAACATCACCAGTACACAGTAGAGGACATATAAAACCTAAAGAGACACATTAGACTGATTAAAGATAAAACACTGGGACACAGCTCATTAAAGACGCTCATTTAAACACGTTTTATGTTCAGGCGCATCCAACATGGCGGACAGCAGCAGACACAGCTAGCAAACCGGCATCTTCACAAATACTGAAATAAAACTCAATTTTCGCCTCCATTCACAAACATGTTGCATCAGATTAAACGTTTACACGAGACAAAGTAAATCCAGAGAGTTAAAAATGAAGGATGTGGGAGATTTAGCAAAGATTCGAGACAGATTGCAGTCGTGGAATAATCCAGCACAAACATACCCGAGAGGCCGCGGAGGAAAGAGGACGGCTTCCGGAACGTGACGCGCATGTCAGAAGTACGCTAGGGTTTTACGACAGTGGCGTAAATAGCGCAAATCTGAGCAGAGCCAGAGGGTTTACGTTGATTAACAGCTGTTTGCGTTTATTGAGGTCAATGACAACATGTCAATTATGACTTTTATGATTAATTAATATTTATGAAATATGAATTCTGTTGTGATTTTTCTTCTTCTTCTTTTCTTCTTCTTGCGTTACATTATGTCAACAGGCTACAGATGACATGGAAACATTTCATATGACTTTAAGGCCTATAACGTTTAAAGTATTCAGCCAATCCTTATGAAACTTAGCAGCCGTCATTGTAATATGCTTGCGTACAATCATGCCAAGTTTCGTGAAATTCAAGCTGTAGGGGGCGCGACAACGACTACTTGTTTATATCTCACAAACCACCACAGTAAACTGCTTGAAATTTGACAGTAATAATCTGTGGATGGCTCCTTACAAGCCCACCAAGTTTCGTGCAATACGGTCTATAGGGGGCGCTACAGGCGACGTGTAAATATTTGACTCCTATCTCCTACTCAGTTAGCAGACCCAGCTTTCCCCTCGTCACACTTGACCTCCTGTCACGGTTTGTTTCGTGCTTCCAGTTCAGATATGATCAGTTTTATTGTCTATCAGGAGTGACAGAAATTCGTCTTTGACAATATCATAAAAACATTTAAAAGACAACGTTATGAAACAGCCAAAAAAAACAAACATAAATCCATGTAATCAGACTGTCTTCAACAAAAAATAGACACATGCTGCTGTTAACAGCAGCCTCCATTAATATTTATGATTCAGTAATACACAGGATAAAATGTTATAATCCCTTGTGCCAAAATCCCAGGCAAAACACATTTAGAGGCCCTGTTCAGCTAAGAGACCCTACCAAACCTATGGTCATATAATATGACAATTAACCTATAATCTACATAAACTAAGTAAAAGCTGCTGGCTTGTAAGCCCATTGAGCAGCATAGTTCAGACATTGTAAAACATAAACTAACTAAACGCTGCTGGCTTGTATGGCCCGCTCAGCAGCTAACCATAGCTACCACGCAACAAGAAGACAACAGCAGTATGCAGCATGTCATAGGGGTTTTCAAGTGGGCACCTCCCTTCACCGATGTTTCGTTAAGTTAGGCCCACGACACCTCGAGAAGGCTTAACAGTGACTTCCAGCGTCCTGGAGTCACCCCCCTCCACACTGCCACTGCACAACCCTGTTTCCCTCACCATGCGATGTCTATCAACAGCTAATATAGTAACTAATAAACACGTAACAAACAAGCAAATCTACCGCGATTCGCCCTGTTGCTGCGGGCCGAAAACACGTAACAAACAAATCGCGTAACAAACAAATCGCGTAACAAACAAATCGAGGCCTACATGCGGCCTTCCTTACCTTAGCTAGTTCCCCAGCTAGCATGCTTCCTGCGCACCCATAACCAGTCGCTGGCTCTCTCTGCTGCGCGGGACATGTTGCTAACCGCAGTCCTCTGGCTCCTTCCCCGTATGCCCAGCTCACTCAGCAGAACAATCACCGACTTTGCCACAAATCCACGGCAACCCACTTCTACCGGGCGGACATAAGCCTTCCATCCATTCTGCTCTGCATCTGCTGCTAACTCTGCATACTTAGCTCTTTTTCGCTCATTAGCCTCCTCAACTCTATCTTCCCACGGGACAGTCAGCTCTATGAAATACACTACTTTCTCTGGCTCAGACCACAACAGCAGATCTGGGCGTAGTCGAGTGCTAACTATCTCAGCTGGAATAACCAGTTGTCCATTTAAATCCGCTCTCATCTGCCAGGCTCCTCCTACTCTTAGCTGTCCCGTGTTATGCCTGATGCCTGATAGTCTAGCCTTTTCTCCCTCCCGTACAAACTTAATACATCTATTCTCTCTGTTAACGGCCATGGCATTTACATTCACCCGTTTTTCCTCAATTGCAGCTGCTAAACATTTCAGTACCTGATTGTGACGCCAGGTACAACGTCCTTGGGAAAGACTAACCTTACAACCTGTCAGAATATGTCTAAGCGTGCAGACACAAGTGCACAGTGGACAGGCATTATCCTCACCTACCCACTGGTTTAGGTTCTGGGGAGTTGGCAGCACATCGTATGTAGCCCCTAACATAAATCTAATCCTGCTAGCCTCCATGCTCTAAAGCTCTCTCCACTTCAACTTCCTTTTCTCCACACTCTCCCAGTTCACCCACTGACCCTGCTTAGCCTGCGACACTGCCTTCGGGCATCTAACTGCTTCCTCCTGCTTCTGTACTTCTTCCACTACCATCTTTCTCCTTTCTACTGCTGATGCCTTGCTCCACAGAGGTTTCCCAGCGCACAGCCCTAGGCCTCCACGCCCTTGCTGTACATGACCTATGATATCCCTATGTTTAAGAGCTCCCTGTGCTTGCTGCACTGCCTCTTTTGCCTTCCACTTCCTCCCTGTCTTAACAGTAGGCGCTACACTCCTAACCACTGGATCCTTTGACTGAGTGAGAGTCATTTCCAGTCTAACTTTAGCACACTTAAACTCCTCTGTTAAGCTGGTAACTGGGAGCTCCAGAATGCCTTTCCCATACAAGGCTGTGTCACTTAAGCAGCGTGGGACACCAAGCCACTTTCTGATAAATGAATTGATCATTCTTTCTAACTTTTCTACCTTTGAAAGGGCAACCTCATACACCGTCAGCGGCCACATTAGCCGAGGCAGTAAACCAAATTGCCAACACCACAATTTTAACTTCCCTGGTAGCCCTGACCGGTCTATGCTTGAAATGCCTTGAATCATTTCCTGCCTCAACCCTTCAAACTGCGCCTTATCACTAAGACTTGCATCATACCATCTTCCCAAGCTCTTCACTGGCTTTTCCAGCACTGTGGGAACTACCTCATCATTTACAACAAACTTCTTATCTACTACCTTTCCTTTAACAATAGAAATACTCCTAGATTTAATAGGCTTCACTTTCATCCTAGCCCACTGCAGGTTGCTATTTAGCTTATCCAGCAATCTTCTGGTACAAGGAGCGGTTGACGTTGCTGTCGTCATGTCGTCCATGTAGGCCCTGATTGGGGGGACACGAAGCCCTCCTTGCAGCCTTTCTCCACCTACCACCCATTTGGAAGCCCTAATAATGACCTCCATTGCCATTGTAAAGGCTAGTGGAGAGATTGTACACCCTGCCATAATACAAATGTCACATGTTCACAGTAAATATTACATTTACAGTTACTATTAGGGATCCCTATTGACTTTGTTGTGATTTTTATTCTTCTTCTTGCGAGACGTTACGTCTACAGGGAGCGCTACAGGTCACACGGAAACATTTTATATGACTTTAAGGCCTATAACGTTTGAAGTATTCACCCAATCCTTATGTCCGTCATTGTAATATGCTTGCGTACAATCATGCCAAGTTTCGTGAAATTCGGGCTGTAGGGGGCGCTACAACGACTACTTGTTTATATCTCACAAACCACCACAGTAAACTGCTTGAAATTTGACAACAATAATCTGTGGATGACTCCTTACAAGACCACTGGTGACGTCTAAATATTTGACTCCTATCTTCTACTCAGTTAGCAGACCCAGCTTTCCCCTAGTCACACCTGACCTCCTGTCAGGTCTTCTCCCACCTGCTTAAGCCTATGACTTTAACAGCAGCATGTGGCTATTCAGGGTGGTTATTGACTGTGACTGGTCTGAAAATAATTTCCTTCACTATGGCGGCCCACCATGGACTCATAAGAAATCAGAAATATTTTTGTACGTCTCAAACAACGTTGTGCTGGCGTTGTGTTTTTCCTATTGAAAATCTGTGAAAATGGCTCGGACAACTCATGCAGCATGTGAAGCTATTTGTGTTGTTCACTGATTAAAACTGACGTTGCTGCCACTTTTTAAAACCCGATGTTTGCGCTCTAGATTTTTTAGACCATGGAGATTTGACATTATTGAAAGAGAGTTGATCAAAACCCGGAGGAAACAACTCCAGAGGTAACGTGAACTACCTTATACTCAAATATATACTCATCTGTAGAATGACAAGTCTCAACAGCTTATGTTTAGTATTCATGTATATAAATTGCACAGGATGCTGCTATTTGTCGCTCAATCCACTATTTGTGTTTTTACACCTTTTTAAAGACACGCTGATACAAAACGCATGATCTCGAGATTTGAGGAGGCTTTGCTCAATTCTAGGAAACGGTAACACCAGGGGCCTCATGTACGAACGTTGCTTAAGTACAAAAATGTTACGTGAGTACTCGCTCACGTAAAAGTTCAGATGTATCAAGAGTGAAATGTCCGGGAATTTTGTACGTCCCTACGCCAACGACGTGGCTGGCGTAAGTAGGATTCTACAGATGTCGATCCTTTGGCGACACTTAGAGGTGATGCCGGGAAACTGTCATCAATGTGAAAACTATTACTCCGAACGATCGGGACTGTGCCGGTCGACCCTGAGCAGAGCCATGCAAGCCGCGTGGGATGGAATTATCCTCATGTCAGCCAGGTATATCAGATACCCACAATGCATCTGAACAGGTCAACATTAAAGAGCAATCTGCAGCGAGAGACGGTTTTCTGACTGTAATCAGAGCTATCAACTGCACACACATTGATATAAAAGCGCCATCGCATGAATTTGTAAATGTCAACAGGAAACATTTTCATTCGATCAGTGTGCAGATCATACGTGATGCGCAAATGCAAGTAAACATTGTGGCAGCGTGCCAAAGAACACATTTTACGCATCTCCACTCCAGTGAGTAGCGTCTCCAATTCTCTTTCTGTGAAGTTCTTCTTCTTTCCCGTCTTACTCATTCTTATGTTTTCGTTTTCTGATCGCGCAGAGATGGGAATCTCAGGTGCAGAGTCAATTTAAATATAATTTCCATATTTAAAATGGGCGTGGACAGTGAGATGCATATTTAAAAGGGGCGTGGACAATGAGATGCATATTTAAAAGGGGTGTGGACAGGGAGGAGTCGGGTACGTTCAATCGGGATGTACAAAGGAAATGTGCGTAGATTTCCTTCTAAATCTGAACTTACGTCACGATTTAGACGGAAATCTACGCAACTGTTAGTACATGAGGCCCCAGGTCAGTTCCTTACTCCTGCTTCTTAATGCTAAGCTATGCTAGGCTAGGCTAACCACACCCTCACTCCAGCTCAGTAAACTCATAAACTAACCCAGACTTGATTAGTTTAACGAGCAGATTCTTACTGAACATCACCTCATGAAATCATCTAATCTTTAGGGGATCATGCAACGAAGTTGCAGGATTTTGTCACGATTTTTAGTGGTCGGCATACACAATCTGTAACATATTGTGTAGACGCCCATCAAGTTGCGTGACATTACGTCTACAGGGGGCGCTACAGGTGACACGGAGACATTTCATATGACTTTAAGGCCTATAACTTTTGAAGTATTTACCAAATCCTAAAGAAACTTCATAGGAACATTATAATGTGTTTACATAAAATCATGCCAAGTTTGTCATGCTGGTGACGTGTAAATATTTGACTCCTAACTCATACTCAGTTAGCAGACCCAGCTTTCCCCTAGTCACTCTTGACCTCCTGTCAGGTCTTTTCCCACCTGCTTAAGCCTATGATTCCCTCTAGTGGCAGACTGAGGCAATGGCATCTATTGAAGACTGCATACAAGCCCACCAAATTTCGTTGCTTCCGACCTTCCTGACTCTCAGTCACTTGTCAGCCAAAGGATTCCTCCACAGACACTTTGCCTCCTTTCAAGCCGTGTCCGACCCACTTATGCCTCTGTGTCCTGCTCTGGGACGACTTCGCCACTGCATGAATGCCTTAATGATTGCTTGCGATCATCTAGTATATATAAATTATTATTCCATACCTGTTTCTATGTGATGAAGCTACTGGACATTGAATCTATTTATCTATCTACAGTTTAATTTAATTTCACTTGATTTAATCTGACAGAGTCAGTATGGAGTGGAAACAGTGGAACTTCCTGTTGGACTGAAGCTCTAAGTTTTGATTCAGGTTGTTGAAACACAGTTAATATTATCAGCTGTACTCACCAGTATTTGCGTCAGATGTTGAGAAAGAACAGATGAACTCAGTTGAATTTTCTTCAGGTTGAAACACAGAAATTCGTCTGGACAGCAGCTCTGCCGTCACTCAGACAAAGGTTTACTTTCATTTCAGAAAAACTAGTCTTTCCAGTTTAGTTCCTCATCTGGCTGCAGCTCTGTTTGTTTGTTTCGTGCTTCCAGTTCAGGCATGACCAGTTTTATCGTCTGTCACGAGGGACAGAAATTCGTCTTTGACAATATCACAAAAACATTTAAAAGACAACGTTATGAAACAACCAAAACAAAAACATAAATCCATGTAATCAGACTGTCTTCAACAAAAAATAGACAGATGCTGCTGTTAACAGCAGCCTCCATTAATATTTATGAAACACAAATGTCACATGTTCACAGTAAATATTACATTTCCCTGTTATTATTAGGGATCCCTATTGATTTTGTTGTGATTTTTGTTCTTCTTCTTGCGGGACATTACGTCTACAGGGGGCGCTACAGGTGACTTATGTCTCTGTGTCCCGCTCTGGAACGACTTCGCCACAGCATGGACCTATTTATGATCGCTTGAGATCATCTAGTTATCTGTGGTTTCCTTACAAAGACTTTTTTTAAAAAACATAGGCTATATATTTTTATAAATTACTGAAATTGACCCTCTCTGGCCACTTCATTAGGTACACCAGTGAAGTCATTCTAATCTAATTAATATTGAGTTGATCTAGAAGCAGCGTCTAAAAGGTAGTGATTCACCTGATGATCATTGTGGAGGATGGAGGTTGTGGTGCTGTTAAACTGGATTGATTTAAAGTCTTATTTAGCCTAGAGCTTTGACTACTGTGTCAAAATATTAGGAACACATGTCAGTTCAATAATTTCATAACATGAAAACACAGTTGTTAGAATCTAAAGCTGAACACTAGAAGCTTCATGTAGATTTAGAGCAGGACTGGTTTCACTAGTGTACCTAATGAAGTGGCCAGTGAGAGAACATATTTATCTAATTTGAACTTCTATTCATTTCTATTTCCTTCTAAATAAATAACTAAATAACTAAATATATCAGTCTGTGTGATTTCAAGCAGCAGCTACAGAAAATAATTTAGCACAACTTTTTAGGTTTCTAGGTGTGTAGTTATGGAGAGGTAACCATGACAACCGTCATTAACAATACCCTGTAAATAACTCCAGATGTTTCTCTTTGTCTTAGTTCAAAGAAGAAGAAGATTATGAACACGTTTAGATTTAATGAATTCTTCCTTTATCAAAAACAACCTGAAAGTTTTTAGGAGACATAAAGTTCTCATTAGTTCTGGTCTCAGTGTTGAGTTATATTCTCTACTCTGATTAACACAGCGGCATCTAGTGGACGCATTATGAACAACACTTACTTTAATTGAGGTAAATCACAGTTAAAAGTATTTTTATAAGTTTTGCACCTTGCAAATTTTGTATTTTATTCTTTATAAAAACACTGCTGTGATGGATAGTTTGCTTTTGTTTAGAAGTCTCTGGAGGAAATAAATTTCAATCCCGTGAATGTGTTGCATGTTTGAATTGACAATAAAGCTGACTTTGACTTTTTAACTTTAATATCACGTATACAGGGACAATAAAGACTTTTCTTCTTCATTCTCTGTCCTGTAGAAGACACAGAAACCTAAAGACATGAATGATCAGATTTAAAAACAAACAGTTTCTACCCGTGGGTCATGAGGCTGATAAATCTAAAACCTGCTCCGTAGTCTAAGAGAAATATTTTACGACATCATTTCATTGTCATGTTACATTATTTACTGACTGACTGGTTGTTTACCTCTACTTTCAGACGTGTCTCTCTACTCCATGTTCTCATAAGATGACGTTAAAGTCAGTTATTTTATCTGATGACCTCTTTCAGCAGGATGACGCTCCCTGGACCAGGAATGATTTAAAGATCTCAGTCCAGCATCTGTGGGACGTTCTGGAGTCTGGTCCTCAAACACCTAGACTCTCCCTGCACTAAGACTCAGCCTTGATTAACACTAGGAGAATAACTGTGTTCAGTCTGAAATGTTTTAAACCTGCTCAACACGATCAAAGCCTGTTCTAAAACATTTCATCTGACCAGACAGATGTTATTCAAGTTAAATATGTGACGCCAGTAACGACACACACTGATACGACTTATTGGTTTATTGGGTCGTCCATGACGCACTGTGAGATGTTGACACCGGCTACATGGATAGAAAACCCCGTGTGCACGCTCCCAGCGAGTCATGCACCACATTGCACTGTAAAACAAAAGTCAAAGCTCAAGTGTGATACAAAAATAAAGATATTATTTACAGAGAAGAACAACAGGTGGTGAAACAGAGTCTCATCAGAGGAGGCAGTGGAGATAAATATCTGTACACGTCCCACTGAGCTCCACGTCCTTGGCATTAAAAAGTCAATCCTCTAACTTCTCTTCATCTCTCGCTGATAAACGGACGAAGATCAATGAGACATGAAAACAGTTTAATCATTTAACCGTCGTAGCTCTGGACTGTTGGTGTCAGTGACAGATGATAAACAGGAAGTGAAACCTTTGATTATTTCCAACAGAACAGAAGGAGACGTTAAAAGATTTAGACAAAGATGAAAAACAATTCTGTGACGTTAGTAATGTTTGCTATAGCTCCTCCCCCTTTACAGGCTCTTAGGTTCTGTTCAGACCTGGTTATTGAACTGATCTGGTCTCTAGAGTCCAGGTTAAACAGGTCCAGGTGTGAACACTGATCTGGTGTCAGTCCATGTGATGTCTGTTCATTAGTAATGAGATTCTGGTCTTGGAGCTGAGAACCAAGCTAAACTAGAAACTAATCCTTCCTTCCTTCCCTCCATAAATAAATCAGATCTTAACATGTGAGAGTCTTTCCATCTTGTTCCAACATCTGGATCATGTCTCCAAGTCAACAAGCAGCTGTTGATGGTTCTGATCCAGCGGTAGGTAGAGATCCATTAGAGACAGCAGCTGGTACAATATTCTACTGACCACATGATGGCGCTGCTGATTTACAGACACACAAACTGAGATCAGATCTGGAGACAGATTTTAAACTAACCAGGTCTGAACGGTCCCTTAGAGAACATGAAACCTGATCTTGGCATCATATTGAAGAACTATTGTTTGGTTCTGATAAAGTTTGGATTTAAAACAAAGACTTGAAAAAGGAAGTGGGCGTGGCCTGTGTTGTGAATGTTTTAGCCTGAACGTTGTCCAGCCACATGTTGGTGCCTTTTGATTTAAGGTGGAGCTGAAATCTCTCAAATCTGATGTTATTAGAATTTAGACTTGTTCAGACAATTCATGTCCTGATAGAAAAACAATAGAAACAAATAAAAGCAGACAGAACCAGAGAGGAGCACGTGTTCAGATTAAAGACACAGTAACAGGAAGTCCTCAGTGAGAGTCAAGAGTCTGGAGGACGCTCCTGGTCCATGTGTTAAATGTGTCACATCATTAAGACTGAATGAGCTGGAGACGGAGTCAGCGTCCAGACAGGTGAAGGAGGGGGAGGCATCTGAGGGAGGCGTCTGGAGGAGGCGTCTGGAGGAGGCGTCTGGAGGAGGCGTCTGGTCCACGTTGTGCTCTTTAGAACCTGCAGCCGAGGATGAAACACAACGTGATCACAGAGAAATAGATGAAGAGGAAGAATGTGTTATGAGCTGAGACGTACGGGTGAGGCAGAGATCCAGCGTTCAGGCTGAGGAGGGAGGAGGAGGGTGAGGAGGGTGAGGAGGGATGGAGGGATGGAGGGGGTGGGGGGTTATTTGAGCCCAGGGCTGAGCACGGTGGGCGTGGGCGGGTAAACCAGAGCCACGTTGACCCGCTCAGAGCCGTTCTTTGGACAGATGATCTCAGTCAGACCTTCAGGCCGAGGCTGGCTCAGCAGCTCACCTGCAACAACAACAACATCATACAGGTCACATGGAGCTCATTTATTTAAATACAGTCAATAATAAACCAAACTGTCCCAGGACGCGTTGGCCCAGATGCTAATGTCTGGGTTTCTTCATGTTTATAGGACACATCTTCATGCTGCTCTGGTTCCAGAACAGGTTCTATAAATCATCTTGAATCGTCTCCTCTGTCTGAAGTTCTACGTGTTCTACTAAATTATTGCACAGAATGAAATAAGAACATTTCCTGAGGTGCAGACACATCTATGATCCAGAGGAAACTGGAGCTGGATTCATGTGATCTAAAGCTGCAGCAGCTTCACAGGAAGAGTCAAGTCAACATCAGAGGACAGAGCAGAGCCATGTCTCTGAGTCACCAGCAGAGGACGCTGTGTCCCCCAGACCAGGACGGAAGTTCAGACATGGACGTCACCTTGAACTCTGTCTCTCAGGATGAGCCTGAGCCGACGGTTTGTGTCTCAGGTCTGAACATGTGTTTAATCTAAATCTGTGTATTCTCAATACACAGCTGATCGTAGTGAACGCAGACGACAACTGATGCTGACACTGGACTGACTGGAGCTGGAACACTCTGCACATGCTAGGGTTAGTTCATTCTTTTCATTTTTAATATTCAGTCATTTTACTTTTCAGCAGAAACCAACGACCTGTCTGAATCAGGGGACGTGTTGCCTGGCAGCCTGAACTCAGGGCCCAGTTCAGCCGCTTCCTGTCAGCAGCTCATTGTTCCTGAGTCTCTATTTTTATGGCGAGAACAAATAAGAGATTAAAATGTCTGCTCACACACACACACACACACACACACACACACACACACACACACACACACACACTCTTTAAGCCGATCCCTCCAACGTTTCTCCTCCAAACAGGAACAAGCTGGATCAACACAGCTGACCTATTTTCTTCATCATCATCATCATCATCGTCACCTCTGGCCTGATCACGAGGACTAAAGAGTTTCACTGGAAACAAAAGAACCTCTGTTCACGTTACATGGATCAATGACCGTGATCAGAGATGAACCGTTACCATGGAGACCAGATCACATTAAAACGCCAGTCACTGTAGGACTTCACTGAGGAGGAGGAGGGTCACTGCTACTGGAAATAGAACAGAAGGAGAAGAAGACTAATTAGTCCCTTCTAACCGTCTGATTGGCTTTCTGTCCACCAATCAGACGGCTCCTACTCTTTGTCAAGACTTGACTTCCTGTTACAGTTGCTCGTTTCCATAGAAACGCGTTGAGAACCAGTGATCTAACGTTAGCAACCATGCTAACACTTGTTTTTCTACCTCCATGTTTCTGTCCCTCACCTGATGATGATTAGTAGAGGTTACCACGGTTACCACCACCAGAACCTCTACTCCCCATCCACCAGGTCTGGCTCTGGTTCTGGTTCTGGTTTTAATCTGACCTGTGTCTCTCTGTCTACAGTAGCTGTCTGATCCGGGTCGACCTGCTGTCACTGAGCTGCTGCTGACTGGTGACCTGCCACATAGTGAGCTGATCTCAGCACAATCTCCTGGATTTTCATATTTTTATTCTTCAGGGTCAGATCCAGCTTATGATCAGGATTTATCTCCCAGATTACCGAGGAAACACCAGGCTGCAGCTGCTTCAATAACAACATGGTCTGACTGCTGCGTCTGCTGCAGCACTTAAACCATTAGACCTATTCGTTCCTGGTAGAGGTGTTGGCCTGAAGCCACTCACACAGCTCCATGACTTCACCGGGACACTCCCAGCCCTGAGCCTTGTCTGCAGGCTCTGGGTTGTTTCCAGCGGGTTCAGCTTTTATCTCTAGTACTAGGGCTGGGTGTCGCTGCTGGTTTCCACTCATTTAAAGGTGACAGAGAATGAAAAAACGTTTTTACCTTGTCTTAGTTGAATAACGGTAGTCTGCCCGCATTCACGAACATACGAAAAGTGCTAGACATTCTGAACATCTCCGTTTCATAGAAATTCCTCCTTTAGAAATGTCAGCCAGAAAATGGCCCAATCTGAACAACGGATACATATTACGTAAAATGCATCTCACTGCCCCCCCACTCTCATTCAATTCCCTCCCCTTCAAAATAATTTGCATACATCCGCCCTCTCGCCTCCAACGGGAAGTACATTGCAGCAGTGCTTGCGGAGTTCAAGGCGAAATGGCGAGTCGCGTTCCGAGGTGTGCTCTTCCAGGCTGTGCAAGCGGTGTGCAAACTTTCCATTACATTCCCACCGAAAGAAATGCACGAGATGCGTGGCTGCTGTTCATTTATAATCGGATTCCAACTACATTCAACCACAGACTGCTACTTCGTTTGTGAACGGCAGTCTATGGCGAAAGATAAATTATTTTCTGGTCCCGATCGACTTGTGCCTTGGATTATACATATGTTGTTTTTCAGAATAAAAAATGATTTTACATGTCAAGAATGTCACAGTTTGTCGCAAGATAGTTAAGTAAAACGCTATGGAAAATACGTAATTAAACGAACTACAAGTCCCGCATGCTGGCGCGTACAGAACCGACCAAAACTCCCTTCGGTAAGTAGAGGGGCGGGACTTCGGCTCTCTATAGCGAAGTTTACATTCTTTTGAGTGGCAGCAAATGCAGCCAATCAGCGTCAAGTGCTTGCATTTCATAATGAGGTTGCCAGTTAAGCCCGAAGGGGCGCCAAATAGGTGCAAAACCACGCGTTTAAAATCCCCCACCCTAATATAGCTTTCTGAGAGAGGTTTTTAGGAAGCTTCTAAGGCATTACAGACCCAACCAAAATTTTGTTCTCTGCATGTCACATCACAGATCAAGGATAAATACCCTGTTCAATCATTCTATGTCACCTTTAAAGATATTTCAGTACGTTCTATCTAGTTTCACATCTTCACATGTTAATGAATACATGAGACCAGTCAGCAGTGAGACTTCTAACCAGAGGATGGAAGATATTTATGTAAAAAACACTCAGAGGATTTTATGAATCGATATTAGATCAGTTTGAGCCCATACATTAAGTTTTTAAACTCAACCCAGACTAAAACCTGAGCAAAAAGACGAGTCATACGTGACCTAAATGTTAGTGCTGACAGGAACCTAGAGACGTCCTGATCAGCTAGCGTCAAAGCTAGTTAGTTCTTCTTCTTCTGTTTTAATGGCTGTTTGTCCTCTGTTAGTCAGTGACTAGAACCAGTGGATGTGTGGTGAGGTGGTAGTAGTTGATCATCTAAACAGAATCCATGGAGTCCACTCAGTCAAAGGCTGCACCCAAACAACAACAACAAACACTGAACGTTTAAAAGAAGAGAAAAGTTTCCTGGAGACAGCGTCAAGGAGAAACATCTTCCAGAGAGGGTTAGGGAGTTTATGGCAGCGTTGGATGACCAGAACATTTCTGGAGTAGAGAACACAAGGTACCAGCTACCCTCTCCACACTACATTAACTTTGACTGAAAGATTTATTGGACTGAATCCAGTCCACTCTAGGAGAAGACAAGGAAGACAAGGACAGACTTTAGGAAGACACAGGAGACCAACTCTAGGAGAAGACAAGGAAGACAAGGACAGACTTTAGGAAGCTACAGGAGACCAACTCTAGGAGAAGACAAGGAAGACAAGGACAGACTTTAGGAAGCTACAGGAGACCAACTCTAGGAGAAGACAAGGAAGACAAGGACAGACTTTAGGAAGCTACAGGAGACCAACTCTAGGAGAAGACAAGGAAGACAAGGACAGACTTTAGGAAGCTACAGGAGACCAACTCTAGGAGAAGACAAGGAAGACAAGGACAGACTTCAGGAAGACACAGGAGACCAACTCTAGGAGAAGACAAGGAAGACAAGGACAGACTTTAGGAAGCTACAGGAGACCAACTCTAGGAGAAGACAAGGAAGACAAGGACAGACTTTAGGAAGCTACAGGAGACCAACTCTAGGAGAAGACAAGGAAGACAAGGACAGACTTTAGGAAGACACAGGAGACCAACTCTAGGAGAAGACAAGGAAGACAAGGACAGACTTTAGGAAGCTACAGGAGACCAACTCTAGGAGAAGACAAGGAAGACAAGGACAGACTTTAGGAAGCTACAGGAGACCAACTCTAGGAGAAGACAAGGAAGACAAGGACAGACTTTAGGACGCTACAGGAGACCAACTCTAGGAGAAGACAAGGAAGACAAGGACAGACTTTAGGAAGACACAGGAGACCAACTCTAGGAGAAGACAAGGAAGACAAGGACAGACTTTAGGACGCTACAGGAGACCAACTCTAGGAGAAGACAAGGAAGACAAGGACAGACTTTAGGAAGCTACAGGAGACCAACTCTAGGAGAAGACAAGGAAGACAAGGACAGACTTTAGGAAGCTACAGGAGACCAACTCTAGGAGAAGACAAGGAAGACAAGGACAGACTTTAGGAAGACACAGGAGACCAACTCTAGGAGAAGACAAGGAAGACAAGGACAGACTTTAGGACGCTACAGGAGACCAACTCTAGGAGAAGACAAGGAAGACAAGGACAGACTTTAGGAAGACACAGGAGACCAACTCTAGGAGAAGACAAGGAGGACAAGGACAGACTTTAGGACGCTACAGGAGACCAACTCTAGGAGAAGACAAGGAAGACAAGGACAGACTTTAGGAAGCTACAGGAGACCAACTCTAGGAGAAGACAAGGAAGACAAGGACAGACTTTAGGACGCTACAGGAGACCAACTCTAGGAGAAGACAAGGAAGACAAGGACAGACTTTAGGAAGACACAGGAGACCAACTCTAGGAGAAGACAAGGAGGACAAGGACAGACTTTAGGACGCTACAGGAGACCAACTCTAGGAGAAGACAAGGAAGACAAGGACAGACTTTAGGACGCTACAGGAGACCAACTCTAGGACGTTTAGGATCAGGACTCAGTGTTTACAGATCTGTATCGTATCGGGGATCGGGACGTCCCTACATGAAACATGAAACATGTCCATCTCCTCCTCTCCCTCTGCTGCTGGAGGTGAAACGTGACCACAGCAGAGAATCAAGCTTCACTTCAAGAATCTTTCTGCTGCTGGAGCTGGAAGCAGCTGACGACTCAAACATCCGGCAGCGTGTCCTGAACTAGGTCACAGCCTAATAACTCCTCCCACAAAGACCTGACGACCACAGACAGGAATGTGCAGCTCTCATGTCTCCTCCCTCCTCCTCCTCAGCAGGTAGGGGAATCATTTCCAGCCTCCTCCTCCTCCCCCCTCCTCCCCCCTCCTCCCCCCTCCTCCCCCTCCTCCCCCTCCCTCAGCCTTTCAGCTGCAGCCATAAAAGGAAACAGCCTCGTCTCTGGGACAAGCAGAACTCCTCTTCGTCCAGGAAACTCCCACTGGGACGTTGGACGTTTGGAAACCAGTGGCGGCGTCTCGCTGAGCGTTCAGAGTCGTCTCATTCACAAACTGCTCCCACTTCACTTCCTCTCTACTGAACGGTCTGAGGAGGAACTCAGTCAGGAACAAAAACACAGACTCAAGGCTTAAAACAAGGGTTAGTCCAGAGAAACAGGAAGTCAGTCTGCACAGTAATATAACGCTTCATATCTGCAGCTCACTCTGGTGAATTCACCTCAAGCTGATAACACTTTTATCCGTCGCCCACTTTAAGACAGAGTAGAATATAAAAGAAGGCTTTCCTGTAGAGCAGAGTTCATATTTATATCAGATTAAACCGACGCTATGGATTCTCATGTTTCTGTGTTGTCATGACATCGAACCCTGCGACCGTGAGGAGCTTTAACAAGGATTCACTCAGGATGAAGATCAGATCTAAAGGTCGGCTGCATTTCACGTACATCTGTAATCGATGCGTGAGAGGGTGGAAACCTGGGCCGTCAGATCCAGACTGCACCGGTTTCAGATCCAGGCTGAATGAGCTGTGAGGACGAGGCCTGCAGAGCTCAGAGCGTCAGCAGCTGCACACGAGGCCGATGCTCAGGAATGTGTGACCGACTTCCACAGAACAGGAAACCCACCGATGGTAAAGCAGCAGGTCCAACAGAGAGGACGGGGGGGGCAGCTGACTGTCACATGGCTTCAATTGACTCCAATATACAGCAGCCGCCTCATTCACGTCTTTCAGAGTCATCTGATCTTAAATGAACTGAATCTCTCTGCAGGGAGAAGAGACCGACGCTAATAATCCTGAACTCACCGCACATGTCCAGCTGTTAACATCTGGACAGAGACAAAGACGAGGAGGAGGAGGAGACATCCAGGAGTCTAGTGTTTACTTTCAGCCAGATAAAAATAAAAGACATAAATAAATAGAGAGGAAAGTTAGTGTGACCCTGGTTATTAGACTGATCTGGTCTCTAGTGTCCAGGTTAGACGGGTCCAGGTGTGAACACTGATCAGGGCCCGTATTCCTAAAGATTCTTAGCGCTAAGAGTTGCTCCTAGTGGCCAAATTCTAAAAAAATTCTTAGAATCGTGACGTTTCCCTCTCAAAGTTAGGAGCAGCTCCTAGTAAAGATAAAAGCTATTCCTAAAGAATCTTAGCTCTTAAGAGTGCTCCTAAGGTGAGATCTGCTAAGAGCAGGGAGGAGGACTTTTAGGAGCCTTAGGAATTTCTTAAGCAGAGGAGAAAATGTCTGAAAGAAGAGGCAGGAGAGATATTCTCCAAACACTGAATGACAATCAAGCTTGTTACAATCGCAATACAGTGGTCCCTCGTTTATCGCGGGAGTTACGTTCTAAAAATAACCCGCAATAGGTGAAATCCGCGAAGTAGTCAGTTTTATTTTTTACAATGATTATAAATGTTTTACGGTTGCAAAACCCCTCACTACACACTTTATACACTTTTCTCAATAACTTACAAACATACCGCACTTCAGTCACACTGCCAGCGATCAAAGATACTGTATATGTAAATTTGGCAAGCTGAACGCATTCTGTACTGTACAAGAGACACCGTACGGAGGAGATTGATTGACAATGGTCTACAGTCCCTTAGCCAATCAGGATGCAAAAAACAATGCGCTGTAAAAAAAAAAAAAAAAAAAAAGAAAAGAAAATAAACATGCAAAATTGCACTAAAAAAGTCCGCGAAGCCGCGAAAGGTTAACCGCGTTATAGCGAGGGACTACTGTATCATCGGAAATGAAAGTCATCACAACACTGAGGTATTTAGCAACAGGAAAAATGCAACAATGCAACAATGCAGCAGTGATGACTTGGAGCCAAATCTACGTCTTAAACACTTTTATTCTCATTGACCAGTTGATCCAGAAGCAAACACAGTTCCTCTGTCCAGTTGGGTTTCCTACTTCATTTCTTCTCCACTGCTGTTCGGTTTGTGGAAGATTTGAACATCAACTAACACTGCTTCTTCTAGACCGGTTAGCAATCACAGAAATTGATGAAAGCTGAGTCATTTTACTCTTGTTAATACCAAATAGGTGAAGTGCAAAATGTTACCAGTGTGGCAAATGAATGAAAGCAAATAAATAGAACTATCAGCATGTGAATACTGTGGTAGTGGCCTGAGTTTAATCACACATTTTATAGGATACTTTTTAAAGTACGTACTATTTATTTATTTTTATGTAAAGTATTATTTATAATTATACAGTCTTCATAGAGATTAGATTCTGTTATTAAGTCTATTAATTTGACGTCTATTCTAGGCCAATTATCACCAAAAGCGTATTTTTATCTAGGTTTTAGGATCAACCAATCACACCTCTTGAAATGATGACTCATACCTAGCAACGGGGTCAACCACACCTCCTCACTAAGATAAGAGTTTCTGTCCATTCCTTGCTCAGAGTTCTCTGAGAATTTTCTGGAATCACTCCTAAGCTAAGACTCCTAGCTAGGAATTTTTAGGCTAAGATAGGAGCTCTCTTAGAGGATTCTTAGAATCTTTAGGAATACAGGCCCAGGTCTCTAGTGTCCAGGTTAAACAGGTCCAGGTGTGAACACTGATCTGGTCTCTAGAGTCCAGGTTAGACGGGTCCAGGTGTGAACACTGATCTGGTCTCTAGAGTCCAGGTTAAACAGGTCCAGGTGTGAACACTGATCTGGTGTCAGTCCACATGTGGAGGTGGTCTGGGACACATGTGACCTCCTTCCTTTGGTAGTGTGAACACACAATGAGTCCTGGGTCACATTAAAGACCACCTACTCAACAGGGCTGATCTGAGGAAGAGGAGTTTAACTCATTCATTCAACCACTAGTAGAAATGATCACATGAATCAGTGATGTCTGTTCATTAGTAATGAGACCGTGGAAGCTTCCTTCCTTGTTGTCTTGGAGATGTTTCCTCAGACGTCCTCCTGACCATGTGAGCGACACCAGACGTTTTCTGGGTGGAGGGATGAAGCTGCAGATCTGTGTCTCAGCTCTGAGTAGCTGGAGGCTTGATAATAACAGGGATCCTTGATTTACTGTCTGACATGTTCTTGGCTGTTTGTGGTGAGGAGACAAGGATCCAGCTGCCAAACACCTCGTTGTGGTCTCTGCTGATGTTTAGCCGCCAGACTCGCTGCTCCGGAAACCGCTTGACTTTAAAATAAAACTCTTTTCAGACGCAAAGATGACGGCTGAAAGCACAGGAGACAAAAACAACTCGAAGCCAGAACCAGGACCAGGACCAAGATAAAGATAAAGATGGGGATCGCGTTCAAGACCCGACCAGTATTTGTATTAGGTCCCGGAACAAAATCCAGGATCAAGACCAGGTTGAGGATCAAGATCAGGGCTAGTACCAGCATCAGAACCATGATCAGGGTCAGGAAGAGGAAAATGCCAGTATCATGGTCAGGATAGAGACCAGGACCAAGATTGAGACCAAGACTAGGCAGAGGATCATGAGCAGGATCCAGATCAGGACAAGGACTGGGATTGGAACCAGGACTAGGACCAGCACAAGCACCAGTATTAAGATCATGGCCAGGACCCAGATCAATAATTGGGACCAGAATCAGGACCAGGACCAGTATCAGTATCAGTATCAGTATCAGAACCATGACCAGGGTCAGGAATGGGAAAAGGCCAGTATCGTGGCCATGATAGAGACCAGGACCAGGACCAGGACTCCTTGGGTGGTTATTAGCGTTATTAATGCAGCTTGTTGATAAAATGCTGACACAGACTTCCTTCCCGTTAATATCATTCACTCTGAAGAAGTGTGACTGACTCCCCCCTCCCTCCCCCGTACAGTAGGATTACTGCAGGGTGACGTAACAGGATTGTCTTCCTGTCTCCCAGATTACTCACTCTGACAACGAGCTGAACAATCACCACACAGAGGGAGATAACGTACTTCATACCTGAATCTTCTGATCACAAAGCTCCAGAGAGTCAGACAGGTTTCAACATGTTAACGTCAGCGTTTGACACGAAAAACCTTTCTTCAATCTGAAACTAAAACTTCTTTGATTTGTCCACCACCAGGCTCAGTTCAACATTTCAGACCAATCACAGTTGTCGTCTGTGTCGCCGCAACACTTCCATTTCTGAGGAGGTGAACGTCACATCAGGGTCAGACTTGCTGGGCTGCCTTCGCCTCATGCTACAGGTTCAACATTCAAGTCTGCAGGTTTACAGGTTGACCAATCGATCTGTCGTTTGGTCAATAAAACAGGAGAAAACTCAACCTCCCAGAGGCCAAAGTGACGTCCTCCAACGTATTAAACTGGGTCTGTGGTTGACCACTGAAGCTGAGTATCTGAACTAGTCCAGATTAGAGTCTGGTTGATGGTTGGTGGTCAGAGTCTGGGAGGAAAGAACTCAGCAGAGACTCCAGAGCAGAAGCTAATAGTGATGCTAATAGTGATGCTGAGACTGGCTGTGAGAGTATAAAAGTTAAAATACAAACTTAATTTAAAACTGAATTTAAAATTGCGATAAATTTGCGTTAAGATGTGTTAACTATGAAAATGATGCGATTACAGGGATTAAATATTTGAATCCACTGACAGGCCAAGTTATTAGTGTTTATTTTCATTCTGCTCAGTCTTTGTGTTGTTTTGTAGAAACTAAAGCGTTACAGATTAACAGGATTAGAGCAGTTAAGACACAAAATGACCTTATGACAGAAAACACTGGAACATCGACTCAGCCTGAACATGGTGACTGTCACAAGACTGCTAGCTGTTAGCACGGCAGCTAACAGCTTTGTGTTTCCTGTCGGCTGCTCCCAGATAAATCATTAATCTAAAAATGTGTTCCCAGCAGGCTCTTGGCACCGATAACATCCTGGAGTCTGCCGCTCACTTTAAGAGTATTTCATTGTGAACATGTTCAGACCGACTCCCGGCTGAGCTCCGTGGTAAACAGGAGCCTGGAGCGCCTGCAGGAAGCCAACACCTGTCGGACAGGTCTGTTGTGTTTGACCGTTTGAAATCCTTTAAGGGGATTAAGACGAGCCGGCCGAGTCACAGCGACAACAGCAAGAGTGAAAGTGCTCCGGCTCACAGCAACAAACTTAGTCAAACATTTCACATACATGAGCGTCACATCTCAGTGTTTTCAGACGTTAACACAAACTCAGGAATAAGAGGAAGCTGCTTCTCCAGAACAAACACTAACAGACACGGTGCAGCTGATCCAGTCTGGACCTGGTCAACAGTCAACGTCCCGGCTGTTCTCAGATTAACGGGTCTGAGCCGTGAACTCTGATCAACTGTCCTCAACCAGCTTCTATTTTGGTGTTTGCTAATTTTGTACCAACTCGACTCTCAGAGGAGGAAAGTATTTAACACGACTGCTCAGGTGTCACAGAAACGCTGGATGACCAACGAGGAGCCACTAAACCATGAATGAGAAGAAGGAACATTCAGATAATGAAAATAATCAGCTGTCTTCATTATCAACAGTTTACATCAAAATAGAACCGGGAGGTGTTTTCTGTCTGTGTTATAGGGTGGATTTAGATTTAATTCACTTTCTAAACAGTTTCCTCCAGTTTTCCTGTTTTCGGTCGGTTTGTGTTCATTAGCTTAAAAGAATAAAAGCTGCTAACAGCTTAAAGATGTATGAACGTTATTTAATGAACCGATGGGTCTCTGAGCTCAGACTGAAGGAGGCGTGGGTCGCAGCGAAGACAAAAGGAGGAAATAAAACCAAGTGTTTAGTCTGTTGAGCTCAAACTGCAGCCGAACGCGTCGAGTCCATAAAAGGCCTGAAGAGAGTGAGAGGTATGAGTGAACTCATGTTTCACATCAGCTCCTCTTTCATCCTCTAAAACACAACATCCCAACATCTGACGAGAGACGTTGAGCCTGATAAAACACCCAGGAGGTTTCTCCAGCTCATCTGAACCTCTGACCTGTTGATCATCACGTCTGAATGAACCAAGACCTCTCCACCTCCGTATCAGCAGGAAATAACTCCACAGCTGCATAAAAACAATCTGTGATCAGATCTTTTTCTCAAACTCAAAGCGTTTCCTGATCGACTCAAACGGCCGAGCAGAAAGGAAACGACTCGTTCAACGTCGCCACTGAAATCAGACAGAAACCACTGATTCAGACTCTAAACGTCACCGACGTCTGAGGAACTGAAGAAAAGCTCAAAGAAACAAAAAACTAATCTGGAATCAGGTTTAAGATTAAACCAAGAAGAACAATCACTGTGAATGTGATGTTTGTGTTTAAGGGTCAGAAAACAGTGAGATGGAGATTAAGATTATTAAACTCAACACATTCAAACATTTTTCTCTGACCAACAATCAAAACAACTTCTTACTCTGAAATCAACGAATCATTAAGTCATCACCGTCTGCTCTGACACCGGTTGATTTCTGGTGTAATAATCAAACCCACATGAACACAGGGGGTCATTAAGGGGGACCAACAAGTCATTTCTGCTCAGGGGCCCCGTCCACGTTCATCAGACTGTCTCAAGTTTCCAGCATTAATCTCAGAATATAATAATAATAATGATGACACATATGTGATGCAGTAGACTGAAGCAGAGCAGCAGGATTAGAGAGGACTTACCTGGGAAGGCGTGGGGGTTGGACGACCCTCTCTTCAGGCACTTGGAACAGAGAATATGTACAGAGTAGTGCAGGCCGGGCCACTCCTGCAGCAGCATGTTCAGCTCCTCCACCAGCGGAGTGACGGCCTGCCAGGCGGTCCAGATGTTGGGGAGCGAGGCGTGGCTGGCAATGGACAGAGTCTCGTCCTGCAGCCTCCCCTTGGAGGGCCGGTGGCTGATCACCACGGGGACTTTACCTCGATAGGCCACGATCTGACGCCGGCCGTCCGAGCGCTGGACTACGTGGCTGTTGATCTGCACACTGAAGCGTGCAAACAGTCCAGGAGGAAACAAGAAGGGGAAGCTGTACTGGATGTGCAGCTGCTCCACAGAGAAGAAGTGACACAGCGGCAGAGAGCTCCCGCCGGCCGAAGCCTCCGCCCCGGCCTCCGCCCCGACCTCCTCGCTGCTGACGTAGCTGGGGAACTTGTACCACACGGTGGCTCCGTTCAGAGGCTTGCTGCGGGGTTTGTTGATGCAGTAGCAGATCCCCATCTTCTCCAGGAGCTCCATGATGAGGTGGAGGTCCTGCTGGGTCTGGATGAGTGGCCTGAGGAGCAGACGGATGACGTTGGAGGGCAGGAGGCCGTGCTGGAGGAAGCCCTCCACGTGGTGCTGCAGGTGGGTGACCCTGAGGTTCTCCCCCTTCTCGTCCTCTATTACCAGACTCACCCTCCCCTTGTCCCCCCGCTCCCCCTCAGAGAGGAGCCGGTCCAGCAGTGTGGACTCGTCCCTCTGGAAGAAGACGTTAAGAATTGCAATGAACCGTGGAAGATTGTGAAAAACATACTCCTTCAGGGTGAGGCTGTCCTCAAAGTACAGCAGCTTCCCGCTCTCGTGCAGGTAGGATAAGGCGCTCTGCAGCCGGTCCTCCGTGAGTCCCGCCTGGAGGCCAAGACGGGCCGAGTCCCACCACGAGAGCCACAGGTCTTTGGGCTTAAAGTGCAACTCCTCCAGCATCTGCCAGGACTTTGGCAGGACACGGTGGAGGTTGGGGAAGATCTCCCTGTGGTCTGCCACGGACATGAGCTTCTCTCTCAGCCTCTGGATGTTCCTCTGAGTCTCTGTGCAGCTGACGCTCAGGACGGGAGACAAGATCTGCAGCCGGTGGTTCAGCATGTACTGTAGCTGGGCTTTCTTGCGCCTCAGGTTCCTGTCAGAGACGCCGTAGAAGAGGACGTGAGGGCTGGAGGTGCGGACGTTGTAGCCCTGCTCCATAGCCTGGTCCACCTGCTGAGCCAGGCTCCTCAGACTCTGGGTGTCCCTCGCCTCCTGCAGGCCGATCTGTCTGTGAATGTCCAGACTCTTCTCCTCCACCTCCACTTCTCCACACAGGTCTGCATGTGTGCCCACCAAGCACACTACGGCGTGGGGTACTTTGGCACAGAGCAGGTGGAGGAAATAGCCCACGTGAGCGTAGAAGTTCTTGGGCGAATATGTTTTGAGGTTGATGACGAGGATGTAGAGAGCACCGGGGGAGAGAAAAAAAGGTTTGATGAGGTCGTAGTTTTGCTTCCCTGACAGATCGTACACTAGAAATGTGAGGTGGCGACCGGCGTCCGCCACCCAGTTAGTGACTTCAATGCCTTTGTTTCCCTGGACTCCTGTGACGTCCTGCTGTGAGCTCACCACGCTCTGCCTCAGTCTGGTTTTCCCAGCGTTCTTCATCCCCATCAGGACCAGCTTCAGTCGTGGCTTCACGGCGAGCTGTGAATGTGCAAGTTCCTTCTGATAGACGGCAATGTAAGGGATCCCCTTCATGCACACCTCGTACGGGGGCTGGATGAGAGGGTTATCCTTCACCTTCCAAATGTTCACTTTGGACAGCTTCCCAAAATGATCTGGGAGAATGGCTATTTGGTTACCCTGTAAAACAAGCTCCTCCAACTTCTCCAGCTCCACAATAGAGTCAGGCAGATATGTGATGTTGTTATTGTCCAGCCAAAGGTTCACCAGCTTCAGCAGCTGCCCAATTTCCTCTGGGATATGGGTCAGTTTATTCCTGCTCAGGTACAGCTCCTCTAACCCTGTGATGCTTAAAATCACCTGAGGAAAGTTCTCAAACTCGTTGGAGGACAAATTGATCATTTTGAGTCTCTGCAGGCGACCAAAGGAAGGAGGCAGGGCAGTGAGGTTGTTCCCATCCAGCATCAGGCTCTCCAGGTTGTGTAGGCGGCAGAATGCGTCGGGTAAGGAGGACACATGGAGACTGCTGAGCCACAGGATTTTGATGGACTGCAGCTTCATGATGTCTGCTGGTAACGCCTCAAACTTGTTCCCGGAGCAGTCCAGCTCCTCCAGCTCGCCCAGGGCCAGAATCTCGGAGGGGAACTGGTTGAGCTTGTTGTGGTCTGCATCCAGAGTGCGCAGCTTGGCCAGGCCGGAGAAAGATGTGGGCAAGTCGTGCAGGTCGTTGAAGCTGATGTCGAGTTCCTCCAGAGCCTGAAGGACCCCGATCTGAGCTGGCAGCGCCTGGATTTTGTTGTGGCTGATGCAGAGCTTCTTCAGACCCCTCAGCTGTCCCACCCCCTCAGACAGGCTCCTCAGACAGTTGTGGCTCATGTCCAGCTCCACCAGCTGCACCAGCTCAAACACCACCCGGGGCACACAGGTGAACTTGTTCCTGCGGAGGACCAGGATGCGCAGGTTGTTGAGGGTGGATCCCAGCCCCTGTGGCAGCTCCTGGAGGGAGTTGTTGCCCAGGTTCAGCACCTCTATCTCGGCTATATCCTCTGGCAGTTCTATCTGGTTGTTCTTGGAGCAGAGGGTGAGCTGGCGCAGGTTGCTCCGCAGCTTCCTGGAGCGCAGGGCGGCATCCCTCCACAACCTGGCCGTTTTCAGATTGTTCTCCTTGTCCTCCATGGCGCTGCAGCCGGACCTCCCCCCCTCCTCCTCCTCCTGCTGCTCCTTGTTTTCATGGAGAGTTTTCATGGATCCTGAGCGGCCAGCATGGAGGACGGAGTCCCTCAGAAATCAGCGCGCTCCTCAACAGCAAACCCTCCGCCACCGAGGCCAGAAGAGCCGCTACGTGTCGGGGAATAATCTGGTTTTTCGACAGGAACTGGAAGAGAGTCTGCGGCCGCGGAGGCATCCTTTTCTCTCTGCGCCACTCGGTCGGGACACAATGAGGAGCTCCGCGGTCACAGCTGCGGCTTCCACCCGGGGCTCCGGGGCTGCGGCTGTCCTCCGATCACGGCTCTGATCGTCCTCATCGCCTCCAGAAGCCTCTGGGTCTCTCTGTCCGGGAAGATGTGCTGGTTCTGAGGCTTTCTGAGCCGACGTGTGTCGTCCTGACCGCGGGGAGAGGAAGAGAGGCGGCCGCTGCTCACACTGCGTCAGATCCCTGAGCCCTCCTCCTCCTCCCTTTCTCCTCCTCCTCCTCCTCCTCCTCCTCCTCCCTTTCTCCTCCCTTTCTCCTCCTCCTTGTTGTGTGGACAGCAGGAGAGACATTCATTCTCCACATTTACTAAAAGCTGCTTCAAATCAGAATCAGAATCTTTATTGTAATGATATAATCTGACTAAACATGTTCCTATGTACAAAGAATAAATCTAATATATTATACTGGTCTGTTTAGTAGTAATTCTCTCTCTATCTATATACATTATATAGACATTTAACAGTGATACGTTCATGTTCAGAGGTTAAAGAGTCAAACCATTCAGTGTTCATTCATTGTTGTAACTGTCCTGGGACATGTGCCGTTCTTCAGTCTGTTTGTCCTGAAATCACAAGTTGTTCTGAGATCTGAAAATCAGGATTCATCTTCAGACAGAAACATTAGATGAAGGATGAATAAAAACCTTTAGAGTCTGTGAATGTGTGGACAACATGAAATAAATGTCAGATCTTAGAAAGACTGCAGAGCTCAGAGAGAAATGATTCATGTTAAATCAGAAAACTGAGTCCTGCTGGAGGACAGAAGAGACACGACTCTGGCTCCACCTGCTGGACACAATCTGTAAGTACACAACCTGTAAAGTTGTCAGGTGCTTGGGGCCCCTGGCCAGCAGAGGGCCCTCGAGGACTGACACAACTTCACACTAAACTGAGTCCCGTTTCTTTCTACTGTTCAGAGCCGCCCCGCCCTATACGCAGAACACGCGCAGCGCGTGGGGCCCCGCGATCCATGGGGGGCCCCATGTCGCACAAGATGACGCATTTTCTAAAAATGCGCAAAGGACGCGCAGCGCTCCGGCGGCGGAGAGACCAGCGCGAGCGCTCCGCTGGTCCTCCCAATCCAATAAAAACAGCCCAAACCACGAAGTTGCCACCTATGGAAACCTGTCACACTCCCCCGCCGGACATAAACCAAGTAGCCCAATTTTGTGGAAAAACCGCCCAATCTGGCAACCGTGAGTACCATAAAGAGTCAGCCCGAGGCAGGAAGAAAAAAAAGGTGTAATGTGACACACTTCGCCGCAATGATTGGCACTTGGCAGCAGCATCCGATCAATCAGCGGTCAGATCATGGGTCAGGAGGTGCACTACAACCTAAATGGCATTTTGTGCTCGTCATTTCTTTACACGTGTGTGTGTGTGCGCGTGTGTGTGCGCGTGTCTGGTGGGGGGGCCCCAAAAGACATTTCTGCTTAGGGCCCCAGTTTGGCCAGGGGCGGCCCTGCTACTGTTGATGCCATTCCTGAAAATGAAAACATAACCTGTGTTTTGTTGAGATTATAAATTCACTGTTAGACAAACACAGATTACATACACTTGAACTTTCACAGAAACAAACATGTATTGACTGTTGGATGTGGTTCCATGGTTTTATCTTCACGTTTCCATCTCTTTAGTGGTTGTCAGGAGGTGTATCGTTGGTTTACAACATTTGATCCTGACACTGATTAGTGTGGAGAATCTCAAAAGGACTAAAACCAGTTCTAAACCCTAGTCCTCACTTTTCATCTTTGGACACATAATGTTGCTGAACCGAGACCTGAGCAACTGCAGCAACCCCAGATCATAGCACTGCCCCCACAGGCTTGTACAGTAGACACTAGGCATGATGGGTGCATCACTTCATCTGCCTCTCTTCTTACCCTGATGCTTCTCCACTATCCTTCCAGTTTTTAATAATGCCTTGGACAGTTCTTAACCCAGTTTTAGTAGTTTCTACAATCTCCTTAGATGTTTTCTCTGCTTGATGCATGCCAATGATTTGACCCTTCTCAAACAGACGACCACAGGATGTGTCTTTAGACATGGTTGTTGAAGAAATGAGAAGCTACTCATTGCATCAGTTGGGCTTAAATAACTTGTTGTCAGCTGAAAGATAATCACCCATGCAGTAATTATCCAATAGGAGGTGAATACCTGTTTATTAGTTAAATCCAGGTGGAGACTTTGTAGTAGAAGTAATGTAACGTAACAATGTAATTGACTTCCATCTGGAAAGGTTCTCCTTTAAATCTGCAGCAAAGATTATGTTGACTGAGAGATTTTTAGTTTTTTCTTTCTTCAAGGAAAATTGTGTTCTCCCTACAGAGCTATTAAATCATTATTTATAAGGTCTAGTTACTTCATTTCTTTTTTGTCTGATTACTTTTTTTTTTCAGTTCAGTTTCATTTAATTGAAACAGCACAAATGCTCCTACTTGTATCAAGACTTAAATCTGGAGATACACCCTGTTCTCTTTCTAGTAACCATATATACAAACCTGTTTTATACCTCATATACCAGGAACCTCTTAATGTTCCTGGTATATCTCTGATGGATTCATTTAGTTTTTGCCCTCTAACTATGGCCTGTGTCAGTTATACTTTTATGTATTCAGAACTCATTTGAAAACATGTTGTGAGTTAGCAATGGTTTCCAAATGCACTTGGAACCAACTCCAGACAACCAGATGTTTTACCTTCTGGACTTATAAGAACATAATGAGGAGTATCCCACATTTGTTGTTGAAATACCCTTTGAGCAGATTCTTCAATCACATTTGATGTCCCGAAAATAGAGGATTGTGTAAAAAAAAAAAAAAAAATTGTAATTCATAAACCTTTCCAACAGTTTCGATGTGAATGATGTTAAAGTTCAACCTGAGAGCTGCACCACTGTCATTATATAACTGTAAGTCGACCATGTTTAAATAAAATAACACACGTGTCAGTATCCATACATATATGAACCTAACTGTACTTTGTCTCATCTTCATCTGATCCTGTCAGCATCTGTTCTCACAATCTTAAATATGAAATGTTACTCATTCTAATACAACAGGCCTGTAAACATATTCCCTTTTATTGTGTTTCACTGCTCCAGTCTCACAGTCTCACAGTGGTTGAACAGTGTTGTGCTCCCTGCTGATTGTTGTTGGAGTGAAATTACCAGTATTCACTGCTTTCTGCTGGTCAGAGTGAGGAACTACACTACCAGAGATTTTAGTGAGAATATTAATGCAACACTTACTCGTAATATTGTCAAACAAAGTGTTTGATTGAATAACAGACCAACAAATTGTTTCCTAAATCCAGACAAGCTCATCAGGATGTTATAACCATCATAGACTCCTTCAGTTATCACCTGAACTCCTGATAGAAATGATTGACTGCATCTCAGACAACTTCTCTGTGGAGGTTGGTGAGGCTGATCACAGCCTGTGAGGAATCCTGCAGACGTAACTCAGGGCTGCAAAAGCTCACCTACAAGTTTTATTAACAGATAATCCTCCAGACGTGACAAAGAATCAGAGATACTGCAGTACAAACAGTAACATTTGTAAACCTTTATAAAAAACTATATAATAATGCAGAACTTTATAATGGATGAGATTTTTAAAGTTAAATATCTGACTTTGATCTGAGAGCAAACATCCTGTCATTTGAACTCCACTTATTGTGAACAGGTTTATTTTCTGTTAAAGGTTCAGTGGAGTCTGGTCAGTCCACACAGCAGCAGTGGCGGTTCTACATTGAATTGCGCCCCCGGGCGAGACCACCTCCGAGCGCCCCCCCCCCCCCCCCCCCCCCCCCCATTTTTATTTGGCCATTTCACACAATTCATAAAAACCAAACGTGCATGAATTATAGGCCTGTATTTATTATATTATGAATGAAATGTGCGTTACATGGAAGAAAGTGAAGGTGTTACTAACTTTTATACAGTGGACCCCCCCCACCCCGTCCGTTCAATTTGGGATAGACCCAGAGGTGAACTGTCCCCCGCGCCCCCCTCCCCTTTCCCTTTCTCACACACAGCTTCTCTGTACGGCACCTTCTCAGCAGCAGGGGCGGCTGTAGCTGCAGGGGGCGACAATTTGCCAATTCCCTGCACAGATATGACAGATAATAGAAAACCACGCAGCGGCGCAGATTTATTTGTTTATTTTATTTTTTTCCAAGTGCTCGTGCCGCCCCCCTTGTGTAACGAAAAAATGCCGCCCCGGGCGGCTGCCCGGTTCGCCCGTGCCTAAAACCGCTACTGCACAGCAGCATCTCTTCAGTGATGTAGTACAGCTCCTTCTAGTGGTCTCTGTAGAACTCCTCACCTTCACAGTTCATCACAGATTCTTCATGATTCTTTCATAGAGTCTCAGTTCTATCAGAGCTCAGTGTTTCTTTGTTGAGTCTGTGTCAGAAATACAGTGTTATACAAACATGTATGTGTAGACTTAAACACGAGTGTATGAAACTTTTGTGCCATGGTTGCTGTCTACTCCAATGTAATCTTTCTCTGTAATCTTTCTCTTTTGTGTGCCTTTCAGTATTGTCAGGTTGCTCTCCGGCAGAGGCCGGGTGATGTTCTTTGTTGTGTTTCTCAACAGGTGTAGCAGTTGCTGCTTGGTGTATCCCTCTTTTTCTTTCCACCCCCCCCCCCCCCCCCTTCTCTCAACTCCTGTCCACTCTATCTTCTCTTCACTTTCTCTCTCCTTGTCAGGTTCGGCAATATTATGTAAAGGTCCATCCACCAACATGTATAAACAATAAAATAAGTTTAACTTAGATTATCAAGAGGAGCCTTATCATCCATAAAGCTCCCCTTGGCAAATCAAAATCTGCTCAACACAACATATTGAACAGACCATTATTCTGCTTGCTTCGATGCTGCACAGGACAAAAAAAAAAGAAAAAAAAAAGAAAGAATCAACAGTTTCAGTAACAGAGAAACAGACGTTTATTGACTGAAGTTCAACAGAAGATTGAAGAGACAGAGAATCAGCTGATGATCCAGTGAAGACACTCTGAGCAAACTGATTTCATGAAGCAGAGATTTTATTCAGGATTCACAGAAAACTGCTTCAACCAGGAGACAATTGAATGTGAAGAACAGAATATAGTGAATTAAAAAATCAGAACAACATAAAATGATCTAAATGTTTCCATTCAGCCTGAGTCATCTGAAATATTCACCTAGTCATTCCAGCATGAACACATGAATAATCCAAGGTATCAATCAAATCAAAGAACATCAGATTTCAGGACTGTTCTCTTCAAAAACACTGAAGTATTAAAGTTAGATGGAGCTCCAGCACAGCAGAAGATTTCTCCACTGTGTCTGAGTTCAGTGTGAGTAACATCCTCTGTACAAACTGATTAGAATGACAACAACAAGCCAGTAATATGAGATACAATCATATCACACTGATAGAACATTTTCCTCATGGAATACTTTTACTGTTGATACATGAACTACATTTACTGAGAACTGATAACACTACTAATATGTTGGTGTTGTTACTTTGACTGAAGTCAATGATCTGAATACTTCCTCCACCATGATTCTGATTGGAAATATGAACTGAATATGACACTGAACACAATCACAATGAAACAACTGATTCATGTTTAAAGAGAGTCAACAGCAGAAATATCACAATCATGATGTTCATCTACATCATGAGTCTTTAACTTATTTTCCAGATCCTGTTTACTCTTCATGTATCTCAGAGCTGCTCTGGTTCCTTCATCCACTCTGTTTTTCATCTCCTCCAGTTTCTGGACCTTCTCTCTGTCTCCTGTATCCTTCATCTTGTCAATCAGGAAGTCCAAGTGGACATGAGTGGACCCTGAGTCAACATTCAGGGCGATCTGCTCCAGGTTGACAACATGTTTGTAGGCCTCATCCAGGAACTGGGACTTCTCTGATGTCAGTTGGTTCATTTCTTTCTCAAGATTTTCCAAAAGACTTGACTTCTTCTCACCTTCTGATTTATTCTTCTCATACTTCTGTTTTATTTCTGCTTCAGTTTTCTGAACTCTCCTTGTCTTGGTCACATATTTCAACTTTTCTTTCACATGATCTGATACAGGACACTTGTTGGTACAAGCAGTACAACGACCTCCTTTCATCACCTCACATTGTCCAGGATACCAGGTCATTGTGCATGGATAGTGACAGTTCTCCTCACAGACAGTACAACAGACAGCTCCTTGGAAAAACACCAATTTCCACATCCCACCATCAATAGGTTCTTTATCTTTGTAGACCTCATCAACTTCTACAGTGAACGTTTCATTCATCTTCATCTCTTCTTCGTGTGTCTTCAGAGCTTCTTGAATCTGTTTGATCTCTGTCTGTTTCAGTTCAGTCAGGTTGATTCTATCTTCCAGGTTTTGGATGCAGGCTGTCAGTCTGACACGTTCATTCAGAACAGCCACAGTTTTCTCCAGTTTCCGAGGTTCAGTTTTTTCCAGAAAAGCTGTGAACTCTCTCATTCCTCTCATTGATAGTTGATCAGCACCTTCCAGGTATTCTTCCTCTTCTGTTCTGTCTTCATCCTGACAGTTATCAAACAGGAAGTAAACAGGTTGATTCTTCTCATTTTTGGCACATTTAATTTTTGCAGCTCCAAGAGCTTCAAGAGCGTTTTTAGGTTTTCTTCCATTAGAGTGTGTGATGAGAGCTACGATGTTTTTCTCCAGGTTTTTTCCAAACAGAGACATCACTGAATCAAAGACGTACATCAGTCGATCACTGAGTCGATTATCACTGGCCTTCATCACCAGACCCACTGCATTAACTTCATGAACTCCATCCTCTGATCTAAACAAGTCAAATAATCTTTGACTGATGGTGACATCTTCTTTGATCCCTTTAGTGCTATTATATCCAGGAGTATCGATGATGGTCAGAGAGTAGGGCAGAGTTTTATCTTCAAAACCAAAGATCTCGTACATGATCACATCTGATGTCTGACTTTCTGATTGACTTCTTTCCTCCTCCTCTACGATCTGAAACCAGACTTCATCCTCAAACTTCACTCCCATGGTGTAGTTGACCAGAGAGTTGATCAGAGTAGATTTTCCTGATCCTGTTTCACCAACTAGTAAGATGGTTTTATTGATCTTGTTCACATTTCTTTCTCCAACAGTCTTTCTTGTCAGAGTTCCAATCTTCTCTTTCTTTGGTTTCAGCTGGTAGACAGAAGGAGATCCTGAATGGATCAGAATACTTCTGGAGATGATGTCCTGATATTTTGATGAGATGTTTGTGTTCCTGTAGAAAAATGTGAGATTTGCTCAATACACATAAGTAGTATATTGCAGGTAATCACATGGTGTGTAAACAAGCTAGACTGTGTGCATGGTGTTTTCTGTGTTTTTTTTTTTTTTTTGTATGCATTTCATTATATTGGTGTCTATGCTGCAGCTGGGATATTTCCCTGAGTGAAGGACAGTTTTTGCAGGTTGCAGAGGATCTTAAATCAGGAATTAAGTGACAATGTTGAAATGACCTTGTTAAAAATATACAATGATCAAAATTAGTGAAAATGCTTGAAGATATTAACTACAGAAAGTTTAATTATATGGCAGAAAAAATGACATAAGTAGTATTGATAAACTGATCCAAAAGGCTGAACTCATGATCAGCAGAGAGTTGGAGACGTTTGTCTCAGCGAGGGACAGGAAGACACTGGACAAACGTGTCTCCATCATGGACAATCCATCTGATCCACTCCACCAGACAACAGAGGGACAGTGGAGCTCATTCTCCAACAGACTGATCCAGCTCCAGGACATCATTCATCCTCTACTCTATCCAGCTGGACAACAACAACAGAACTCCATGTTATTAAACCTTCTATGGATAGAATATACATTTACTGCTGTGTCTATCTAGTATACATTTGTCCACATGATAAACTTGTACATTATCTGCTTTTACTATTTTATTTTATTTTACTAGATTTTCACTTATATTTTATTTTCTTAATTATTTCATTATTTTTATTTTATAACTATCTTCACCTGTTGAAGAAAATAAATCCCATCGGGTTTTATCTTAAAGTGGGTTGAGATGTGTTTATTATATCTTAAATATATACCCCATACTGGATTACAAATACCATTTGTTTCTTAGTTACAATGAGAAACATGGTACATTACAACTAAGTATAGCAAGGGCAACAGGGAGCAACGGAAACCTGGTATTGTTGAGTAATAAAGTAATTTATTGCTTAAAACATTAACAGAGGCACAAATGATATAAAGACTCCAAAGAAGGTACAGAGGTGTGTGCTGCAAAATCAATGATAGATAAAAAGAAATAATACTACCAAACCAGCTATGCTACCTACACAAGTCAATCAGGAACAACTAGCATCACTACTCCTAGAGAATTCAACAGAATGCTAGCTGACAGAGTGGCCCAGTCTCCTGGTAGTTTAACAAGAACATCTGTACATCAGAAGAGAAGAGCTTAAAGCTAAGTAAAGAACACAACAGGACAACAGTCAACCAGTGGCATGTGAGAGACAGAACATCACAAAGATACAGGTAGACACCAGGGAAGTGATAACAGATAAAGATAATGATCAACCACTAAGAAACTGATCACATAAAGACACAGAGCTGATCTGACCAGATTAAATCACAACCGCTCTGATTAACATCTCTTTTTAAATCATGAATCTAACTCTTCCAAAGTTTCTGTGGGTCGTTACTGGACCAAGTTTATCAGAATTAAATGAGAGACTCAAGCAAAGAGAGTTAATCCCACTAACAAGCCCTTGTTTTACTGCCCAGTGATTCAGATTCAGTAACATAGTAAAGCTTGTTTGAAAAGCATCGAACATCATCAGATCAAGGGAGGCTGTGTACTTAATCTGACCATTCAGCCCATTCAGATTCCAGTTTATAGCAGATAATTACTCATAATGACTATTTATAACTAAATGTAAGCTACAGTGCTTTCACAATCATAAAACAATGTGCTGTAATACATTTCAGAAACCACAGCGATCTGATCATAATAATAAAATAAAGTGCCAAGAGAGAACATTAAATCCCCAAATCTCACCGTTCTCCAAAGAACAGAAGAGAGCATCAACATAGAACCAACAACTAAACACTAAAATAATGTTAATGACAGAAATATGAACTGAATGAACTCATGTTTAAAGAGAGTCTACAGCAGAAAGATCAGAATGACGTCGTTCATCTACATCAATGAGTCTTTAACTTATTTTCCAGATCCTATTTAATCTTCATGTATCTCAGAGCTGCTCTGGTTCCTTCAGTCACTCTGTTTTTCATCTTCTCCAGTTTCTGGACCTTCTCCCTATCTCCTTTCTCCTTCATCTTCTCAATCAGGAAGTCCAAGTGGACATGAGTGGACACTGAGTCAACATTCAGGGCGATCTGCTCCAGGTTGACAACATGTTTGTAGGCCTTATCCAGAAACTGGGACTTCTCTGATGTCAGTTGATTAATTTCTTTCTCAAGATTTTCCAAAAGGCTCAACTTCTTCTGACTTTCTGATTTATTCTTCTCATACTTCTGTTTTATTTCTGCTTCAGATTTCCTAACTCTTCTTGTCTTGGTCACATATTTCCACTTTTCCTTCACATGATCTGATACAGGACACTTGTTGGTACAAACAGTACAGCGACCTCCTCTCATCACCTCACAATATCTAGGAGACCAGGCCATTGTGCATCCAGGATAGTGACAGTTCTCCTCACAGACAGTACAACAGACAGCTCCACCATTAAACACCAACCACCACTTCCCACCATCAATAGGTTCTTTATCTATGTAGACCTCATCAACTTCTACAGTGAACTTTTCATTCTTCTTCATCTCTTCTTCATGTTTCTTCAGAGCTTCTTGAATCTGTTTGATCTCTGTCTGTTTCAGTTCAGTCAGGTTGATTCTCTCTTCCAGGTTTTGGATGCAGGCTGGAAGTCTGATACGTTCATTCAGAACAGCCACAGTTATCATCAGTTTCTGAGGTTCAGTTTTTTCCAGAAAAGCTGTGAACGCTCTCATTCCTCTCACTGATATTTGATCAGCACCTTCCAGGTATTCTTCTTCATCTGTTCTGTCTTCATGCTGACAGTTATCAAACAGGAAGTAAACAGGTTGATTCTTCTCATTTTTGGCACATTTAATTTTTGCAGCTTCCAGAGCTTCAAGAGCGTTTTTAGGTTTTCTTCCATTAGAGTGTGTGATGAGAGCTACGATTTTCTTCTCCAGATCTTTTCCAAACAGAGACATCACTGAATTAAAGATGTATGACAGTCGGTCACTGAGACGATTATCACTGGCCTTCACCACCAGACCCACTGCATTAATTTCATGAACTCCATCCTCTGATCTAAACAAGTCAAATAATCTTTGACTGATGATGACATCATTTCCAATTCCTCTGGTGTCTCCATATCCAGGAGTATCGATGATGTTCAGAGAGTAGGGCAGAGTTTTATCTTCAAAACCAAAGATCTCGTACATGATCACATCTGATGTCTGACTTTCTGATTGACTTCTTTTCTCATCCTCTATGATCTGAAACCAGACTTCATCCTCAAACATCACTCCCATGGTGTAGTTGACCAGAGAGTTGATCAGAGTAGATTTTCCTGATCCTGATTCACCAACTAGTAAGATGGTTTTATTGATCTTGTTCACATTTCTTTCTCCAACAGTCATTCTAGTCAGAGGTCCAATCTTCTCTTTCTTTGGTTTCAGCTGGTAGACAGCAGGAGATCCTGAATGGATCAGAATACTTCTGGAGATGATGTCCTGATATTTTGATGAGATGTTAGTGTTACTGAAAAGCAAAAGTACAAATATGCTCAATTCACAATTAGAATTTCATTATTCACACTTTATTAACTGATTTCTGTTCATAGTGAAAAGAACAGTTAATAAAATCTAAGAGTGTGACGTGTGTTGGAGGTTGCATGTTACTGGTTGCTGAAAAGTGATAACTACATTATCATGTTCATGAGTATTGTGATCACTTCTTCTAGACCCACCGGTGTTTAATTAATACTACGCTCTGCTCCACCTCCACCAGTTACAAATGGAACTTATTTATTTATTTTTTCCTAGCTTCACGGAGCAGTTGGCATGGAAACTGGTAGTCATCATGATGTCTTATCCTGTTTTTACAGCATCAAATAACAAAAACTAAACTGCTCATCAGCATTTTATTAACTTAATTTCATTGGCCCAAGTCCCACTCAATAACTTTGAGGGGGCGTGGTGGCAGTATAAACCTATACTACCGCCAACCACCAGGGGAGCTCAACATTTGTTGGGAGGTGTCATGGTGTCCACTGGTTTTACAGTTTGTGGTTTAGCTGAGTTGATTTAGCATGGCTAACTAGTAGCTCTGATGACACAAGAGCTGCTGAAGTCTGAGTTTCTTTATAACATGTTGAATGTGATGGTGTCATTTATGATATGATGTTTAGAGTTAAATCACCTGTGAAGCCACATGTTTCTGCATCAGATAAAATTTTCCCAAGGACCCCACCTACTCCTTCATTCTCATCCTTTCAGTAGGCTATTGTTGCATTCCACATTTTGACACTTAACCATTTTGGAACTGAAACTGAATAATAATAATAATAATAATAATAATAATAATACATTTTATTTATAGGCGCCTTTCAGAACACCCAAGGTCACCGTACAAGCAAAACAGGGTATAAAATACATAACAGACTTGACGCTATATTCCTTGACTAGCTAAACTGAACATTAAAGAAAAGGGACCTGCAAAGCACTGTTATTACATGAATGTGTTACATTGGTAGTGTGATACCCACATGTAAAGGGAAACATTTACTTTAATTTAGTTTAATATAAGTTTAAGTTTAATATATTTTAAGTTGAAAGTAGCCTGCGGTTCCAGTTTCTTAATGTGTCTGTCACTCTATTGTAACCCCTCCTACACATGTAGACACTTATCCAAAATGTATCTGAATACTCTGTGTACCATAAGTGGGTAAGTGGTACAGGCTAAATCTTGGCGAGCCAGCCAGGAGGTGTTTATTGAAATATCTTGCACTATAATTTTTAGGTGGACAACTTGATAGTCACTGGAGCAACAAACTAATTATTTGCATTCAGCTTCTACTTTAATTTCTAAACTTGTGAGGAATTTCCTCATAAAAGCAATGGAAGTTGTGAAGTCAGAAAATATTAAAGTTCAAAATTCTGTTTTAGTCAGTGGGCTAATTCACAGTCAGATGAAGATAATTAAATGTTTGACTTCCTGAAACTGTTTGGGCCTGTAGACAGGATGGTTGAGGTTCATTCTACTGATAAAGAAGTGAAGGTTATTGTTGAGTGTCAACATAAGGTCAGATAATCCTGTTTTATATTTATTCTACAGTGAAGACAGAAAGAAACAGTACCTACCATTTAACATACCTTGTTCTGAAAGTGAGCCTTACCTTCCTGAGCTGAGAGAATTAGCAAAGAGAGGTGGTAGACTGTTTGAAGATATTTTGAGGAGAGAGCTGGCTAAGACTGGAAAGTCATTTGGAGGGAGACAATCATTAATTGGAGAAAGAGGACAGAATCAATCAGTCTCCTCCAATGACAGGTAAATATCTAGTCATTAAAAGACTCAGATGTACCTATTTAAACCCCAACGCCCACCAGTCTTTTAGAACTAAAGAAGATTTTTGGATCAAATGTGTTCAAGAAAACTCTACAAGTCCAGCTCTTTGGATATTCATCTGAGTGTCTGAATGTTGTGAGGAAAATTGTCCAAAGCCTTTCATCCCCTGCAGCTAACATAGTGAAGTCACTAGGTCCACAAGCTACTTCTAGTTCTTACCTGAAGCTGCTTGATTCAATTCTATACCACAAGCTTTGTAACATCACATATGCTGATGTTCAGTCTGTTACCCTGAGCTTGTGATATCCATGATCACAGAGAATCAGGTTGATCTGGTAGAAGAGGTTTCCTCTATTAAACGTGTCTGTTGGCTTGTGTTTAACAAATGATTTGATACTTGGACTCATCTAGCAGTGGTGGACAATAACGAAGTAAATTTACTTGAGTACTGTACTTAAGTACAGTTTTTGAGTATCTGTACTTTACTTGAGTATTATTTTTGGGGGATACTTTTACTTTCACTCCACTATATTTGAAGGACAAATATTGTACTTTTTACTCCACTACATTTCTGTTGATTCTCTCGTTACTCGCTACTTTTGAGCTTACGTCAGCTGATTATTTATTTATTTTTTTTTAATTCTGAGAAAATAAACTGTTTCTGCTGATTCGCTACATCATGCCATACAATCCATACAATGCAGGAAGAAACTGAAGAAACACCTGGAGAAACTCCCACCGAGCACCCATGGCCTTATCTCAAACCCATGTTTGAGATTTTTGCCACAAAAAGTGATTCGCTTCAGTTTAAATGTTTGTTGTGCTTACCGCGAACAAATTATATCACGGCCTTCAAGAACTCGTCTTCCAACCTGAAAAAGCACGTCGTGGTATGTAAAGTAGCTACTGACGTTAGCTAGCTTAATGTTTGTTAAATTGCTGATGAACATTTTAAATGTAATTGTATGAGCTTGTAGTGAGAGACAGAGAGAGAGACAGAGAGAGAGAGAGAGAGAGGCTGTCTGCAAGAGAAAGAGTGAGGCTGTGGATTGTAGAGTGGATTGTATAATGACAATAAAGCTACTTTCCCTTTTCTGTATTTCCTGAGATACTTTTTAAATACTTTTACTTAAGTATTTTTTTAAGCAAATACTTTAGTACTTTACTTAAGTAATATTTTGACTAAGCTACTTTTACTTGTATTGGAGTAATATTTGACAAGGAGTATCTGTACTTTTACTCAAGTAGTGAAGGTGTGTACTCTGTCCACCTCTGTCTTCTAGTATGTGTGAAATATATTCAGTCAGTGGAAAAGGTTTAATTCACAGTTCACATGACAGTGTGTTAAAGAATTGTACTTGTATATGTGAGGTTTTCAGTTTACTGTCTGAATGACTTTGGTTTCATGTGAGAAGCTGATTCTGAATAATGTCCCTAACAGCTCCTCTTACTTTAACTCCACTGTTCTGCCTCCACTGTATCAGCTGGTGGCAGTCACTCACTCCTTGTCTCTGGCTTCTACTATTATTGGTTTTGTTTCATTTGTACTTTGATTTATTTCTCTTTTACTTCTGGAGAATAAACTACTTTTATCTACAACTCACATGTGATCTCTCCTCCTTCTCCCAGCTCTTCTAACAGTAACTTGTGTAATGACTCAATAAACATCCTGATTGTTGTTGTAATTGTTCTTATTCCACTCACCGTGACATGGTGATGTATGAAACAGCTCCACACAGTGAAGAGTCAGTGCAGTCTGGTCTCTAAATTAAAACAAGAACAAAACTATTCATTCAATGATTCCACAGTTTTTACAGGAAATCAGAAGATGTTCCAGACAGACTCTGATCCTTCAGGTACCAAACATCACGTTCATCCCTTTCACTTCCTGCTCAACATAACCAGTATACACATAATGTACAGGTCAGAGCATTGGTACATTGATCTGTTCAGTAGCTCTAAGATGATTTTAACAGAAACAACCTGAAACCAACAGTTGATGGGAGATTTAGAAAATGATCAGAAGCATAGAAGATAAACAGTGAGTGAATGTTTAGCTTCACTCATCATGAAATGTTTAACTGTAAATGTATCAGGAGAATATAATAGTTTGAATCTTTGTCTCCTTATCCTGACATTTAACCCTTATGCCTTCCTCAAATTTGCAACCCTCTGGACACCTTTGTGGCAAAAAATGTAAACACACAAAGAAACTGCAACAAAATCCTCATATGTCAATAGTGTTTTCTGCTTTTTATTCATAAATCACTTAAACAACTTTAATCAGAATCAGAATCAGAAAAGACTTTATTGCCAAGCATGTTTGTACATGCAAGGAATTTGCTTTGGTGTTGGTACGCATAAAATAAAATAAAATAAGATAAAATAAAATATAGAAACTATATATAAAATACAAAAATACAAAAATATATACACAGTATATATATATATATATATATATATATATACAGTCCCTGACAAAAGTCTTGTCACTTATCCATTTTGTAGAAACAACAGTTTATAACCTGACTTTTAATTAATCCATTGGTTTTAGAAATGGCTCATATGAAAGCTAAAACCCTCCCAAATTATGTTTGATATACTAAAATAAATTTGCTTCACTGAAGAAAGATTGATCATTTAATGAACACAGAAAGGTCAGATTTTGGCAAGACAAAAGTCTTGTCGCTTGGGTACAAGTTGACCCTAAGTGCCCCTCAAATATATGCATTATCAATTTGTTTTACAAGCAATGGCTAATTACAATCCCAACAGCTTTTGAAATAATGTTTTGGTGCCAAACAAAACTGCTGAAAAGCATTCTAACGTTCACAGCTTGGTAAAGCCCACTGAGTCAGTTTTTGCAAAGACAAAAGTCTTGTCGATTGTCATATGATGCACCCAATCCTAGATTACAGCCTCAAAGAATAAGAAAAAGATTTGAAGAGACTGGAGATGTTTTTGACAAGCCCAGGTCCGGCAGACCCCGCAAGACAACTGCTCGGGAGGACCGTTTGTTGGCTCGAAAATCCAAGGCCAGCCCCTTTTCCACTGCAGCAGAGCTCCACCAGGCCTGGTCACCTCAAGTCCCCGTGTCAACCAGAACAGTTTGTAGAATTCTGTCTCGAAATGGCCCAGAAACCAGCACTAAACAAAAGGCAATTAAAAAAACGTGTGGCATTTGCCAAGGCCCACAGCCTGCTAAAAGGATGGACGCTGGAAAAGTGGCAGAAGGTGGATTTCTCAGATGAATCTTCGGTTGAATTACATCACAGCCGCCGCAAATATTGCAGGAGACCTACTGGAGCTCGCATGGATCCGAGATTCACCCAGAAAACAGTTAAATTTGGTGGCGGAAAAATCATGGTCTGGGGTTACATCCAGTATGGGGGTGTGCGAGAGATTTGCAGGGTGGAAGGCAATATCAATAGCATAAAATATCAAGAAGTATTAGCTACCTCTTACATTCCCAACCATAAAAGGGGTCAAATTTTGCAGCAGGATGGTGCTCCATCGCATACTTCCATCTCTAAATCAAAGTTCCTCAAGGCGAAGAAGATCAAGGTGCTCCAGGACTGGCCAGCCCAGTCACCAGACATGAACATCATTGAGCATGTCTGGGGAAGAATGAAAGAGGGAGCATGGAAGACGAAACCAAAGCATCTTGATGAACTCTGGGAGGCATGTAAGACTGCTTTCTTTGCTATTCCTGATGACTTCATCAATAAATTGTATGAATCATTGTCGAACCGCATGGATGCAGTCCTTCAAGCTCATGGAAGTCATACAAGATATTAAATATGGATCTCACAGCACCAGTACTTCATTCACTGATGTTATGCATCATATTTTTGTATTTGAAGTAAATGATTTGTTCAATTTTCACATTACTTTCTGTAGGCGACAAGACTTTTGTCTTGCCAAAATCTGACCTTTCTGTGTTCATTAAATGATCAATCTTTCTTCAGTGAAGCAAATTTATTTTAGCATATCAAACTTAATTTGGGAGGGTTTTAGCTTTCATATGAGCCATTTCTAAAACCAATGGATTAATTAAAAGTCAGGTTATCAACTGTTGTTTCTACAAAATGGATAAGTGACAAGACTTTTGTCAGGGACTGTATATTCCACCAGAACTGTGGGATGGTAGTGGGTTTGATGTGTTCATGGGGGGGCTTGGCATTGTTCAGCAGACGCACTGCGGATGGGAAAAACTGTTCACCATGCAAGTGGTCCTACACTCGATGGATCGCAGCCGTCTGCCAGAGGGGAGTCTGTTAAATAGTCCGTGTCCAAGGTGAGAGGGATCAGCCACAATCTTAGCTGCTTCAGAGTCCTGGAAGCGTACAGCTCATTGAGAGACTTCAGACTGGAGCCAATCACCTTCTCTGCAGAGACAATGACACGCTGCAGTTTGCTCTTGTCCTTAGCAGAGGCTGCAGCATACCAGGTGGTGATGGAGTTGGTGAGGATGGACTCAATGATGGCAGTGTAGAAGTGAACCATCATTGTCTTTGGCAGGTTGAATTTCTTCAGCTGCTGCAGGAAGTACATCCTCTGCTGTGCTTTTTTAATTAGGGCGCTGATGTTCAGCTCCCATTTGAGGTCCTGGGACATGATGGTGCCCAGGAAATGGAAGGAGTCCACAGTGTTGACTGTAGAGTCACACAGAGACACTCACACCTACGGCCAATTTAGAATCACCAATGAACCTAACCAGCATGTCTTTGGACGGTGGGAGGAAGCTGGAGAACCTGGAGAGAACCCACACAGACACAGGGAGAACATGCAGACTACACACAGAAAGAAAGGAACCAGTCGGCCTGGATTAGAACCCAGAACCTTCTGGCTGTGAATCATCAGTGATGACCACCACACCACTGTAGGATTTTTAATGATTTGAAATATTTCATTATTTATTACAAAAAAAAAGAATTATTTTCAATAAAATAAACGATAGGTGGGTGGAGCTTTGGTGGTGATTAGAGTTTAGGATATGTCAAAGATTAGCAACAAAATTGATTTGATTGCTCTAGTATTTTTTATGTAGCAGCTGCAATTGAGGAAAAACGGGTAAATTTAAATTCCATGGCCGTTAACAGAGAGAATAGATGTATTAAGTTTGTACGGGAGGGAGAAAAGGCTAGACCAGCAGGCATCAGGCATAACACGGGACAGCTAAGAGTAGGAGGAGCCTGGCAGATGAGAGCGGATTTAAATGGACAACTGGTTATTCCAGCTGAGATAGTTAGCACTCAACTACGGCCAGATCTGCTGTTGTGGTCTGAGCCAGAGAAAGTAGTTTATTTCATAGAGCTGACTGTCCCGTGGGAAGATAGAGTTGAGGAGGCTAATGAGCGAAAAAGAGCTAAGTATGCAGAGTTAGCAGCAGATGCAGAGCAGAATGGATGGAAGGCTTATGTCCGCCCGGTAGAAGTGGGTTGCCGTGGATTTGTGGCAAAGTCGGTGATTGCTCTGCTGAGCGAGCTGGGCATACGGGGAAGGAGCCAGAGGACTGCGGTTAGCAACATGTCCCGGGCAGCAGAGAGAGCGAGCGACTGGTTATGGGTGCGCAGAAAGCATGCTAGCTGGGGAACTAGCTAAGGTAAGGAAGGCCGCATGTAGGCCTCGATTTGTTTATTACGCGATTTGTTTGTTACGTGTTTTCGGCCCGCAGCAACGGGGCGAATCACGGTAGATTTGCTTGTTTGTTACGTGGTTCAGTCCGCATCAACGGGGCGAATCACGGTAGATTTGTTTGTTTGGCTCGTGGTTCAGTCCGCATCAACGGGGCGAATCACGGTAGATTTGTTTGTTTGGCTCGTGGTTCAGTCTGCATCAACGGGGCGAATCACGGTAGATTTGTTTTTGTTACGTGTTTGAGTCCGCATCAACGGGGCGAATCACGGTAGATTTGTTTGTTTGTTACGTGGTTCAGTCCGCATCAACGGGGCGAATCATGGTAGATTTGTTTGTTTGGCTCGTGGTTCAGTCCGCATCAACGGGGCGAATCATGGTAGATTTGTTTTTGTTACGTGGTTATTAGTTACTATATTAGCTGTTGATAGACATCGAATGGTGAGGGAAACAGGGTTGTGCAGTGGCGGTGTGGAGGGGGGTGACTCCAGGACGCTGGAAATCACTGTTAAGCCTTCTCGAGGTGTCGTGGGCCTAACTTAACGAAACATCGGTGAAGGGAGGTGCCCACTTGAAAACCCCAATGACATGCTGCATACTGCTGTTGTCTTCTTGTTACGTGGTAGCTATGGTTAGCTGCTGAGCGGGCCATACAAGCCAGCAGCGTTTAGTTAATGTTTTACAATGTCTGAACTATGCTGCTCAATGGGCTTACAAGCCAGCAGCTTTTACTTAGTTTATGTAGATTATAGGTTAATTGTCATATTATATGACCATAGGTTAGGTAGGGTCTCTTAGCTGAACAGGGCCTCTAAATGTGTTTTGCCTGGGATTTTGGCACAAGGGATTATAACATCTTATCCTGTGTATTACTGAATGCTATATCTAGCCTAGGCTAGTGACTGTTGCGAATAGTGCAGCTGACAACTAGGGAAAGACCTAGTGACAGCATGGAAAGACAGCTGACAGGAGGGAACAGTCCCCACCGGGGCTACAATGGGTTAGCTGCTCATTGTGGCAGTAGCCCAGGCTTTAATAAGCCATGGGCTACACCCTAACTTGCTACAAAGACGACTAAAAATACCCCGAGAGTCAGCGAGAGCAGGGGCGGAAGATGACTCAGTTTGGACTGACACGGCTTTTGACCCAGGAATGAATTTGACACCGAGTAGGCAAGGCACGTTAATGGAAGCTACTAGTTCAGATGGAGATGGAAAGAAGCAGCAGGTTTGTGTGTGTGGCTGGCAAAAGATAACAACAGTAAAGGGCCTCAGAATCCACCAAGGGAGGAAAAAGTGCTTGGCAGAGGGAACACAGGGACCCCGCATTGATAGCTACTTCTTAAGAAGTGCATTAAGTCAGTCGGTTGAAGTCCAGCGACAGGAGTTAACCCACAGTTCGCAGGACATCAGCACCCCTAATGTTGAGGCAGGTACAAGCACTGAGGCAGACAGAGAGGCCAGCCAGCCAAAAAGGGAGAAAATTAGCGGTCAGAAAGCAAGGATCAAATGGCCAGGTGCATCAGATATTAGGCAGTGGGAGGACATCAATAGTGATTTGGTTAGTGTACTAGGTAGACTTAAAGGGACGGCAGAGAGTAAGTTGGAGAAAATGGGAGATATTATTTATGGTTATGGTAAGGAAAGATTTGGTGTGATTGAGAAACAGAAGAAACAAGAGGGACAGGTGGTTAGATCGAGGCGTCAGCAAGAGATCGATAGGCTCGTACAGGAGAGGAGACTCCTTAAGAAGCAGTGGAGGAAAGCTACAGCTGAAGAGAAGGAAGGTATTGATTGTTTACAGGCAGATGTTAGGAAGCGATTAGCAGCGTTAAGAAGGGCGGAGAACATTAGGAAAAATAGGAAAAGGAAAGAGCGAGCTAGATTAGCATTTTATAAGGACCCATTTAGGTTTGTGAAGTCACTATTTAGTAAGGAAAAGAATGGTAGCCTCACGGTACCAAAAGAGAGGCTTGAGGAGTACTTGGAGGAGGTGCATAAAGATACGGACAGGTTTAGAAAGTTGGCACTACCCTCTGATATTCCACCTATTGGTGAAATAGTTAGCCAGTGTGATGACAGCCCACTAAGGTGGAAAGAGGTTCAAGAAGTGGTACGACGTGCAAGAGCCTCTTCAGCCCCGGGACCTAATGGGGTCCCCTACCGGCTGTATAAGAGTGCACCAGATGTGCTGAGGTTCCTGTGGAAATTGATGAAAGTAGTATGGAAGAAACAGGTTATTCCCAAGGCATGGCGCAGGGCAGGGGGGATTTTTATTCCCAAAGAGAGGGACTCATTGGAAATAAGCCAGTTTAGACCAATTAGTCTGCTTAATGTTGAGGGGAAGATTTTCTTCAGTGTTGTGGCACAGAGGTTGTCTAGTTACTTGGTTAAAAACAGACTAGTGGATACGTCGGTGCAAAAGGCTGGGATCCCAGGCTTCTCTGGATGCTTAGAGCACACCAGCATGATTTGGCACCAAATTCAGTTAGCAAAGCAAGAGAAGAGAGACCTGCATGTTGTATTCTTAGACCTGGCTAATGCTTTTGGGTCAGTGCCGCATAGTTTGTTATGGGAAGCATTTGACTTCTTTAGAGTTCCAGGCAGTATAAAAAATTAGTCAAAGCCTACTTTTTAGACATTCAACTCTGCTTTACCACAGCAGAGTACTCTACAGCATGGCAGCAGCTGGAGGTAGGCATCATGGCAGGGTGTACAATCTCTCCACTAGCCTTTACAATGGCAATGGAGGTTATTATTAGGGCTTCCAAATGGGTGGTAGGTGGAGAAAGGCTGCAAGGAGGGCTTCGCCTCCCCCCAATCAGGGCCTACATGGACGACATGACGACAGCAACGTCAACCGCTCCTTGTACCAGAAGATTGCTGGATAAGCTAAATAGCAACCTGCAGTGGGCTAGGATGAAAGTGAAGCCTATTAAATCTAGGAGTATTTCTATTGTTAAAGGAAAGGTAGTAGATAAGAAGTTTGTTATAAATGATGAGGTAGTTCCCACAGTGCTGGAAAAGCCAGTGAAGAGCTTGGGAAGATGGTATGATGCAAGTCTTAGTGATAAGGCGCAGTTTGAAGGGTTGAGGCAGGAAATGATTCAAGGCATTTCAAGCATAGACCGGTCAGGGCTACCAGGGAAGTTAAAATTGTGGTGCTGGCAATTTGGTTTACTGCCTCGGCTAATGTGGCCGCTGACGGTGTATGAGGTTGCCCTTTCAAAGGTAGAAAAGTTAGAAAGAATGATTAATTCATTTATCAGAAAGTGGCTTGGTGTCCCACGCTGCTTAAGTGACACAGCCTTGTATGGGAAAGGCGTTCTGGAGCTCCCAGTTACCAGCTTAACAGAGGAGTTTAAGTGTGCTAAAGTTAGACTGGAAATGACTCTTACTCAGTCAAAGGATCCAGTGGTTAGGAGTGTAGCGCCTACTATTAAGACAGGGAGGAAGTGGAAGGCAAAAGAGGCAGTACAGCAAGCACAGGCAGCTCTTAAACATAGAGATATCATAGGTCATGTACAGCAAGGGCGTGGAGGCCTAGGGCTGTGTGCAGGGAAACCTCTGTGGAGCAAGGCATCAGCAGTGGAAAGGAGAAAGATGGTAGTGGAAGAAGTACAGAAGCAGGAGGAAGCAGTTAGATGCTCGAAGGCAGTGTCGCAGGCTAAGCAGGGTCAGTGGGTGAACTGGGAGAGTGGAGAAAAGGAAGTTGAAGTGGAGAGAGCTTTGGAGCATGGAGGCTAGCAGAATTAGATTTATGTTAGGGGCTACTTATGATGTGCTGCCAACTCCCCAGAACCTAAACCAATGGGTAGGTGAGGATAATGCCTGTCCACTGTGCACTTGTGTCTGCACGCTTAGACATATTCTGACAGGTTGTAAGGTTAGTCTTTCCCAAGGACGTTATACCTGGCGTCACAACCAGGTACTGAAATGTTTAGCAGCTGCAATTGAGGAAAAACGGGTAAATTTAAATTCCATGGCCGTTAACAGAGAGAATAGATGTATTAAGTTTGTACGGGAGGGAGAAAAGGCTAGACCAGCAGGCATCAGGCATAACACGGGACAGCTAAGAGTAGGAGGAGCCTGGCAGATGAGAGCGGATTTAAATGGACAACTGGTTATTCCAGCTGAGATAGTTAGCACTCGACTACGGCCAGATCTGCTGTTGTGGTCTGAGCCAGAGAAAGTAGTTTATTTCATAGAGCTGACTGTCCCGTGGGAAGATAGAGTTGAGGAGGCTAATGAGCGAAAAAGAGCTAAGTATGCAGAGTTAGCAGCAGATGCAGAGCAGAATGGATGGAAGGCTTATGTCCGCCCGGTAGAAGTGGGTTGCCGTGGATTTGTGGCAAAGTCGGTGATTGCTCTGCTGAGCGAGCTGGGCATACGAGGAAGGAGCCAGAGGACTGCGGTTAGCAACATGTCCCGGGCAGCAGAGAGAGCGAGCGACTGGTTATGGGTGCGCAGAAAGCATGCTAGCTGGGGAACTAGCTAAGGTAAGGAAGGCCGCATGTAGGCCTCGATTTGTTTATTACGCGATTTGTTTGTTACGTGTTTTCGGCCCGCAGCAACGGGGCGAATCACGGTAGATTTGCTTGTTTGTTACGTGGTTCAGTCCGCATCAACGGGGCGAATCACGGTAGATTTGTTTGTTTGGCTCGTGGTTCAGTCCGCATCAACGGGGCGAATCACGGTAGATTTGTTTGTTTGGCTCGTGGTTCAGTCTGCATCAACGGGGCGAATCACGGTAGATTTGTTTTTGTTACGTGTTTGAGTCCGCATCAACGGGGCGAATCACGGTAGATTTGTTTGTTTGTTACGTGGTTCAGTCCGCATCAACGGGGCGAATCATGGTAGATTTGTTTGTTTGGCTCGTGGTTCAGTCCGCATCAACGGGGCGAATCATGGTAGATTTGTTTTTGTTACGTGGTTATTAGTTACTATATTAGCTGTTGATAGACATCGAATGGTGAGGGAAACAGGGTTGTGCAGTGGCGGTGTGGAGGGGGGTGACTCCAGGACGCTGGAAATCACTGTTAAGCCTTCTCGAGGTGTCGTGGGCCTAACTTAACGAAACATCGGTGAAGGGAGGTGCCCACTTGAAAACCCCAATGACATGCTGCATACTGCTGTTGTCTTCTTGTTACGTGGTAGCTATGGTTAGTTGCTGAGCGGGCCATACAAGCCAGCAGCGTTTAGTTAATGTTTTACAATGTCTGAACTATGCTGCTCAATGGGCTTACAAGCCAGCAGCTTTTACTTAGTTTATGTAGATTATAGGTTAATTGTCATATTATATGACCATAGGTTAGGTAGGGTCTCTTAGCTGAACAGGGCCTCTAAATGTGTTTTGCCTGGGATTTTGGCACAAGGGATTATAACATCTTATCCTGTGTATTACTGAATGCTATGTAGTGCCAGATACACTCCTGATCAAAATTTTAAGACCAGTTGAAAAATTGCAAGAATTTACATTTTGCACTGTTGGATCTTAAGAAGGTTCTAAGTAGTGCTTCAAAATGCAAAAAGAAGAAATGGGAGTGAGACAAGAAAAAAAATTGAGTAAGCAATTTATTGCAAACAACCATTAAATTGAAATAGGCTGTTCATCAGCTGATCAAAAGTTTAAGACCACATCTCAAAAACCCCCTAAAACAGAAATAAAATTTTCAAAAAAGGACTCAGTAATGAGCAGCTGCGTCATTCGTGTTAATCACCTCAAAAATTCATTTCGGCATCATGCTTGATGCTAGTGTTTCCAGGAGGCTAGTGGGAATGTTGCTCCAAGTGGTGAAGATGGCTTCACGGAGGGCATCCACTGTCTGGAACTGGTGTCCATTTTTGTAAACTTCCCTTGCCATCCAACCCCAAATGTTCTCAATTGGTTTAGATCAGGGGAACATGCAGGATGGTTCAAAAGAGTGATGTTATGTCTCTGGAAGAAGTCCTTTGTCAGGCGGGCATTGTGACCTGCAGCGTTGTCCTGTTGAAAAACCCAGTCATTACCACACAGACGATGGCCTTCAGTCATGAGGGATGCCCCCTGCAACATCTCCACATAGCCAGCTGCCATTTGACACCTCTGCACAACCTGAAGCTCCATTGTTCCATTGAAGGAAAAAGACCCCAGATCATGATGGCCCCCCCTCCACTGTGCCGTGTAGAAAACATCTCAGGTGGGATCTCCTTGTCATGCCAGTAACGTTGGAAGCCATCAGGACCGTCAAGGTTAAATTTTTTCTCATCAGAGAATAAAATTTTCTTCCACCTTTCAATGTCCCATGTTTGGTGCTCTCGTGCAAACCACGAGGTCTTTGAAGACGTTTTTTGTTCTTAAAACCCTTCTCTTGCAGATGCCGTCTAATGGTTATGGGACTGCAGTTGGCGTCAGTGACAAGCTTAATTTGGGCTGAGGATCGTCCCATGTCTTGACGGACAACCAATTGGATCCTCCAGCTCAGGGCCGGTGAAATGTTTTTGGGTCTACCACTTGACTTTTTTTTCCCATAACCCTCAGGATCTTTTAAGAAGTTTAAAATGACTGTCTTACTGCGTCCAACCTCAGCAGCAATGGCACGCTGTGAGAGGCCTTGCTGATGCAGCTCAACAACCCGACCACGTTCAAAGAGAGAAAGCTTTTTTGCCTTTGCCATCAGGAGGTCATGACAGTGTGGGTACCTGACAGAAAATGACACTGAATCCACATTTTTGTGAAGATTTGGGCTTTTAAAGGCTGTGGTCTTAAACTTTTGATCAGCTGATGAACAGCCTATTTCAGTTTAATGGTTGTTTGCAATAAATTGCTTACTCAAATTTTTTTCTTGTCTCACTCCCATTTCTTCTTTTTGCATTTTGAAGCACTACTTAGAACCTTCTTAAGATCCAACAGTGCAAAATGTAAATTCTTGCAATTTTTCAGCTGGTCTTAAAATTTTGATCACGAGTGTTTTCCCTCTGGACCCCTCCAATTTCAGAAAGTACGTCCCCAACAAGTCTGCAAAGTACGGGTCAAAAATCTGTTTCCCTAAAACACACACACATCACATATCACATATAGCCGTTGTTTACAGACCATAGGTTCTGTTCTGTTCATATTAATTTGCTGTAACCGCTTGCCCTGTTAAGGGTCATGGGGGTCTGGAGCCTATCCCAGCTGTCATTGGTCTGGAGGGGGGGTCCACCCTGGACAGGTCTCCAGTCTATCACAGGGCTAACACAGAGAGACAGACAACCATTCATGGTAGTCACATGGCTCCATAATATAAATGTCAAATTTAGAAGAATTTCATGCATCGACCTACGAAACTGGGTTTAGTTTTTTTTCATAGTGTTTTGGTTAGTTTTTTTTTAGTTCTTGGATTTCCTGCCACCTGGACAGTGCTTTTGGTTTTGTCAGTTTTGTCTTTCTTTTTTTATTAAATACTTTTTCGCCTACTCCCGCCTCCTAAGTCCTGCATTTGGGTCTAAAACTCCCAATCTCCGCTACCCTTTCGTGATAGAAAAAAAAAACTAACCAAAACACTATGAAAAAAACTAAACCCAGACATGGCATGGAAAACATGAACAAACTATAGCATGAAACATGGCTGACAAACAGTATGACACGACAACGAACAAAGGGGATGGCAGGGCTATATATACACACACGAGGAACAGAGGTGACGAGACACAGGTGAGGCAAATCAGAAATAACACAAGGTGAAACCAATGATATAATCGAAAGGAAAACAGGGAAGTAACACCACAGGAAATCAAGAACATAACAGGAAATCAAGAACATAACAGAAAACTGAAAAACTAAACACTAAACCATGACTAAGAAAAAAACAAGAACTTAACAAAATACAATAAACAGAAACACAAGAAACAAAACATGACAGAAAACATGACAAGATCATCCTTGATTATAACAAGAACAAGAGGGAGTCCACTGCCTCAACAAGGTAATTGCACTTTTTACATGTAATGTCTGTGATAATGGATCAACACATATGCCTCTGATCATAAGCATAGTGAAAATAATTAAGAATTTCTGCCTTTTTTTAACTCAAAAATGATTCGTACTTTTTTGTAAATTAGGTGTATCATTCCGTAAATTACAAAACTAAATATAAAAATTTTTTGTTAATGTGTTGGAAACAAGTTCAATAAAAAGGTGAAACAAAAAATTTTTTTTTTAATTTTATACATCATGTTTTATAAGCAGTCAAAACAGCCCGGGTCAAATTGACCTGGGAGGACAAAAGGTGCGTAGTAAACGCGAAGACAATAGGAGGGTTAAGCGATTTATGAAAAAAAAAAGCAGAAAAATATTGATGTATGAGGATTTTATGGCTGTTTTCTGCATGTGTACATTTTTTGCCACAAAGGTGTCCAGGGTGCAAAATGCATCACTAGAGTAGGGGGGACGATAGTGAGATGAGAACAGTGTAGACAAATCTTACTATTCAAAACTGCTTTTTTGAACACTTTTTTTTTTTTGTCATCCTATATTTCTTGTTTAGACCACCATTGACAAATATGCTTTTACAGTTCTTTAACGAGCAGTTTGATAAGTTTGAGCAAAGTTTTCCTCACTGAGAGTCACTAGAGTATAAAAGACATGTGAACATAAAAGACACTCGATTTCAAAAATTTGACTAAAAAGAAAAGTCCACAAGCTGTAACTCAGCCAAATGATCACCAAACAAAGTTGAGAAAAATGTACAAAAATGCCTGAGGAGGGTCATCTTACCTGAGCTGTTGGCTTCACAAAGCTCTGTGATGCTGAAGAGACAAGAAGAGCAGAGAGGAGTCAGAGCAGAGAGGTTTTATATCATGGTGGGGTGGATGGGGCGGTCTTTGGTCACATGTTTTCAGAGAAACTCCAACCCTTGCCAGAATCACTTGTCTCTCTTGTCAGTTTCTCTTTCTATAGTTTTGTTCCCACCATCATTTATTACTAATGATCAGATTCAAACATGTTGCTGCAGATTTACTTGAACTGAGAACAGAATAAAGACAATGTGTTTATAACTCTACTAGAATCAGGTTCTCTGTTTGAGTCTCTGTGACCTTCTGCCAAATATTTAAAGTAGTTGAAATATTTTATTGCTTGTTTCCCACTGTGGGATAAATTACAGGATCATCTTATCTTATTATAAATGAAGACTTTGTACACATAGTATATAAAGGTTCAATAAATTGATGATTCTTTGAACTATTTAACAGTTCATACAGGAACAGGTGAAGTCATTATAAAGTCATTCTTCATTAAGAACATTTCATTGTTCCAGAAAACATCAGGAGAAAACACAATGCTGTACCACTGTACTATCTGACAGAGAGTGACCTAAAGAGCTGGTGCATATGCTGCAGGACAGGTTAGATAAGACTGAGGTGTTCAGGTGGAGTCAGATATGTCATGTCCAGTAGATACACAGAACACAAACTCAGAACAAACAGGAGATGAACCAGGGAAGAGAAAACCATCAGGACTAAGAGGAGTCCAGCCAGGACTGGGACCTGTTTATGAAGTCTGTTTCCTTGATTCTGTTACACACAGTTCATTTTGATTCTTGTTACTGACGACATCACTAGTACATTTATAGAATGAATACATTAAGATACAAACATTTTATTGTTGAATGTGTTTCTTGGACCAAAGCATATAAATCAACATATACATTCCTCAGAGTTTAGACTTACTGATGTGGTTTTATTTTAATTTACATTTCAAGATTTTCTGTTTTGCTGTTTGGAGAGAAGACCATCTGCAGGCAGACATAAACCACAGGTGACCTTTTGCACCTTACAGGTTAAGTCTGTGTGCATAGCAATAATTCTCAGCAAAGAGGAACGTGTCATGCAACAAACAATTTTGCATCTTTACCACAGAACTGGCTGAAACCGGTTAAGCAACTACAGCAGCAGACAAACAGGATGTGAACATATAAAACTCTGTTCGTTGCCACACACGTTATCACAGTATCTGATCTTCTGCACAGAATAAAAAAAAACCAAAAAAAAACACCAAAGACTGTCTTGACTGCAGTTCTCTTTATTTCCCTCTCACAAATGGACAAACAGTTTAACAACAATTTTTATACGACACTCTTCTCCTGCATCTAACATTAGTCAGAAATATTTTTTTTTTCACCTCTCACTATCAGATGCCCAGTGACCTATCGTATCTGTTCGTTACTTTTACTTAATATTAAAACAATTAGAATTCAAGATCACAAAGTCCCTCCATCAAACACAAGAGAACCTTCAAACTGTACTGAAGGCTATGAATCCAGTCTTCTCTAGTGTGTCAGCAGCTATTTCTAGAATAACTGTCTCTGATTCCTTTAGTTGATATTTGATCAACATCTCATTGACAGTGTTTTGTATATGTTAAATCATTTTATACTTACATGTGAGAATGCTTCAGTTATGTTTCTAATGAACTGTCTAGTGTCACCTGTTGTCTCATGGTTGTCCAACAACAGGTCAGGATGTCTCATGTATCACAGGACTGAACAGTGACATGTTTATCTCATCATGGTCTCTACACACTCACACTCAACTCAATGATCATCAACTGAACCAAGTTTTGTTTCATGAATCATTGTAAATAATCAGGTTGATGTTGTGTTTCTGTTTCCTAAGTCACTAAGTAAATCATCTGTAATATTTCCATCATTACAGATCATCCATGTTGTTCAATGTTGTGATTTTATTGTTCAGATTAATTCAGTTCCAACATTTGTAAATAACTTTTTACTTTTTATAGTGTAGAAGGTAGAAGCTGTTGTCAGAGTCGGTCTGGAGGGCACTGACTCTGAAACCATAATATTCATCAGCTGTTTGATCCAAATACTGGAGCTTCTCTTTATCACTTACCAAGTTGATCAGTTTCAGTTTTTAACTGATTGTTGAGTCAACATGTCAGTTGTTTAAAAAGCTTATTCTCAGAGTTCTGTCAAAGCATTGTCTGTTGTTCTCACTGACAAAGCAAATAAATAATAGTTGTAAACAAACTACGTGTACATATGTTAGCTCTGAGATCTTCTAGCTTACAAGTTGTGTTTCTGTATTATTCTGCTGCATAAACACATTTAGTTTAACATTGTTATGTTTTCTATTACATTAATTATTAGTTTATAAACTTTGAATTAAATATAATAATTACATTAATACATTTCTATTAGATGTTCTTTTTATATGTGGGATTAGATGTGACATCCACATTAATGTTAGAGTCACTATAATCTTGACTGAGCACAAAATCTGATTAAAAAAACCCTCAAATTTAACCAATTCAATTCAATTCAATTTTATTTATATAGCGTCAATAACAATACAAATCGTCTCAAGACGCTTTACAAAAACCCGGCCTGAAACCCCCAGAGCAAGCCTGAAGGCAACGGTGGCAAGGAAAAACTCCCTTTTAACAGGAAGAAACCTCGAGCAGAACCCAGCTCATATGGAGGGACCCATCTGCCTAAGGCCAGCCGGGTACAGACAGAAGAAAGAGAGAAGAGAACAGCAAAGAGAGAAGAGAAGAGAACAGCAAGATAAACATACATCTGTCATAGATACACATATCTGACTAAAGTGTACATGTGGAATCTTATGATACAAACTGATGATGTTACATGACAGTTTGAAAATGTAAGAGGAATCATAGGCAGGTTGGAGAATTGTTCATTCAGGTAGGAGTGGATAACTTCAGGATTCCATGAAGACTGGGCAGGCTGATGAGACCACGACAACAGATGTAGTATAGAGCTCCACAGGAAACACACCACTCCAGGCCAGAGATACTCACAAGAAGAGGGGGGAAGAGGGGGGGGGGGGGGGGGACACACACACAGCAGTAAACATTCTACATAGTAATAGCACAGAATTGTATGACTAGTAGTAGATAGGAAATTAGAGGGCAAGAGCTCTGTGCCAGAGAAAAGAAAGTGGAGGATGAGAGAGAGGAGAGAGAAGAAAGAAGGAGGACATGTCCTCAGTGCATCGTCCCCCAGCAGCCTAGGCCTATAGCAGCATAACTAAGGGATGGTTTAGTCCAGCCCTAACTATAAGCCTGATCAAAAAGGAATGTCTTAAGCCTGACCTTAAAAGTAGAGAGAGTGTCTGCCTCCCAAACCCAAACTGGGAGCTGGTTCCACAGGAGAGGAGCCTGATAGCTGAAAGCTCTACCTCCCATTCTACTTTTTGAAATTCTAGGAACCACAAGTAGGCCTGCACTTTCAGACCGAAGTGATCTGCTGGGATGATATGGTACAATAAGGTCTTTAAGATACGATGGAGCTAGGCCTTTAAGGGCCTTGTATGTAAGGAGGAGGATTTTAAATTCTATTCTAGACTTTAAAGGGAGCCAGTGAAGAGAAGCTAAAACTGGAATAATATGATCTCTCTTGCTAATTCCTGTCAATGCTCTTGCTGCGGCATTTTGAATCAACTGGAGGCTTTTTAAAGAGCTATTTGGACAGCCAGACAGTAATGAATTACAATAATCCAGTCTGGACGACACAAATGCATGAACTAGTTTTTCAGCATCACTCTGAGACAGGATGTTCCTAATTTTGACGATATTACGCAGGTGAAAGAAGGCAGTCCTGGTCACTTGCTTTATGTGACATTTAAAGGACATATCCTCATCAAATATAACACCAAGGTTTTTTACAGTAGTACTGGAGGCCAAGGTAATGCCATCCAAAGACACCACGTGATTAGATAATGAATCTCTGAGATGCTTAGGACCGAATACAATAACTTCTGTTTTGTCTGAGTTTAAGAGTAGGAAATTACAGGTCATCCAAGCCTTTATGTCTTTAAGGCATGCTTGGAGTTTAACCAACTGATTAGTTTCATCTGGTTTCATAGATAAATATAGCTGGGTGTTGTCTGCATAGCAATGAAAGTTTATGCCATGTTTTCTAATAATCTTGCCTAATGGCAACATGAGAGGACCACAACTTAGAGGAAGGAGCAGATGGACAATACACAACATTTGGGTTGTGACTAGCATTAAGGCTTCAAATGAGTCATAACTGTCATGGAGAACATCATGACATCATGTTCATCATTTCTTTACTTGTCTATCTGAAGGAGTAGATACGTCTTTAATCCTCTTTTGTCTGGTCCTTCAGACCTCATGGACGTCTGAACTATGAGATATATACAAACACCCCTGACTCACCTCCGCCACTGAGCATCGATCCAAGTTAACAACAAGGTCCTATCCAAAACCTCTTTGTTCCCCTGGGTTACGGGTAACTGCAGTACACTGTTACTCTTTTTAAACACATTTAAGTTACCTGACCTTATGAACATAATCCCTGTTATGAGTAAATTAACTCTGAGCCCCTTATTCTCCTCCCCTTCTCTCTCTCTGATTGTATTTAGGGAGCAAAATATCAAATAATGAAATTTTGAACTTTGAAATATTCTTAATCGGGAACTAAGAGTAGAATCAACATATCCACATGAATATTAAAATAATGTTTCTATGTTAACATTGTGAGGAGCATTCTCATGATACAATATATATATCAAATCCAATAGTGGTGAATATGATATCAGTTTCAGATATAATTTTTACTGCCTCAGCCTCATTTAGTCAGGAACTGAGAAAACTTACTGTTCTGACTAAACCAAAATTAGCCCTTCCCCCTTTGCACCGTGGTGTTAGTTAGTTTTAAGTTTAGGATTAATTGATAAGTTAGACTGGAAGATTGTTCCTTGTCAGCCTGTGCTTTAAGGAATGTGATCATCAGTATGGTTGGGTCAGGTTTTAGCTTTTTAGCATTAAACACATTTCTCTTCCACTTTCTATATTTTAGTTCTCTGTAGGTTTTATATTTCTTTTATTTATTTGGTGTTGTTTAGTGTTGTTAGTCAGGGAGACTTGCAAAGTAGGAACTGGTCTAAACTGTTTTTACTGAGCACATGACAACACGTTACCCCAGTTTTAGCAGCAATTCACTGGCTCCCAGTTCATTTCTGGATTCATTTTAAACTTCTATTATTTATTTTTAAATGTGTTCATGGCCTCTCTCCACAGTGTCTGTCTGACCTGCTCCAGTCGTACGCTACCTCACATTCTGTCAGATCAGTCATTGTTGGTCGTCTCTAAGACAAAGAGGAAGTTGAGAGGTGGCCGCGCCTTTTCAGTCGCTGCCCTCAAACTGTGGAACGATCTGTCTCTACACATCAGTCAGGCCGACTCACTTCCTCTTTTTAAATCCTCTCTTAAAACACATTTTTCTCCTTTAACTCAGTTTGAGATGTTGGTTCTTATTGTTTGATTGGTTTTATGATTTTAATCTTGTTTCTAATTCGTCTATGTGTTTTATTTATTCTCATGTCTCTGTACAGAACTTTGGTCAGCTGTGTTGTTTTTAAAGTGCTTTATAAAGAAAGATTGATTGAATAAAACATCTTGAATCTTGGATGCATGGATTCATTTATAGTGATTAGTGATATCATTACAAGATATGAGAAGAAAAGACAAAATGTTTTTCAAACAACTTCATCCAGAACCAGCCTCAGATATGTTAATAACCATGAACTGATCTTCCATAATCATCAGATATCATCTCAACAGGTGTCATATTTCTGTCAATGAACAGGACCCGACTCTGTAACACTGTGATTAATGGTCTAAATTTTTAAATATGGTAATTTTTCCGTCTTTAGACTGGCTATAGGCAGCAACAGATTAAGAGCGTTTGTGTTTTCTCTGAGATGAGAATGATCCCTGAGTCGGTTAAGTTTTGTTTCTCTGCCGACCGAGTGAGTGGCTGTTGACTCCCTACTCTCAGTTAAGCATAGACTCATGAGTAGTGGATCCGAGTGTCTGAGTGCCTTAGTTTGTGCTGCTTGCTAGTGATCAAGTCGGGTAGTACGTTTAGTTTCTCTGCCGAGTGAGATATAAGATGTTTGAATGTTGTTTTTTATTGATTATATATCAATCAAATGTGGTAGGACTCAATTGAGCCGGTTAAGTAGACTCTAGATTCATGATCCTTCTTTGGTGGCCGGTTCAATGAGCCGGATCCCGAATTTTTTTCCCACCGCTAGTGAATATGTTCAGACTCCTGGCTGAGCTCCGTGGTAAACAGGAGCCTGGAGCGCCTGCAGGAAGCCAACACCTGTCGGACAGGTCTGTTGTGTTTGACCGTTTGAAATCCTTTAAGGGGATTAAGACGAGTTGGCTGAGTCACAGCGACAACAGCAAGAGTGAAAGTGCTCCGGGTCACAGCAACAAACTTAGTCAATTATTTCAGTTTCTAAACAGTTTCTCTTAGTTGTGAAACAGATTCCTCCAATCTAATACTGTCCTCCTTGGTTCCAGAGGTTTGTGGTGTCTCCTCCATCTTCTCATCCTTCATGTGTCTTTAGTCCAACTCTTCTCTGTCCTCAGACTTTTTAAATCCTGACGTTGCTGTTGATCATCACGTCTGAATGAACCAAGACCTCTCCACCTGCATCCATATCAATCTGTTCTGATTTTAATCAGCAGCAGGAAATAACTCCACAGCTGCATAAAAACAATCTGAGATCAGATCTTTTTCTCAAACTCAAAGTGTTTCCTGATTGACTCAACTGAAGGAACTGAGGAACTGAAGAAAAGCTCAAAGAAACAAGAAACTAATCTGGAATCAGGTTTAAGAATAAACCAAGAAGAACAATCACTGTGAATGTGATGTTTGTGTTTAAGGGTCAGAAAACAGTGAGATGAAGATTAAGATTATTAAACTCAACACATTCAAGTAGCAGTAGCAGATCCCCATCTTCTCCAGGAGCTCCATGATGAGGTGGAGGTCCTGCTGGGTCTGGATGAGCGGCCTGAGGAGCAGACGGATGACTTTGGAGGGCAGGAGGCCGTGCTGGAGGAAGCCCTCCACGTGGTGCTGCAGGTGGGTGACCCTGAGGTTCTCCCCCTTCTCATCCTCTATCACCAGACTCACCCTCCCCTTGTCCCCCCGCTCCCCCTCAGAGAGGAGCCGGTCCAGCAGTGTGGACTCGTCCCTCTGGAAGAAGACGTTAAGAATTGCAATGAACCGTGGAAGATTGTGAAAAACATACTCCTTCAGGGTGAGGCTGTCCTCAAAGTACAGCAGCTTCCCGCTCTCGTGCAGGTAGGATAAGGCGCTCTGCAGCCGGTCCTCCGTGAGCCCCGCCTGGAGGCCCAGATGGGCCGAGTCCCACCACGAGAGCCACAGGTCTTTGGGCTTAATGTGCAACTCCTCCAGCATCTGCCAGCTGGGCTTTCTTCCGCCTCAGGTTCCTGTCAGAGACGCCGTAGAAGAGGACGTGAGGGCTGGAGGTGCGGACGTTGTAGCCCTGCTCCAGAGCCTGGTCCACCTGCTGAGACAGGCTCCCAGACTCTGGGTGTCCCTCGCCTCCTGCAGGCCGATCTGTCTGTGAATGTCCAGACTCTTCTCCTCCACCTCCACCTCTCCACACAGGTCTGCATGTGTGCCCACCAAGCACACTACGGCGTGGGGTACTTTGGCACAGAGCAGGTGGAGGAAATAGCCCACGTGAGCGTAGAAGTTCTTGGGCGAATATGTTTTGAGGTTGATGACGAGGATGTAGAGAGCACCGGGGGAGAGAAAAAAAGGTTTGATGAGGTCGTAGTTTTGCTTCCCTGACAGATCGTACACTAGAAATGTGAGGTGGCGACCGGCGTCCGCCACCCAGTTAGTGACTTCAATGCCTTTGTTTCCCTGGACTCCTGTGACGTCCTGCTGTGAGCTCACCACGCTCTGCCTCAGTCTGGTTTTCCCAGCGTTCTTCATCCCCATCAGGACCAGCTTCAGTCGTGGCTTCACGGCGAGCTGTGAATGTGCAAGTTCCTTCTGATAGACGGCAATGTAAGGGATCCCCTTCATGCACACCTCGTACGGGGGCTGGATGAGAGGGTTATCCTTCACCTTCCAAATGTTCACTTTGGACAGCTTCCCAAAATGATCTGGGAGAATGGCTATTTGGTTACCCTGTAAAACAAGCTCCTCCAACTTCTCCAGCTCCACAATAGAGTCAGGCAGATATGTGATGTTGTTATTGTCCAGCCAAAGGTTCACCAGCTTCAGCAGCTGCCCAATTTCCTCTGGGATATGGGTCAGTTTATTCCTGCTCAGGTACAGCTCCTCTAACCCTGTGATGCTTAAAATCACCTGAGGAAAGTTCTCAAACTCGTTGGAGGACAAATTGATCATTTTGAGTCTCTGCAGGCGACCAAAGGAAGGAGGCAGGGCAGTGAGGTTGTTCCCATCCAGCATCAGGCTCTCCAGGTTGTGTAGGCGGCAGAATGCGTCGGGTAAGGAGGACACATGGAGACTGCTGTGCCACAGGATTTTGATGGACTGCAGCTTCATGATGTCTGCTGGCAACGCCTCAAACTTGTTCCCGGAGCAGTCCAGCTCCTCCAGCTCGCCCAGAGCCAGAATCTCGGAGGGGAACTGGTTGAGCTTGTTGTGGTCTGCATCCAGAGTGCGCAGCTTGGCCAGGCCGGAGAAAGATGTGGGCAAGTCGTGCAGGTCGTTGAAGCTGATGTCGAGTTCCTCCAGAGCCTGAAGGACCCCGATATGAGCTGGCAGCGCCTGGATTTTGTTGTGGCTGATGCAGAGCTTCTTCAGACCCCTCAGCTGTCCCACCCCCTCAGACAGGCTCCTCAGATAGTTGTGGCTCATGTCCAGCTCCACCAGCTGCACCAGCTCAAACACCACCCGGGGCACAGAGGTGAACTTGTTCCTGCGGAGGACCAGGATGCGCAGGTTGTTGAGGGTGGATCCCAGCCCCTGTGGCAGCTCCTGGAGGGAGTTGTTGCCCAGGTTCAGCACCTCTATCTCGGCTATATCCTCTGGCAGTTCTATCTGGTTGTTCTTGGAGCAGAGGGTGAGCTGGCGCAGGTTGCTCCGCAGCTTCCTGGAGCGCAGGGCGGCATCCCTCCACAACCTGGCCGTTTTCAGATTGTTCTCCTTGTCCTCCATGGCGCTGCAGCCGGACCTCCTCCCCCTCCTCCTCCTCCTCCTGCTGCTCCTTGTTTTCATGGAGAGTTTTCATGGATCCTGAGCGGCCAGCATGGAGGACGGAGTCCCTCAGAAATCAGCGCGCTCCTCAACAGCAAACCCTCCGCCACCGAGGCCAGAAGAGCCGCTACGTGTCGGGGGATAATCTGGTTTTTCGACAGGAACTGGAAGAGAGTCTGCGGCCGCGGAGGCATCCTTTTCTCTCTGCGCCACTCGGTCGGGACACAATGAGGAGCTCCGCGGTCACAGCTGCGGCTTCCACCCGGGGCTCCGGGGCTGCGGCTGTCCTCCGATCACGGCTCTGATCGTCCTCATCGCCTCCGGAAGCCTCTGGGTCTCTCTGTCCGGGAAGATGTGCTGCTTCTGAGGCTTTCTGAGCCGACGTGTGTCGTCCTGACCGCGGGGAGAGGAAGAGAGGCGGCCGCTGCTCACACTGCGTCAGATCCCTGAGCCCTCCTCCTCCTCCTCCTCCTCCTCCTCCTCCTCCTCCCTTTCTCCTCCTCCTTGTTGTGTGGACAGCAGGAGAGACATTCATTCTCCACATTTACTAAAAGCTGCTTCAGACAGAAACATTAGATGAAGGATGAATAAAAACCTTTAGAGTCTGTGAATGTGTGGACAACATGAAATAAATGTCAGATCATAGAAAGACTTCAGAGCTCAGAGAGAAATGATTCATGTTAAATCAGAAAACTGAGTCCTGCTGGAGGACAGAAGAGACACGACTCTGGCTCCACCTGCTGGACACAATCTGTAAGTACACAACCTGTAAAGTTGTCAGGTGCTTGGGGCCCCTGGCCAGCAGAGGGCCCTCGAGGACTGACACAACCTCACACTAAACTGAAACGTGTTAAGTTCTCAGTGACAGTAGGGGACCTCCCTAAGGGCCCCCCCCACCTGACACGACTCTGAACTCAATCCTGATTCATTTCCCTTCAACGTCTTGTCCATGACTCTTTAAAGTTGTTCAGTTTGACAACAATTCAGAATGAAAATAAGTTATTGATCTGGGAGTGAAAGAAGAAAGAAAAAGATAGAGGAAGAGGAGAAAAGAAGCAAAAACCAGTAAATGAACCTTTTGTCCTTTAATATATGAAACAGAAAACAGAGGTTATTAGATTCATATAGAAGAAGAAGAAGAAGAAGTGTCCATCAGGCGGTGATTTCAAATCTTTCCTGTTGGTCTAAATGGAGCATGGACATGACTCTGGAACAATATTCAGATGTTATTTTAGACTTTCTGACTCAAGGTATCTCATCTGGAGAAGAACAGGGAGAACATGCAGACTCACTGTTGATGCCATTCCTGAAAATGAAAACATAACCTGTGTTTTGTTGAGATTATAAATTCACTGTTAGACAAACACAGATTATATACTCTTGAACTTTCACAGAAACAAACATGTATTGACTGTTGGATGTGGTTCCATGGTTTTATCTTCACGTTTCCATCTCTTTAGTGGTTGTCAGCAGGCGTATCATTGGTTTACAACATTTGATTCTGACACTGATTAGTGTGGAGAATCTCAAAAAGACTAAAACCAGTTCTAAACCCTAGTCCTGAACTAGTAGTGAACTATAGTGTCTCCAGTAGCGGTTTTAGGCACGGGCGAACCGGGCAGCCGCCCGGGGCGGCATTTTTTCATGACACAAGGGGGGCGGCACGAGCACTTGGAAAAAAAAAAAAAATAAACAAATAAATCTGCGCCGCTGCGTGGTTTTCTATTATCTGTCATATCTGTGCAGGGAATTGGCAAATTGTCGCCCCCTGCAGCTACAGCCGCCCCTGCTGCTGAGAAGGTGCCGTACAGAGAAGCTGTGTGTGAGAAAGGGAAAGGGGAGGGGGGCGCGGGGGACAGTTCACCTCTGGGTCTCTCCCAAATTGAACGGACGGGGGGATCCACTGTATAAAAGTTACTAACACCTTCACTTTCTTCCATGTAACGCACATTTCATTCATAATATAATAAATACAGGCCTATAATTCATGCACGTTTGGTTTTTATGAATTGTGTGAAATGGCCAAATAAAAATAGGTAATTATCTGGTCACCAAGGTGAATTGGTTTAGTCTTGACTTCTGGTCGTGAGTGACAGCGTTGGAGGATGGAAATCTGTTGATTGTCGAGTGTCAAATAAACGAGATGGACAGAAAAAGGAAAGATAAAAGGTATGTTCTCTCTGCATGATTCCAGTATCATGTCATGAATGAAGGGCTAATGTTAACTGGTGATACGTTTGTTAGCCTTTTTGCTATGATGCTTGCAATGCTTATACAACAGTAATTAGTCTTAACAAACACCAGATCTAATTTCACCATGAGATTGTGCTTTGCAACAAAACTGTTACAAGTTCAGTTATTATTTATTTCCATCACGTTGGGTCCTGTAATTAGCCAACGAAATTTTCATATCTGTAGGTAGTTACAAAGATGAACATTTGCCATTTGCTACAACTCTATTTCGTGTCAAAACATAGTTTAACCAACCAAAAGTGTGCCAAGTGTAGAATTGGAGGCAGTAACCAAGGATCTAATTGTTCCTCCCTGAAAGATAGATTAAGGGGGCGCTCGGAGGTGTTCTCGCCCGGGGCGCAATTCAATGTAGAACCGCCACTGAGTGTCTCTGAGTCTTTGTTTGCATCCCTCCTTTTGACACGTGGTCCATAACATGTAGACAACTGGTCCCATGTTCTCATCATGTTATCTTAACAGTAGTCATGTAAAGTTATGAGTAAACATTTTCATCATGTTAAATCAGTGTAATTTGTCAGTGTCAGTCTTTTATCATGGACAGTGCTTCAGTTTCTGCTAACTGCTGTATGATGTCATCCATGAAGACATAATCTGAGATTTGTTGAGAACGTTCAGAATATTTTGGATGTCAGCTTTTTCATTTCAGGGAGATTTGACCTCTGCTTTAATCACAAAGACCAGATGCATTTTCACCCATTGTTATTTGATGATACAATCCTTGAGACCATTCTCTTCCAGCTGTTCTGAGGAGATGTTTGTCAGTTTGTCAGAACTCATGAAATATTTAACATAATATAAAAGTGCACGTCTACCTGGAACATTTAACCTTACCAGTTCTCCAAGTTCTCCTTTAATGTTTGCAGTAAAGATTAGGCTGATATTATATCATGATTTAGCCATGTTTCAGTCAGACTAAATAAAGCCTATTTTTCTCTTGACTGCATGTTGTGTCGTAGTTATTCGTTACCATGGAAGCAATCCTGAGACAGTCCCCCACTGTTGTCTTCTGTGGACGTCCAGGTCTTTTTATGTTGCTGAGCTCACCAGTGTCTTTATTCTCAGAGTTTACCAACCTATTGATTTGTCCACTCATAATGATTTATCTCTGACGGATTAATTTTCCAGTGAAGACACTCTGAGCAAACTAATTTCATGAAGCAGAGATTTTATTCAGGATTCACAGAAAACTGCTTCAACCAGGAGACGATTGAATGTGAAGAACAGAATATAGTGAATTAAAAAATCAGAACAACATAAAATGATCTAAATGTTTCTACTCAGCCTGAGTCATCTGAAATATTCCAACTAGTCATTCCAGCATGAACACATGAATAATCCAAGGCATCAGTCAAATCAAAGAACATCAGATTTCAGGACTGTTCTCTTCAAAAACACTTAAGTATTAAAGTTGGATGGAGCTCCAGCACAGCAGAAGATTTCTCCACTGTGTCTGAGTTCAGTGTGAGTAACATCCTCTGTACAAACTGATTAGAATGACAACAACAAGCCAGTAATATGAGATACAATCATATCACACTGATAGAACATTTTCCTCATGGAATACTTTTACTGTTGATACATGAACTACATTTACTGAGAACTGATAACACTACTAATATGTTGGTGTTGTTACTTTGACTGAAGTCAATGATCTGAATATTTCCTCCACCATGTTTCTGATTGGAAATATGAACTGAATATTACACTGAACACAATCACAATGAAACAACTGATTCATGTTTAAAGAGAGTCGACAGCAGAAACATCACAATCATGTTGTTCATCTACATGAATCATTATTTAACTTTTTTTTTTCCCATATCCCATCAGAGTACCCCACACATACTGCATCCCAGCTCTGGTTCCTTCATCCACTCTCTTTTTCATCTCCTCCAGTTTCTGGACCTTCTCTCTGTCTCCTCTCTCCTTCATCTTCTCAATCAGGAAGTCCAAGTGGACATGAGTGGACACTGAGTCAACATTCAGGGCGATCTGCTCCAGGTTGACAACATGTTGGTAGGCCTCATCCAGGAACTGGGACTTCTCTGATGTCAGTTGATTCATTTCTTTCTCAAGATTTTCCACAAGACTCAACTTTTTCTGACTTTCTGATTTATTCTTCTCAAACTTCTGTTTTATTTCTTCTTCAGTTTTCCTAACTCTCCTCATCTTGGTCACATATTTCCACTTTTCTTTCACATGATCTGATACAGGACACTTGTTGGTACAAACAGTACAGCGACCTCCTTTCATCACCTCACAGTGTCTAGGAGACCAGGTTATTGTACATGGATGGTGACAGGTCTCCTCACAGACAGTACAACAGACAGCTCCTTCATAAAACACCAACCACCACCTCCCACCATTAATATGTTCTTTTTTATCTTTGTAGACCTCATCAGCTTCTACAGCGAACTTTTCATTCTTCTTCATCTCTTCTTCATGTGTCTTCAGAGCTTCTTGAATCTGTTTGATCTCTGTCTGTTTCAGTTCAGTCAGTCTGATTCTCTCTTCCAGGTTTTGGATGCAGGCTGTCAGTCTGACACGTTCATTCAGAACAGCCACAGTTTTCTCCAGTTTCTGAGGTTCAGATTTTTCCAGAAAAGCTGTGAACCCTCTCATTCCTCTCGTTGATGTTTTATCAGCATGTTGAAGGTCTTCTAAGTCCTCTGTTCTGTCTTCATGCTGACAGTTTTCAAACAGGAAGTGAACAGGTTGATTCTTCTCATTTTTAGCACATTTAATTTTTGCAGCTTCAAGAGCTTCAAGAACATTTTTAGGTTTTCTTCCATTAGAGTGTGTGATGAGAGCTACGATGTTTTTCTCCAGGTCTTTTCCAAACAGAGAAACCACTGAATTTAAGATGTATGACAGTCGATCACTGAGACGATTATCAGTGGCCTTCACCACCAGACCCACTGCATTAACTTCATGAACTCCATCCTCTGATCTAAACAAGTCAATTAATCTTTGACTGATGATGACATCATATTCAATTCCTTTGGTGTCTCCATATCCAGGAGTATCGATGATGGTCAGAAAGTAGGGCAGAGTTTTATCTTCAAAACCAAAGATCTCGTACACGATCACATCTGATGTCTGACTTTCTATTTGACTTCTTTTCTCCTCCTCTATGATCTGAAACCAGACTTCATCCTCAAACTTCACTCCCATGGTGTAGTTGACCAGAGAGTTGATCAAAGTAGATTTTCCTGCTCCTGATTCACCAACTAGTAAGATGGTTTTATTGGTCTTCTTCACATTTCTCTCTCCAACAGTCATTCTAGTCAGAGTTCCAATCTTCTCTTCTTTTGGTTTCAGCTGGTAGACAGCAGGAGATCCTGAAGAGATCAGAGTACTTCTGGAGATGATGTCCTGATACATTGATGAGATGTTAGTGTTACTGAAAAGCAAAAGTACAAATATGCTCAATTCACATTTACAATTTCATTATTCACACTTCATTAACTGTTTTCTGTTCATAGTGAAAAGATCAGTTAATAAAATCTAAGAATGTGATGTGTGTAGGAGGCTGCATGTTACTGGTTGCTGAAAAGTGATAACTACATTATCATGTTCATGAGTATTGTGATCAATCAATAATGTCTTTTCTGTCCACAAAGTTCAGTTCATCTTAGTGACCTTCCAATAGTCAAGATATGGTTTAGGTACCAGTCACATGTAAACAAGAAGAACTTGGAGCCATGTTATTGATGCCACACCCACACTTCTTCTAGACTCACTGGTGTTTTCATGTGATTAATACTGTGGTCTGCTCTACCTCCACCAGTTATAAATGGAACTTTTTTTTTCTAATTTTTATCAAAATATGCAGCTTTAGCTGAGTACCCACTCGTTGAATATATAATAATGTCCTATTAAAACTATTCAGTCACATTCAAGCATTAATCATAAGGCTGACATGACAATCAGAACATTTCAGTAGTCGTGTTCTGAAACACTCAACAGGTTTGTTTGAGAGAATGGTGTTTTGTTTCCAGATGCCCCCTCAGTTTTGACAGCTTCATGCTTTCAGGTGCCAACACCTTGCTGCAATAAACACACTGAATATTTTGTCCTCCTTTGTCCTCAATATAGGAAAATCCATATCTCATATAATCTGCGTCGTACCTGCGTTTCGCCATGCTAAATTAGCATATGTAAACAAACTTTGCGATCTTCTATAGACGTGACTTTTTTGTTGACACAGCCATGTTGACAGGAAGAGTTAAAATGAATGGAGCCAGCGCTGAAAGCAAACATTGAAGAATTTACCTGAGGTTCATGACAGTAATGTAACTACAATAACAAGTAACTGTTTAAGTTTTTTCTCCTTGTGAGTAGTTTTAGTGCTGAATGAGCAACACTCCTTTGTAATCCACATTATAAACATTAGCCTAATTTGCCTTTATGGAAAGAAATCTGTTGGACATGGTGTTAAAAACAGTAGGACAAAGGAAAGTTAATGAGGTAGTTATATCCAGATACTGCAGGTCAGGAACATAGTCCGTGCTGGCTGTTTCAATGCTCGAAAAAAATCACACCTGGGGTATGATAAGGGTCCGTGCGCAGTAAACTCTAACAGCCTGAAATCAGTGCATCATTCATTTTTCCTCTGAGTTTTTCTGCCAATATGGTGGTGTCAACAAAAAGTCACATGACGCCCGGAACTCTATTGTGTGAAATGGGGGCTATCACCCGCCACCTACTGTTAAGGAGTGTGAATCGGTGACACTTTATTTTTTAACTTTTTTTTTTCTTTTTTTTTTGCCCCGGCAAAGGCCCACGACCCATTGAAAACGGGCCTGTAACCCACTTTTGGGTCTCGACCCACCAGTTGAGAATCACTGCTTTATAACATGTTGAACATGATGGTATGATTATTAGTGTTAAATCACCAGTGAAGCCACATGTTTCTGCATTTTCAACTTAATCAAAGATATTAAATATAAATTAGTTGGTGCTGTGCTACATATCTTGGTGGCGCACATTTAAACTGCTATTGTAAATAATAAGACTATTGGGACTTTTGGATTTTAAATGGAATTTCATACTCAGTGTAGTGATAGCCTTGTATAACCAAGATAGATTTTAAGTTTTTTCTGGAAATAGATTGTGGATTTTGGATTTATTCCTGATGAGGGAGACGATGAACTACCCATGAACTGGATTATCTATGGGGCCATTATTGTAGCAAAACTATCTGCAAATGTGTATTTCAATCCATGTGTGTGTAACTAGATTTGCAAATGTGTAAAAAAAATTCCGCAAATGTGTACATTGATCTGTATGCGTAGACAAAGCTATAAATATGTGATCTGTAAATATCTGGCCTCTCCATTGGATGTCTTTTCACACGTGACTTTTGCTACACTTCTGCCACGGCAGATCTGCAAATGCGCGCAGCGATTTGTAAATGCGTGTGGAGATTAGTCTGTGAGCCTCCGTAGCTATATAGCTACATACCACCAGTGGGCGCTACGCTAGCATCCAATGATATTAGCTAAGCTGCCTGGTCTGACTCTGGCTGGTACCAGACTGTGGCTGGGACCAACAGTGGTCCTGATCCAGATGCAGTGGAGGCTGGATGTCGTGCTGTAACACAACAGGGCTCTCAAATGAGACACACACATTTCATTAAGTTCACACGCTCACACACACGCTTCTTTTATCACAGAAGTGATAAAATTCGCCGCACATTATTAACATAGACTGTTTAAAATGAGTAATCTATGAATGGATGAGGCGAAAGCAGAGTCCTCTGCTTGAATCAGCGACCTATCAGCAAATCGACGGGACAAAATAGTATTTCTAGTTGCCAGGTGAAATAGTAGCGCCGTCAAAGAAGAGCTGGAAGTGGAAGCCCAGGAGGATGAACTTATTTTAACGGGAGACAGCCCTGTTATGTAGTTACAGCACGACATCCAGCCTCCACGCTGCATCGGGATCGGGACCAGTGTTCATCCCAGCCATACAACATTTGCGGAGCTGTCGCAGCAGAAGTGTAGTAAAAATCACGTGTAAGAACACATCCAATGGAGAGGCCAGATATTTACATATGACACATTTATAGCTTTGTCTATGCATACAGATCGATGTACGCATTTGCGGAATTTTTTTTACACATTTGTAAATGGTAAATGGCCTTGCTTTTATATAAAGCTTTTCTACCTGACACTCAAAGCGCTTTACAGTCACAGACACATCTAACCATTCACACACACAAACACACACATTCACACACCAGTGCCTCACACTGGGAGCAACTGGGGGTTCAGTGTCTTGCTCAAGGACACTTCAGCATGTGGCACATTCCGGGGATCGAACCGCTAACCCTCTGGTTCGTGGACAACCCGCTCTACCCACTGAGCCACAGCCGCCCCAAAACTGGTTACACACACACGGATTGAAATACACATTTGCAGATAGTTTTGCTACAATAATGGCCCCATAATTATCTCCTTATCCTGAGGATCTGGACCAAGGTCAAATTGTTCCTAAGGAGACCACATACTCATTCATACTCATCCTTTCAGTAGCCTATTGTTGAATTCCACATATTGCCACCTAACTTTGTTTTTGACTCAATGCTATATTCCTTGATTGAAGCTAGTTGAACTGAACATTAAAGGAAAGGAGACCTGCAAAGCACTGTTATTACACCTAGTGATGCACTGAATGTGTTACACTAGGAGAGTGATACCCACATTTGAAGGGAAACTTACTTTTGTAATTTAGTTTTAAGTTTAATATATTTTAAGTTGTAAGTATCCTGTAGTTCCAGATTCTTTATGTGTCTGTCACTCTCCTGAAGCCCCTCCTACAAATCTAGACATTTCCAAAATATATTTGAATACTCTGTGTACCATAAGTGGGTTACAGGCTAAATCTTGGCGAGCCAGACAGGAGGTGTTTATTGAAATATCTTGCACTATAATTTTTAGGTGGACACCTTGGTAGTCACTGGAGCAACAAACTAATTAGTTGAATTAGGCTTCTACTTTCATTTCTAAACTTAAATATAACTAAAGTTGTGAAGATGTCAAAGTTGAAAATGGTGTTTTAGTGAGTGGGCTAATGCACAGTCAGATGAAGATAATGAAGTGTTTGACTTCCTGAAACTGTTTGGGCCTGTAGACAGGATGGCTGAGGTTCCTTCTACTGATAAAGAAGTGAAGGTTATTGTTGAGTTTCAACATGAGGTAAGATAATCCTGTTTTATATTTATGCTACAGTGGAGAAGGAAACAATACCTCATTAACTGGAGAAAGAGGACAGAATCAAACAGTCTTCTTCAATGGCATGTAAATATCTAGTCATTAAAAGACACAGATGAACCTATTTAAACCAGTCTGTTAGAACTAAATAATCTTTTTGGATCAAATGTGTTTAAGAAAATTCTACAAGTCCAGCTTTTTGGATATTCAGCTGTAAAATTTTTAATTCAGTTCACATGAGAGTGTGTTAAAGAATTGTACTTGTATGTGTGAGGTTTTCAGTTTACTGTCTGAATGACTTTGGTTTGATGTGAGAAGCTGATTCTGAATAATGTCCCTAACAGCTCCTCTTACTTTAACTCCACTGTTCTGCCTCCACTGTATCAGCTGGTGGCAGTCGCTCACTCCTTGTCTCTGGCTTCTACCATTATTGGTTTTATTTCATTTGTACTTTGATTTATTTCTCTTTTACTTCTGGAGAATAAACTACTTTTATCTACAACTCACATGTGATCTCTCCTCCTTCTCCCAGCTCTTCTAACAGTAACTTGTGTAATGACTCAATAAACATCCTGATTGTTCTTGTAATTGTTCTTATTCTACTCACGTTGCCATGGTGATGTCTGAAACAGCTCCACACAGTGAAGAGTCAGTGCAGTCTGGTCTCTAAATGAAAACAAGAACAAAACTATTCATTCAATGATTCCACAGTTTTTACAGGAAATCAGAAGATGTTCCAGACAGACTCTGATCCTTCAGGTACCAAACATCACGTTCATCCCTTTCACTTCCTGCTCAACATAACCAGTATACACATAATGTACAGGTCAGAGCATTGGTACATTGATCTGTTCAGTAGCTTTTCTAGGATTTAGAAAATGATCAGAAGCATAGAAAATAAACAATGAGTGAATGTTTAGCTTCACTCATCATGAAATGTTTAACAGTAAATGTATCAGGAGAATATAATAGTTTGAATCTTTGTCTCCTGATCCTGACATTTAAAGTCATCTTACCTGAGCTGTTGGCTTCACAAAGCTCTGTGATGCTGAAGAGACAAGAAGAGCAGAGCACAGAGGTTTTATAAGGTATCAGATGGAGCTGGGTGGGAGGAGTGGGGTGGTCTCTGGTCACATGTTTTCAGAGAAACTCCGACTCTTTCCCGGATCCTTCATCCCTACTGTGAGTTTCACTTTCTGTTTCTTTGACAGTGCCCAGATCTGGATCATATAGATTATCTGGGGGAACCTGAAGAAAACTGTGAACAGGAGATAAACTCACAGTCTGGCAGGTCTGAAAACCTTTTGGTAGTAGAAGATTATTACCAAGTCAGAATGTGTCAAGATGATCGATTTAAACATGATGATACAGAAAAACACACATGCTGAGTCACTGACTGAAATAAATTAATAAATGGGGGGGGGGGGCAATGAAGGCTTGTGTTGATGTGTACAGTAGGTGGCGTGTATGAGCTATTAGTCACATTCAGTAATACACAGGATAAGATGTTATAATCCCTTGTGCCAAAATCCCAGGCAAAACACATTTAGAGGCCCTGTTCAGCTAAGAGACCCTACCAAACCTGTGGTCATATAATATGACAATTAACCTATAATCTACATAAACTAAGTAAAAGCTGCTGGCTTGTAAGCCCATTGAGCAGCATAGTTCAGACATTTGTAAAACATAAACTAACTAAACGCTGCTGGCTTGTATGGCCCGCTCAGCAGCTAACCATAGCTACCACGTAACAAGAAGACAACAGCAGTATGCAGCATGTCATTGGGGTTTTCAAGTGGGCACCTCCCTTCACCGATGTTTCGTTAAGTTAGGCCCACGACACCTCGAGAAGGCTTAACAGTGACTTCCAGCGTCCTGGAGTCTCCCCCCTCCACACCGCCACTGCACAACCCTGTTTCTCTCACCATTCGATGTCTATCAACAGCTAATATAGTAACTAATAACCACGTAACAAAAACAAATCTACCATGATTCGCCCCGTTGATGCGGACTGAACCACGAGCCAAACAAACAAATCTACCGTGATTCGCCCCGTTGATGCGGACTGAACCACGAGCCAAACAAACAAATCTACCATGATTCGCCCCGTTGATGCGGACTGAACCACGAGCCAAACAAACAAATCTACCGTGATTCGCCCCGTTGCTGCGGACTGAACCACGTAACAAACAAACAAATCGCGTAACAAACAAATCGAGGCCTACATGCGGCCTTCCTTACCTTAGCTAGTTCCCCAGCTAGCATGCTTTCTGCGCACCCATAACCAGTCGCTGGCTGTCTCTGCTGTCCGGGACATGTTGCTAACCGCAGTCCTCTGGCTCCTTCCCCGTATGCCCAGCTCGCTCAGCAGAGCAATCACCGATTTTGCCACAAATCCACGGCAACCCACTTCTACCGGGCGGACATAAGCCTTCCATCCATTCTGCTCTGCATCTGCTGCTAACTCTGCATACTTAGCTCTTTTTCGCTCATTAGCCTCCTCAACTCTATCTTCCCACGGGACAGTCAGCTCTATGAAATAAACTACTTTCTCTGGCTCAGACCACAACAGCAGATCTGGCCGTAGTCGAGTGCTAACTATCTCAGCTGGAATAACCAGTTGTCCATTTAAATCCGCTCTCATCTGCCAGGCTCCTCCTACTCTTAGCTGTCCCGTGTTATGCCTGATGCCTGATAGTCTAGCCTTTTCTCCCTCCCGTACAAACTTAATACATCTATTCTCTCTGTTAACGGCCATGGAATTTACATTCACCCGTTTTTCCTCAATTGCAGCTGCTAAACATTTCAGTACCTGATTGTGACGCCAGGTACAACGTCCTTGGGAAAGACTAACCTTACAACCTGTCAGAATATGTCTAAGCGTGCAGACACAAGTGCACAGTGGGCAGACAGCATCCTCACCTACCCACTGGTTTAGGTTCTGGGGAGTTGGCAGCACATCATAAGTAGCCCCTAACATAAATCTAATTCTGCTAGCCTCCATGCTAGCCTCCATGCCTGCGACACTGCCTTAGTGCATCTAACTGCTTCCTCCTGCTTCTGTACTTCTTCCACTACCATCTTTCTCCTTTCTACTGCTGATGCCTTGCTCCACAGAGGTTTCCCTGCACACAGCCCTAGGCCTCCACGCTCTTGCTGTACATGACCTATGATATCCCTATGTTTAAGAGCTGCCTGTGCTTGCTCAGATAGAGTAATGCAGTAGTAATAATAATAATAATACATTTTATTTAAAAGCGCTTTTCAAGGTACTCAAAGACACTACATAAAAAGAACATCAAATCAGCAAAAACAAATGTGAAATATAACATTAAAAACACAATAAACTGAGCTAAACATTAAAAGCAATTTTAAAAAGGTGTGTTTTTGTCAGAGATTTGAAGGTAGGAAGGTTGGTACAGTCGCGGATGTGTTTGGGGAGAGAGTTCCAGAGGGAGGGGGCAGCTGCAGAGAAGGCTCTGTCGCCCCAGGTTCGATGCTTGGTCCTGAGTGGTGGAGTAAGGAGGTTTGCGTCACATGAACGGAGGCTGCGGGATGGATTGTGGCGATGGAGCAGGTCAGTGAGATAGGAAGGGGCCTGGTTATGGAGGGCTTTGTGTGTGAGGAGGAGGATTTTGAACTGAATACGCTGTGGAACTGGGAGCCAGTGGAGTTTCTGGAGGACAGGAGTGATGTGATCACGGGAGCGGGTGTGGGAGAGCAGACGTGCAGCAGAATTTTGGATGTACTGAAGTTTATTTAAAGTTTTGGATGGTGTGCCATAGAGCATTGATTCTCAACCGGGGGTCCGCGGACCCCTAGTGGTCCGTGGTGTAATTGCAAGGGGTCCGCGAAAATAAAATGTTTTTTTAAAAAAGATCCTATGACATTTATACAAAAAGTATTATTTTATTCAAATGTGACTGAGACCTTTATCTACCTAAACTACAGAGGGTGACATTTTCATATTTTTCTCTAATTCCATCTGTCATAAGTGTAATTCATTGTATTTTAATAAGAGACCTCGGACCCGTTTGCATTGTTAAAGTTACTGCATAACGCTGTTAATACAAACTTAACAGGATCTGCATTCTTTTCAAATTATGAGCCCCCTAGTGTTTTAGTGGGCACAGGGCCGGCGCTAGCCATTTGGGTGCCCTAAGCACAAATGCTTGGTGGTGCCCCCCCCCCAACCAACCAACCAACCAACCACCACCAAAGGAATAACAACCATTCAGAATTTCTTAGGTTCTCTTTACTTCCAAAATAACTGCTGCAAATAAATAATTTTACATTAACAATGGCACCAAACATGAAAAGAAATAAATATAATATATATATATATATATATATATTCTACTGAAATGCATTTTTGATTGAACCATCATACACAAATATTGCACACATTAGTCTTTTATATAGGCCTATGTGTCACTGGAACATTTAAAATTCAAAACTCTATTTTACCTTTAAAAGAGGTCTGATGAGGCACAATATAATAATTCTGTACATAATTTGACAACTCTGTGAATATGAAAATATACAAACACTGCTTGTGGGTTTTTTTTTTTTCTAATTGCAGTTTCACCAACAGATGTCGCCCTTGGCCTATGAACCTCTTGAAAATGACCGCATAGAACAACGAAACTTCTCTAAAGCGGTCTAATTTGGCAAAATCACATCACGTTCAGTTGCAGGGTTTTTCTAAAGTTCACCTTACCGAGAGCCGTTTCCCACTCATCATTTCATTACGTTGTGAAAGTGTCACTTGTGGCGTTACCTTTTCACTACACATCGTTTGATCATAATTGATAACAAACGCCAAAAAAGCGTCCTGAAATGCAAAGCAAACTAGGCTAATAGGCTAACGTTACTTACCTGACTATATCTCTGATGGCTAAAAGAAATAGCAAGCCCAGTTTAAGCATAATCAAACATAGCATTGCTAGCTGACTAACTGATAAGTCTACCGTGCAAAAACGCAACACAGGTTCTTTTTTATTTATTTATTTATTTATTTGTGATCGTACAGTAGACAGTAACGTTACAGTAGCCCACACAGCAGCACAGGTTCGCGTGGCCGTCGTCAGATTTGGAAGTCGCTGAAAAGGCTCTTTCGAGGTTGTGGCTTCGAGTCGACTTCAGTGAGGCGCCTTCAGTGAGGCGCGGTGGTTTATGGGATGAGTCGTTCCTTCTCTCGGAAATGAAAATATACACAGTCTTGTACCTTTGACTTTTTTTGGACTTTCTCTTCGTTTTTTCACTCTAAATGATATGTTATATGTTTATGAGTTCAGCCGTAGCTGGTTATCCTAAGACATGCTCTAAAACTCTTTAGATACGGATTTTTCCAAAACGTCAATGGGAGAAATTAATGGGAACCGTACCTCCGGCACCTCCGCTCTCTTTGGCTGTGGGCGGGACTGTGACGCTCTATTGAGGCATAATCGAACAGACCACTGGGAGGTGGGGAAGGGGGAGACTGGAGAGAGGGCCACACAGGAGATTCACCTTTTTCTCCACTAATTTGGTCTAGGCCTATATTACTTTTGTATTGCTTTTGTATATTAACATGCTTTAGTCATATTTTATTTGTTATTTATACTAGTAGCCTATTGTGATGATTTTTCACGACCCAGATTTTTTGGTGCCCCCCCAGGCACTTGGTGCCCTACGCGCAGTGCGTGATGTGCGTGTGCGGAGCGCCGGCACTGAGTGGGCATACACCATTCATTTCTTAATAATGCTTTTATTGTAAAATATTTGCAGGAAGCTGATGTGGTAAAACTCATCAGTCGCAAGGTTGAGGTTAGCGATTGAAATTATGCTAATGTTACAAACAAACGAAGAAGATGATAAGCACAGTTACACAAAGAAGAAGAAAGAAGCAGACGACGTTTCACGTTGACAACATGGAGACATTGCTCAAATGAAAAAAAGACCGCTTGTTTCGGACGAAGCAGCCTCACCTAGCATCAAAAGTAATGACGATAAAACAAATTATACTATTTGTCCATTGGTCTGATATAAGTTGGATAAAAGTGCAATTTCTGTATGATTCCCGTCATTTCAATCATTTTTATAGTCAAAATCACTGAATTTGCGTATTTCTTGTGTGAATATAGAGAGCGACGTGAATATAGGGAGCGACGCGAGTTGAGGCAGCGAGCCGAGCCGAGCCTCGGGTTGCGCAATCTCTCACAAACTGCGTTATAGGCTCGTGTCCTTGGCCCGTGCCTGTGGCTAACTGTCTGTATGGCATCAATATATTGGTTGTGTCCATTTTATCATATATCTAGTTAATGTATTTCATGTATGAGTGGAACATATTTAGTCTTGTTGATCTGACATTAAACCGCACTGAAAAACAAGGAGATGAGGCAGCCAGTACTTCTGCCTCATGGAAGAGGGCGCTAGTGAGCCACTGCTTCATGCTGTTGCTCTTCTTCTACTCTGAGTCAACTCTACTGTCCAGGTCCATTTATTGGGATCTATTCTTTGTGTGAAAGATAAAAATAGAAGATTGTAAATCTAAACCTTCAGTCAGAACAGGAAGTGGTAAATGATGGAAGATATTCTGTTAAACAGTCTGAATTAAAAATGGATCAGATCATCAGAAGATTTAACAACTCAATATTATTATATATATATAATACATATTTGATTAAGGTGACGATTTGGTTTTAAATTCAAATCCATATTTCCATTTGTGCTAACTTTGCTAACTTTTTCATGAAAAAATTGTCCGAGTTTAGGGAGGCGCATTTCTGGAAACTGCATATGCTGTTGAGTTACATTATGCCAGTGGTTCCCAAACGTTTTCTGCTGGGACCCCCTTTGGTACATAAGAAAATTTTCACGCCCCCCCCAAAAAAAATGTTTTTTATTTCACACATTGTAATAATAAAAAAACCTCAACCTTTTGTGAACAAATAAAAGTAAACTTTCCTGTGTAATTAAGATTAAGATTAAGATTATGTTCAGTGTAACAGGATTGCGTGGGAGCCCGTCAAAAACTTGTCCGTCTCATCGCTAGCAGTGTCCTTTATTGATTCATTCATTCCATATAGAGGGTGCCACAGGAATCAATTGTCGCTCCCACCCCATCCCGAGCCCACAAAAATACCCGTCATATCCCGATCACATGACTGCCCATCCGTCCCGCAAAATCCCGACAGAAAGACTCCCAAATCCCGTCCCGCGGTGGGGGGATGCATTGCAGCGTCATTTGTAATTTAATCTCCGGCTCCGTCCCGTTCCCGGGATTATTTGCTCTATCTCGTCCCTATCACGTTACCAACAGTGAAATTGACTCCCGTACTGCAGGACTCCCGCAGGAATACCGTGACCCGCGGAAGTCCAAAAAAATTGTCACCCTCTAATTCCATCCGCGTCCTGCTCCCCCCCTGCAATTGCTCTGCGCCCCCCCTAGCGGTCGCGCCCCCCCACTTTGGGAACCACTGCATTATGCCAAGAGGATATTGCATGTGTATGATTTTTTGTTCTGGAAGTTACAACTGAAAGCTCATATTTGCCCCAAAGAGTGAATATGCCATAATGCAATTTACAATGCAGTTTCTGCTGTTTCTATCAAATTGCACCCCCACCCACCACATCGGCGGGGGGGGGGGGTCCCTCAGCGTCAATCAAAAATATGCAGGGGGTCCAGGACCCCAAAAAGGTTGAGAACCACTGCTGTAAGTGATACTGTATAAAACTTAATTTCTGGTGTTAACTTCTATTGTGATAGTAATCACTGCTCCACTGTCTTGATTGGATAGAATCATTATCTCCACTATCCTGGTCTGAAAACACACAGAGCCTAACTCTGACAACTTACTTAGGATTCCATCAACTTCTTTACAGTCTGCTTTCCTTCCTTTCCTGAGGGTTGTAGCCAGAGCTCCTGTTGGCCGATGGTGAAGATGGGCTGTTACCATGTCTCTCTCCAATGAGGTCACAAAGAGTCTGAAGCTCTCTGACCTGGTCTGGACCATGAAAGGGACAAATAGTACAAACAATACAGGAGTGAGGAAATAACAAGCTACTCTTTTAAATAGTTAAACAGCTTTAATGGAAGGCAAGTACAAGAGCAAGACGCGTGTGACGTCATGTTTACATGAGTCCAGATTAAAAATGAGTCTCTAAAGTAATGCTAATCTGTACCAACACAGACACACGTTGTACACAGGAGTGCTGGTTATTTGTAGCGCTGCTAATGTAGTTTAATCAACGGACCCTCCTGTTCCACTGTAGTCGCGCTAACAGCAGGGCTAACTGAGCTAACGACGCTAACAGAGTTAACGAAGCTAACTGAGCTAACAGAGCTAACGACGCTAATAGAGCTAACGACGCTAATAAAGCTAAGGACGCTAACTTAGCTAACAGAGCTAACGGCGCTAACAGAGCTAACGGCGCTAACGGCGCTAACAGAGCTAACGACGCTAACTGAGCTAACAGCTAATGACGCTGACTGAGCTAACGACGCTAACAGAACGGCGCTAACAGAGCTAACGACGCTAACAGAGCTAACGACGCTAACTGAGCTGACGGCGCTAACAGAGCTAACGACGCTAACTGAGCTGACGGCGCTAACAGAGCTAACGACGCTAACTGAGGTAACAGAGCTAACGGCGCTAACAGAGCTAACGACGCTAACTGAGCTGACGGCGCTAACAGAGCTAACGACGCTAACTGAGGTAACAGAGCTAACGACGCTAACAGAGCTAACGACGCTAACAGAGCTGACGGCGCTAACAGAGCTAACGGCGCTAACAGAGGTAACAGAGCTAACGACGCTAACTGAGCTGACGGCGCTAACAGAGCTAACGACGCTAACAGAGGTAACAGAGCTAACGGCGCTAACAGAGCTGACGGCGCTAACAGAGCTAACGACGCTAACAGAGGTAACAGAGCTGACGGCGCTAACAGAGCTAACGACGCTAACAGAGGTAACAGAGCTAACGGCGCTAACAGAGCTGACGGCGCTAACAGAGCTAACGGCGCTAACAGAGGTAACAGAGCTAACGACGCTAACTGAGCTGACGGCGCTAACAGAGCTAACGACGCTAACTGAGGTAACAGAGCTAACGGCGCTAACAGAGCTGAAAGCGCTAACAGAGCTAACGGCGCTAACAGAGCTGAAAGCGCTAACAGAGCTAACGGCGCTAACAGTGCCTGGACTCCGGTACTCGCTGATACCGATGCCGGCATTTTCGGCAGTATCGGAGGCATGACATGCTGTGGAACAGGGGCAGTAGCGGTTTTAGGCACGGGCGAACCGGGCAGCCGCCCGGGGCGGCATTTTTTCATGACACAAGGGGGGCGGCACGAGCACTTGGGAAAAAAAAATAAAATAAACAAATAAATCTGCGCCGCTACGTGGTTTTCTATTATCTGTCATATCTGTGTAGGGAATTGGCAAATTGTCGCCCCCTGCAGCTACAGCCGCCCCTGCTGCTGAGAAGGTGCCGTACAGAGAAGCTGTGTGTGAGAAAGGGAAAGGGGAGGGGGGCGCGGGGGACAGTTCACCTCTGGGTCTCTCCCAAATTGAACGGACGGGGGGATCCACTGTATAAAAGTTACTAACACCTTCACTTTCTTCCATGTAACGCACATTTCATTCATAATATAATAAATACAGGCCTATAATTCATGCACGTTTGGTTTTTATGAATTGTGTGAAATGGCCAAATAAAAATAGGTAATTATCTGGTCACTGTAAATGTTTCCGATGATGGTGATGTGTGAGTCAATGATCACACAGACTTGTACCGACAATGCGTGTCGTTTATTAAACTTATTGCATGAGCACACAGGTAACACTGTGCCGTCAGCCAGGCAGAACTAACAGAACCCCGAAACCTGGATACCCACATAAGCTAAGGGTGATGCGGCCCCTGCTGGGCATAACATGAACAGACATCATATATCATATGATCTACATCCCTTTCCTTTAGCTCACATCCCACACACTAACAGAGCAGCACAAATTAAACGTAAACACTCTGAACACTTCTATGTGACTTCACAGTTTTAGCACTAACCTTAGGATACATCTAGATGAACTAAAAAACAATCCAACTTTAAATTGAGATGGCTGGATATAACACTCAAAATATAGGCTTATTTGTTACAAAAAATGAGATCACAATTAGTGCTTATGAAAACCAACTTCGTGCACAATACTCAATTAACATTGCATGACATCTTGCAGACGTTATTATTATCTTTTCTTTTCTTTTCTTTTTTTTTACTGCATATATTTAGGATTCGGTCTGCAGGTGCGACCTGCACGTGTTGTATAATATGCATTGCTGTTCTCTGTGGATGAATGTGTAGTGCATGTTAACTGAGAGGAAGAAGTATGTTGCGATTGCATGGTGTTTGGTTCTGGTGTGTGTGGGGCGCTGTCCACAGTATGATGACTGATGTTTAATGAGTCCTGATCCTCATTGAGGAGCTGTGGTGATGGCGGAGGCTCTGCAACAGGCAGGATGTGCCGGCGATTCCTCCTGTACATCTTCCCATTGGACTGGATGACGTAGGAGCGTGGCTCCATGCTTCTCTCCTTTACAATCCCTAACTGGTCATGTCCTTTGGGTGTCTGCATGCGAACCACCTGTCCTTCTGTTAAAGGCTGCAGTGGACGACTTGACTTGTCATGTTGGTGTTTTAGAGTGAGCCTTTTGTTGAGGAGCTGGGCTCTGAGTTGCTGACTGTCTTTGGGTGCTGGTTCCAGCAGTTTAGTGCACACTGGAATAGCCGTGCGTGTTTGACGCGACATCAGACGTTCCGCGGGGGAGCCCAGTGTCGAATCACGGGGAATGTTTCTGAGATTCAGAATGTTGAGAAAAACATCTGATCCATCTCTGTGAGATCTCTCCATCACCTGCTTGGCACTGCGCACTGCTCTCTCTGCAAGCCCATTGGATTGTGGGAACTCAGGACTGCTGGTAGTGTGGATAAAATCCCATTGTTTGGCAAAATCCTTGAAATGCTGACTGGTGTATTGCCTAGCATTGTCAGAGAGGAGAGTGTGTGGTACGCCATGGACTGAGAAGTGTCTCTTTAACTTGGATATTACGGCTGACGATGTCAGGTTGTTGAGCAGGTCGACCTCAAACCAGCCAGAGTATGAATCCACGAGGACTTGGTAGTGTTTGCCACGCCACTCAAACATGTCTGTGGCTACTATGGACCAAGGGATCTCTGGGACTGGATGGAGTTGCAGAGGTTCCTTTTGCTGGTGTGACTTGGTGCTGTTGCAAACTGCGCAGGTGAGTAGCTCTTTGGTGATGTCATTTGACATTGCAGGCCAGAATATTATGCCTCTAGCTCTGCGCTTGGTTGCTTCAATGCCAGGGTGGCCTTTGTGCATGATGTCTATGTATTCCCTGCGCAGAGAGTGGGGAATGACTGCTTTGTGGCCTTTCATTATAACACCGTCATCCACAGTGAGTTCATCTCTGTAGGGAAAAAAGGGAATGATTGCGGGCTTGAGATGGCTCTCTTTGGTGGGCCATCCACTTTGAATGACTGCACGGAGGGTTTGTAGTTCTGCATCCTCTGCCGTGCGCTGCCTGAGTTCTTCCAGGCGGGCTGTAGAAATGTAACTCACTGACATGACTTCATACCCGTTCTCTTCAGTAGGGCTCTGAGAGGCTTGTGCGCTTGGAGCTCTGGAGAGTGTGTCAGCCAAGTACATGTGTTTGCCCTTTTTGTACACCAAAGTGATGTTGTAACTCTGCAGGCGGAGTAGCATCCTTTGGAGACGGGCGGGGGCTGTGTGAATGGGCTTCTTCATTATTGTCACCAAAGGCTGATGGTCGGTTTCCACTATGATGGACTTTCCGTACACATAGTCTTTGAATTTTGTACAGCCAAACACGACAGCCAGAAGCTCTTTTTCGATTTGGGCATATCGTGTCTCTGTATCCGTGAGGGTGCGCGATGCAAAGGCGACTGGCTTGCCATTTTGCAGGCACGCTGCTCCGAGCCCATAGCACGATGCATCACAAGTGAGTGTGACTGGCTCCTTGACGTCATAGTACGCCAACACCGGGGGGTTTGACAGGCATGACTTTAGGCGGTCGAATGCTTCCTGGTGCTGCTGGAGCCAACACCACACTGTGTCCTTGTGTATCAGGCTTCTCAGAGGAGCCGTAATGTCACTGAAGTTGGGAATGTATTTCGCAAGGTAATTTCCCATGCCCAAGAACCGCTGTAGTGAAGTGACATCGGTGGGGACCGGCATGGTGGTGATGGCAGTAGTTTTAGAGGGATCAGCTTTGAGGCCCTCACTTGTGAAGACATGGCCTACATAGCCCACTTGGTCTAAACAAAACCTGCACTTTTCTGGATTGAGCTTGAGGTTGACCTCTCTCACTCGATCAAGCACTTTTCTCAGGTTTGCGTCGTGTTCAGCTATGTCACGTCCTCCAATGATAATGTCGTAAACAATGACTGAGCATGGATAGCCGGTGAATAGCTGTTCCATTGTGCGCTGAAACACCTCGCTGGCGGAGTTAATGCCAAATGGCATGCGCAGGAACCTGTACCGCCCAAATGGAGTACTGAATGTTGTCAGCAGTGATGATTTCCTGTCGAGAGGGATCTGCCAGAAAGAGTTCTTCGCATCCAGGACAGAAAACACTGCTGCCCCGGACATCTGCGCTGCGACCTCCTCAACACTGCGCATGGGGTAGTGAGGTCTTTTAAGTGCTGTGTTGAGGTCTTTTGGATTGATGCAAAGCCTGATTTCTTGCTTGTTCTTTTTATGTGCTACCACCATGGAAGAAACCCAGTCTGTGGGCTCTGAAACAGGTGTGATAACACTCATGCTTTGCATACGTTCGAGTTCCGCTTTAACTCTATCTTGCATTGCTACAGGTATGCGGTGGGCTGGCCGCACCACAGGTTGTATGTTGGGATCCAGCGTCATAGAATATGTGACTGGGAGCTGTCCGAGTTCATCATTGAAAACATCTTTGTACAGTTTGAGAGTCTGTGCTCTGAAGTCTGTGTTACTGCCTGTGGTGACATGGTGGACATCAGGGCTCATTTTGACGATTCCCATATCCACACACGCGCGGAATCCCAGCAATGGCTGCACATCTGCGTCCACTATGAAGAAAGGCAATGTGTGATACTGCTCCTTCAGACAGCATGACAACATGACTAGGCCCTTTGTTTCAATCCTAGCACCTCCATATGCGACAAGGGTCGTGCCTGTCTTTTGCAGGGTGACTTCCTCACTTTTAGTCACTTGTTTTAAAGTCTCATGTGGAAGCACGTTACATTTTGCTCCAGTGTCGACTTTCAGCTCAGTGGATTTGCCATTAAGTTGCACTGTGACAAACCCCTCCTCCCTTTCATCAACCTGCGAGGCGACACTGTCAATTTGACGGACAACATCAACACCGTCCACATAAAACGTGTCGTCTCCACATGCTGTGGGCTGTTCCATGGTCACTTCGTGTACTGGCCTTCTGGGGCCCTTCCTGTGCAGTTTGTTTTGGTCCCATGGTTTGGATTTGCAGCATCCTTTAAAGTGGTTCATCTTTTTGCACTTGTGGCACTGCTGTCCAAAAGCAGGACATTTCTCCCTTTTGGCAGCATGACTACCCCCACAGTTGCTGCATTTGCTTATGGTATGAGAGGATGTCTGGGGTCCAAACTGTTGCTTTTTATTGGAGAATGGCTTTAGTGCATCAACATTGGTGACCTGAGTTGCTAGTGTCCTACTATTCTCCTCGGTCATTTCATGAATGCGACAGACTGAGATGGCTTTTGCCAGAGTCAATTCACTGTCTCTCAACAAGGACTTTCTCAAAGAGTCACTGGTAATGCCACACACAATACGATCACAGATAAGTTCGTCAGTCAGATCTCCAAAGTGGCAACTTTTAGCTTTTATCTTCAAGTCGCTGATGTATGATTCTATGCTCTCACCCTGTTTTTGGTTACGTGAATGAAATCGGTGTCTGTCCATTGCCCTGTTACCTTGGGGGTTGCACATTTCCCTGAACTTCCTCTTAAGGCAGTCCGGATCCTCTCTGGACTCCGCTGGGGTGATCACCGCTCCGTCGTCCCCGGGCGCGCGCACCTCAGCCGCGTATACAAAGGAGCGTTCACGTTCAATGGCTTCCGGGCCGGCGAGGTTGAGGAGGATGTAAGCCCGTGTCTTTGCAGGCTTATCCGGGTGTGCTGCAGCAATAAAAATATCATACTCCCGTTCAAAAATGCGCCAGTTTTCGGCAACGTTGTCGTCAAAAACAACGGAGTCTGGCCGGCGAAATCCCTCCGCCATGACGTCCAGCAATCACCGCGTCCCTCGGCTAATCAGTTAGCATGGCACGGAGCAACAGGTCCGACGGGAAAAAAATCTGTTCGCTCACCGGCGATAAGTCCGTACCGTCTTCTGACACCATGTAAATGTTTCCGATGATGGTGATGTGTGAGTCAATGATCACACAGACTTGTACCGACAATGCGTGTCGTTTATTAAACTTATTGCATGAGCACACAGGTAACACTGTGCCGTCAGCCAGGCAGAACTAACAGAACCCCGAAACCTGGATACCCACATAAGCTAAGGGTGATGCGGCCCCTGCTGGGCATAACATGAACAGACATCATATATCATATGATCTACAGTCACCAAGGTGAATTGGTTTAGTCTTGACTTCTGGTCGTGAGTGACAGCGTTGGAGGATGGAAATCTGTTGATTGTCGAGTGTCAAATAAACGAGATGGACAGAAAAAGGAAAGATAAAAGGTATGTTCTCTCTGCATGATTCCAGTATCATGTCATGAATGAAGGGCTAATGTTAACTGGTGATACGTTTGTTAGCCTTTTTGCTATGATGCTTGCAATGCTTATACAACAGTAATTAGTCTTAACAAACACCAGATCTAATTTCACCATGAGATTGTGCTTTGCAACAAAACTGTTACAAGTTCAGTTATTATTTATTTCCATCACGTTGGGTCCTGTAATTAGCCAACGAAATTTTCATATCTGTAGGTAGTTACAAAGATGAACATTTGCCATTTGCTACAACTCTATTTCGTGTCAAAACATAGTTTAACCAACCAAAAGTGTGCCAAGTGTAGAATTGGAGGCAGTAACCAAGGATCTAATTGTTCCTCCCTGAAAGATAGATTAAGGGGGCGCTCGGAGGTGTTCTCGCCCGGGGCGCAATTCAATGTAGAACCGCCACTGAACAGGGGGTGACGCCATTGCCGTTACCTAATTCAACCTTCCAACGGACCGCTCCGTAGTCAACAGTTAAATATTTCACCTTACGTCAAAATAATTTCTTCATTCAACTCTTCACAACGTTACATAGTTGACCAACTAATATAGATTATGATTCTTACCTCTCCAAGTCTTGGCGTGGCTGGCCGGGGCTTCCAGCATCAGCGGCCAAGGACGCGTCTCTTCGCCCGCGAATATCTTTGGGCGCAACGTCTATCTATAAATCAAGAAGCGTCTGTGTGTGTGTCTGTCTGTGGCACGCGTATCTTGCGAACCGTTGGCCCGATTGATTTGGAACTGGGCAGGTATCTCGCTACGGGCACGAAGATGTGCACTGCTAAGTTTGACGTTGTTTGGATAAGAAATGTAAAATATATCGGTAAAATAGGTTTTCTCCGCTCTAATATTTCCACTAATCCTCATACACAGCACCTGTAGGCTTGCATATCTGTCGAACCCTTAGTCGGATTGATTTCAAACTTTGCAGGTGTCTTGCTAAGGGCACAAGTAAATGCAGTGGTAAGTTTCACGTCGTTTGGATAAGAAAAGCAAAATATATAGTTAAATATGTCGCCAAAAGAAGCTCTTGGTTTCTCTCCCTCGCTCTAGCAGCCACTCCCCCTCTCACACAGCACACTGCTGCTGGACCAGTTACTATGTGTATATACAATTAAAACCACCAGTAAAAACACTACAAGTAATGTCTTTGTGGGGAGGAGACATCAGAATCAGAATCAGAATCAGAAAAACTTTATCTGACATGTCAGAAAATTGTCTTCAGCATGGGTCAACATGAACAACAGGACACAAACACCACATACAGACTAACCACAAAGAAAGAGCAGACTTGAAATAGTGGAAAGTGACTAGTGCAATCAGTCAATATGTAATAAATAAATAAATAAATAATCCATGATGCGATGACCATCTAAAAGAAGGAAGGAGGGGGAGGGGGGCAAGTAGGGGGTTATTATTGTTTGTTTAAAATTTTGATGGCAGTGGGAATAAATGAGTTTCTGTAAGTGTTTTTCTTGAAAGAGGGGACTCTGTAGCGGCGGCCTGATGGCAGTAACTGGAAAGACTTATGCAAGGGATGGCTGGGATCTGATGTGATGTTATTTGCTTTCCTTTCTATTGCTTGTGTGTGAAGTACAGATAATTGGGTTTGATTGTTGCCAATTATTTTACTTGCTTGGTTAATGACCCTGGAAAGCTTTGATTTGCATTTAACAGATGTGAAGTTGAACCAGGATGAGATATTGAAGGTGAGAATCGGTTCAATAAGTGATTTGTAAACCACAGTTAAAATGTCCTTATTGACACTGAAGTCTCTGAGTTTCCTTAGCAGGAATAGGCGTTGCTGTGCCTTCTTGTACACTGAGTCAGTGTGCTGGGAGAAGGACAGGCAACTGTCAATCTCTATGCCCAGGTACTTGAAGGCCTCTACCTGCTCCACTGCCTGCCCATGCAGCCTCAGGGGTTCAAAGAGGGGGTGAGGGTGAGGGGCGTTAGGTGTTCGCTTCCCCCGACAGCATAGTTCCTTGGTTTTGGAGATGTTAAGTTCCAAGGAGTTTTCCTTAATCCAGTCCAAGAGCTTGCCCACCAGCCCATGGTATGCAGCGAGGGAGTTCATGTCCCTGATGTGGGCTACAAGGGCCATGTCGTCTGCATACTTCAGCAGTGAAAAGTCTGTGTTGTTGCATGTGATGTTGTTTGTGTATATAGAAAATAAAATGGGGGATAAAAGACAGCCCTGGGGGACTCCTGTGCTTAAAACAATGTGTTTGGATGTAAAACCATTGACCACGACATGCTGGGGTCTATCCAATAAAAAGTCTTTTATCCATAAAATCAGATTTGGGTTGACCTCTAATTCCAGGAGACGGTCACATAGAATGTGTGGGTCAACTGTGTTAAAAGCAGAGGAGAAGTCCATGAATAAAATCCTTGTGTGTGGTTGTGAAGAGTCCAGGTGCTGGCATATGGTGTCCAGAAGAGTGAGGCAGGCATCATCCACCCCTCTCTTTACCTTATAGGCGAACTGGAGAGGATCTAATTTGTCTGCCACCATAGCAGTAAGATGGTCGCTCAGCACCCTCTCCATACATTTGCATAGTGTTGAGGTAAGAGCCACTGGTCTGAAGTCCTTCATGTCCCTGGCAGAGGATTTTTTAGGCACAGGTATGATGGTGGACTCTTTCCATGACTGTGGGGCACAGTTGGAGTCTAACAGCTGTTGGAATAGCCGGGTGATGACGTCACCCAACTGGGCTGAGCATTCCCTCAGCACCCTGCCCCTCAGCCCATCAGGACCAGGTGCTTTCCGGGGGTTGACACGGCTCAGTGTGGATGTAACCATTTTTTTATCCACTGTGATGGCTGAGTGAGTGGTGTTGATCAATTCAATTCAATTCAATTCAATTCAATTTTATTTATATAGCGTCAATAACAATACAAATCGTCTCAAGACGCTTTACAAAAACCCGGCCTGAAACCCCCAGAGCAAGCCTGAAGGCAACGGTGGCAGGAAAAACTCCCTTTTAACAGGAAGAAACCTTGAGCAGAACCAGAACCAGCTCATATGGAGGGACCCATCTGCCTAAGGCCAGCCGGGTACAGACAGAAGAAAGAGAGAAGAGAATAGCAAAGAGAGAGGAGAAGAGAACAGCAAGATAAACATACATCTGTCATAGATACACATATCTGACTAAAGTGTACATGTGGAATCTTATGATACAAACTGATGATGTTACATGACAGTTTGAAAATGTAAGAGGAATCACAGGCAGGTTGGAGAATTGTTCATTCAGGTAGGAGTGGAGAACTGCAGGATTCCATGAAGACTGGGCAGGCTGACGAGACCACGACAACAGATATAGTATAGAGCTCCACAGGAAACACACCACTCCAGGCCAGAGATACTCACAAGAAGAGGGGGGAGGGGAGGGATACACAGCAGTAAACATTCTACATAGTAATAGCACAGAATTGTATGACTAGTAGAATATAGGAAATTAGAGGGCAAGAGCTCTGTGCCAGAGAAAAGAAAATGGAGGATGAGAGAGAGGAGAGAGAAGAAAGAAGGAGGACATGTGTTTGGTGCATCGTCCCCCAGCAGCCTAGGCCTATAGCAGCATAACTAAGGGATGGTTTAGTCCAGCCCTAACTATAAGCCTGATCAAAAAGGAAAGTCTTAAGCCTGACCTTAAAAATAGAGAGAGTGTCTGCCTCCCGAACCCAAACTGGGAGCTGGTTCCACAGGAGAGGAGCCTGATAGCTGAAAGCTCTACCTCCCATTCTACTTTTTGAAATTCTAGGAACCACAAGTAGGCCTGCACTTTCAGACCGAAGTGATCTGTTGGGATGATATGGTACAATGAGGTCTTTAAGATACGATGGAGCTAGGCCTTTAAGGGCCTTGTATGTAAGGAGGAAGATTTTAAATTCTATTCTAGACTTTAAAGGGAGCCAGTGAAGAGAAGCTAAAACTGGAGTAATATGATCTCTCTTGCCAATTCCTGTCAATGCTCTTGCTGCAGCATTTTGAATCAATAGCTGGGTTTCAGTCACGTGATTATGATGACGCGGGAAGGCGGCGCGAATTCAGATGGAGGGCAGGAAGTAAAGAATGGAGAATACGTCTATGGAGGAAACCGTTGCAGAGAGTCCGTATTGTACGGATTTAGATCCCGTTTCAAGAAATAGGTACAAGGAGTTAGTTATCAGATATGTGGGACGTGACCCGTACCTCATGAAGATGAGTGAGTTTTCGGTAGGACTTAAAGATTTGCAGACAGTCGAGGCTGTTGACATCACCAACTATCTGGTCCTTCAGACGTCTTACTACACCCGACAGCAAATGAAGGCCTATAAAAGTCTGGAAGCATACAACTTTTTTGTCAGCGGGTGGGTCCACAACCTCGGTACCAAACGGCTCCACGATGATCATCGTTTGGTCTTCGCCAGGGTGCGTGTTTGTTCTTATATTGTTTTATGTGTTAAGATGCTAGCATTAGCGGCTATAATGTCAACAAACATGCAACACATCTTAAGGACGACGTTAGCTTGACAGTATTTTATGTTTCAAGGTAAACCACTCTCAGAGATCAAGCGAAACACCTCTGAAGACTTGGATTATTGCGAAGAAGGATGGAGAAGTCATTGCAGCTCATTGTAATTGCATGGCAGGGTAAGTCATTTATGTAGGCTAGGACGTTTACCACGAGATCACACACACACACACACACGTACTGCTAGCATACTGCCAGTGTACTTAAGAACCAGCGGAGAGAGAGCTTTAAGGGATAAACATGTTAATTAATGTAAAGTGCTACTCCATATTAGTATAAGTAGGCTATATTGCACATCATCAAAATGTGCTGATATAGATTGCACTTTGCCCCGGGTGTAGATTGCATTTGAGGTTTTAAAAAAATGTCATATTGTATTCTATTCACAGACTATCAGAATCATGTTCTCATGTAGGGGCAGTTCTTTTTTCCATTGAAGCTGGAGTAAAAATGCGAGATACAGCTTCCTGCACAACAGAGCAGTGCAAGTGGCTGATGCCATCACATGTAAAAAAGGTAGGGTGACACGTTCACAGCAAACCAAATGTGGGACAGAGAATGTTATTTTTTGGACACAGTGTAACAGTAGGCTACAGTAGGTTTATATTGTGCCCCTTTGGTTATGTCTTTGCTCTGGTTAATTCATCAGGACACAATATACAGTAGACAAGTAGATTGCGTGTCTTCGTCTACATTTCATCTTCTTTGAGGGGATTTCATTATATTCCATCATACCTAATGTCGGAGATTATTCAAGTATTTCTATTCTATTCGATCCTATTTTCTGCCTAAATCTGTGTAGCTTGTGACATTGTGGTCAGTCACAATTTCCCTATTGGCCAAAGAGGAGCTAATACAGCAAAGACCCACATAAACACAGTTTGGCATCTCAATCCTGTGATGATAGCCCTACCTGTTTTCCCCACAGCCATCGGATAAACGCCAGATTAATACTGCATATAGATAGATATGTTATGGAATATAATGATCTTCTTTGTGTGAACTTATTTTCAGATTCCTGCTGCTCCAGTAGCTCTGATTGACTTATCCTCTGCAAAATCCAAAAAACAAAAGCTTGACTGTTCAGGACAACTGAAAACAAGGTTGGGAAATCACTTCCATGCCCAAGAGTGAAGAAAGGGTCAGAAACATATGCTAGTTTTTTTGAGACCTTAAGCAAAAACTGTCCAAGGAGTGCAGCACTGATGGCTAGGGAACCTTACCACAAAGAATTCATCCCCAAATCTAGCATGCTTCCTAAAACTGTTCTTGAATACAGAACACCAGAGACCTTGCAGCTATCCCCCACAGAGCTTGGAAAGCTATGCCATGATTTCCAGCTAGAAGAGCTCACCCTGTCTCAGATCCAGGCTGTAGAGAGGGCAACTCGAAGTCAGAGTGCAAGCAAGATTTGGTTTAGGCAAAGAGCTGGGCGCATAACTGCCTCTAAGCTGAAACAAGTTATTAAGACCAACCCCCAGCAACCATCCAAGAGCTTGATCAAGGCCATATGCTACCCAGAAGCATATAGGTTCACCACAGCCGCTACAAGGTATGTAGGGTTTGAATTAGGGTAAGGCAGAGGTAAGGTTTGGGGTATGAGGCTGTCCACATTAAGAACTGTAACTAAAAAGTTTTCTATGAAGTGGGAGGAGAGTCCATACCACAACTATAAAGCTGTTGTCCATACATCTACTATAGACCTTCTTCAGTTAGAACAAATGTTTACTGTTTTAGTAGGTAATTAATGGTATGGACAGCCCTGAAGGGTCAACATTACTTATAGGGTTATAAGGCTAGGGTTATGCAGGAGTAGAACTAAGTATAGGGGTTAGGGTAATGGCATTTAAATCACTGAACTGGCTCTACACATCCAATACTAAGTAATAATTTCCTTTTCATGTTTTGCATGTGTACCGTGTACAGTTATGGATGCAAACATGAAGCACAAGCCAGAGGAGCGTATGAGAAGCTGATGGGTCGGGGGCATGCAGGTTTCTCCTGTATGGACAGTGGTCTCTGGCTGAACCCCAAGTGGCCATACATGGGGTCCTCCCCTGATGGGATTGTCGCTTGTGACTGTCACGGAACTGGCATCTGCGAGGTTAAGGTGATATTACAGTCTCTGTTGTAGTAAAGTCCCTAAATCTCGAGTCTGAATAGAGTCTCAAGTCCTCAACTGAGCAAAAAGGCAGAAAATATCTTTGCTAATCCATTGTTCACATGTCCTTCTCACTGTGATTTCAGTGCCCACACTCTCACCAAGGTGAAGCCAATCTGCGTTTGTGTGCTGGGAGAAAGGGCTTCTGCCTCATCAGTGATGGGGATAAGGTCACGCTGGACCGGAGTCACGACTACTACTACCAAGTTCAGGCACAGCTTCACCTTGTAGATGCTGAGTACTGTGACTTTGTTGTGTGGAACCGCAATGACATTTTTGTTGAAAGGATTTTGCCTGATCTTGAACTTTGGGATGATGTGATTCCTAAAATTGAGGGCTTTTTTAGAAACAGTATACTTCCAGAAATACTGGGACAGCAAGTTACAAACGTACATGTGTAATGTGATGAAAGAATGGTTACTGGAAAGATTAAATGCCATTGAGAAGACAGAATACATGGTGGTTTATTTACAAGATTAGATTTTTCAACAATTGTTATAATAACTACAAGAACATAGAGTGCAATAATACATTGGAATCCATTTCATTATATACATTGTAGGGTAGTCTACACCTTTTAAATGTCTCGTTAGGGCACCACCTCCTGTTATCGTAGGAAGAACACGGTTTAAATCAATTTATCAGTCTCAGTTCAATAATTTGCATTTCTGAAGGAGTGAATCCTTTACTACAATTTGTACCAGTCATTCTCTGCCGTAAAATAACATCACAAACAACTTCTTAAGTGTGAACAAATATTTATTTAATGAAGTGACAACTATGAATAAATGAGGGACTAATAGAATATAGGAGTGTAATCAAATGAACGAATATAATAAGGTAAATAATTTCTGGAGCGATGGTGAGAGATGGCGATGTTTGAGTCCTAATCTAAAGGGAATGGATTTGATACCTAATCTAATCAATCTTCTCTAAAAGATGTTAGTAGGGAGTTTCAAAGTAGTGACACCAACTCTTTGTCTTAAGCGGTAGGAACGATTCAGCCTACTTTTCCGTAGAGTCTTCTCGGCGTCGGTGATGGCGGAGCGTCGGTGTGACGAGATGATGGAGGAGCGTCGGTGTGACGAGGTGGTCAGTGACGAAACGGCACAGCTGATGCAGGTCTCTCTGGGACCGGTAGATAGGACTTGTTGCTTGGTCTGCAAGTCCAACACCCAGCTTTGCTTGAGAGCGTTGTAGGTGTTCAGTCAAAGGCAGATGACACTTGGCAATGTCTTTGTGTTTGAAGAAAGAAGTCGGATCGTCACGTCTTCTTGATGTCGTTGCTATGGCAACAGCTTCTTGATTTCTTGATCCGTCGAAGAGATTGGGTCTTTCTCTGATATCCCAGCTGACTACGCTGGCTAACTTATAAACGATGTTGGTTAGTACTTCGGTTCGTAGAGTATAAAAATGAATAAAACTAGAAAAATATTTCAGTCACTATAAAAATCGTACGTCGGGAAAAACATCCGACGAGAAACAAACAGAGCTTGAAAAGGACCGTATTGTCAATATTCAAGTTGTTCTTAAAGTTACTAAGTACAAACGTGACTAAGTACGTAAAGAAGAAAACTAAAATAAAAGTAAAACGTGAACGGAACGTGGAGAGTTGAAAGTGCGGAGAAAGTGCGGCGAAAGAGCGAAAGTATAAAAGTCCTAAAGTGCGGAGAAATGGGAGCGTCTCTCTGGTTTTATGAGTTAATTATTCAGGGCGTGTTTTGGATCGGGTTTCCAGAATCTTCGCGCGGAAAGAGAAGAGAACGCCTTCTCCTTTGTTTCGAGATGTCTTATTGCCTGATCTTCTTAACCTATTTTATATTATTTAATTTAATCATTCCATCACTCATCATGGCTCGTTAGCAATGTTTTTCGTATGCGACAACACTCAACATTACAACATGACAAGATGACGTATCAGAATGACTACATCAAAATAACTCAAAAGCATCAATAAATTAATAAACTCAAGTTCTCTTTACATTGACTTTTTGCTAATAATAAAAGGTCGGGGTTTCTAAAATAACAACTTCAACAGTTATGATTTCAACTAATAGCTACTATTAGTATAAGAACATACCTAAGTTTCAACATTCTTTAACTTCAATGATTAAAAGAGAGAAAATACTTTTAAAGATAGCCACTTGATGGCAATGTTGATCCATCCTTACTGTGACAAATTATGTGAATTTGGGCTAGCATTATCGTACAAGGATCAAAATCGTCTCATTGTGATCGTAAGCACTTCCTGAACAATAATATATAACTTACCAGGTTATTACATTTTCGATAGTCATATTATAAACTTAGGTGCTTTTCAGAGGAAAATGCATATCAGAGTCTGGTTCTGGGGAAAGAAAGTTATTTACGACCGGCTTATCAGTGTTTCGCTCTCTTGGTCATTCCAAGAGAGGGGGCAAAACCTGTTAAAATGGTATGTTTGCATTTGTCTCTGAAAAAGGAAAATTAGTACATTCAAGTTTCAAACATAAATGAACATCACATTAAGGCTTCTAGACTTTGTCCATAGGAGTCAATTCATTCTTTGTAGTTCCTGATATCATGTTGATGTTCTTTCGATTCAGGACTAATTAGTCAAGAAACAAGAGTGGGAAATTCTACAAGAAGTGTAAATCTGTCTCTTTTGGCTCAGATGACGTCCAGAGCATCAGGGAGGTCCGATAGCGTGGGCCTGTCCCGCGTTCAGACATGGCACCTTTATGGCTAAGGTGAAAAAGGTTGATCTGTTAGGAGAGTTCTTCTGCAAAACAACTCCGTAAATTTAAATTCCAGAGAGGGGAAGAATTGAGAGGACCACAGGTTCCTACAACATACATATATATATATATATACACATACATATATATATATATATATATATATATATATGTATATATATACATACATACATACATATATATATATATATATACATACATACATATGTATATGTATATATATACACTATGGCATGCCGTTCAGGAAATTAATCTTTGAATATATTGAATGAAACCTTGAATATATGGAGTGAACCTTTGAATATATGGAATGAATCTTGAATATATTGAATGAAACTTGGAATATATTGAATGAAACTTGAATATATTGAATGAAACTTGGAATATATTGAATGAACCTTGAATATATTGAATGAAACTTTGAATATATGGAATGAAACTTTGAATATATGGAATGAATCTTGAATATATTGAATGAAACTTGAATATATTGAATGAAACTAAGAATATATTGAATGAAACTTAGAATATATTGAATGAAACTTAGAATATATGGAATGAACTTTGAATATATTGAATGAACCTTGAATATATTGAATGAAACTTAGAATATATTGAATGAAACTTGAATATATGGAATGAATCTTGAATATATGGAATGAATCTTGAATATATTGAATGAAACTTGGAATATATTGAATGAATCTTGAATATATGGAATGAATCTTGAATATATTGAATGAAACTTGGAATATATTGAATGAACTTTTGAATATATTGAATGAAAGTTGACTGACGTCAGACTTCACGGCAGTGCCTGCGGCCATCTTGTTTAGCTTGTGGATGCCGCAGCAAAAAGTGACAGAGTGACAACGAGTCAGGCCACTCGCAATACCCTGCCCGTTCTTCTAACGAAGAAGTTCGCTCCTTTTTAACCGTGGCAGAGCTTTTAACGGAACACTCTGCTGTGTGTAGAGATCTGTATGTAGGTCTGTATGGTTAGCTTGATATAGTTTTCAGGTGATTTAATGAAGGCAAAACAGTGGATGGCCGTGCGTAACGGCACTGCGCTCTGACGCGGATCTTCTCCGGGACTGGAGAAGTTGCTGCGGCTACAGGGATTTCGTGAGCTGAAAGAGAAGCTCTTCATATATTATTTAGATGCAAAAAGAATCACCCACATTCATAGACCAATGCAGGCTGAATATTTAGTTTAGTATTGAACGTATTTGATGATCGGCGACACATTGTCAGCTTTGGGCACGTTACTCACACAGGGGACTGCAAAAAGGAGCGAACTTCTTAGAAGAACGGGCAGGGTATTGGGCAGGGGTATCGGGAGGATTTTGGCCCGTACACGCATTCGCCAGTGTGTTTATCATGTCCTCATTGTTTAATATTGCCGCAACGAGATTGCGAGCGGCCTGACTCATTGTCACTCTGTCACTTTTTGCTGCAGCATCCACAAGCTAAACAAGATGGCCGCAGGCACTGCCGTGAAGTCTGACGTCAGTCAACTTTCATTCAATATATTCAAAAGTTCATTCAATATATTCCAAGTTTCATTCAATATATTCAAAAGTTCATTCAATATATTCCAAGTTTCATTCAATATATTCAAGATTCATTCCATATATTCAAGATTCATTCCATATATTCAAGTTTCATTCAATATATTCTAAGTTTCATTCAATATATTCTAAGTTTCATTCAATATATTCAAGGTTCATTCAATATATTCTAAGTTTCATTCAATATATTCTAAGTTTCATTCAATATATTCAAGGTTCATTCAATATATTCAAAGTTTCATTCAATATATTCAAGGTTCATTCCATATATTCTAAGTTTCATTCAATATATTCTAAGTTTCATTCAATATATTCAAGGTTCATTCAATATATTCTAAGTTTCATTCAATATATTCAAGTTTCATTCAATATATTCAAGTTTCATTCAATATATTCCAAGTTTCATTCAATATATTCAAGATTCATTCCATATATTCTAAGTTTCATTCCATATATTCTAAGTTTCATTCCATATATTCAAGTTTCATTCAATATATTCTAAGTTTCATTCAATATATTCAAGGTTCATTCAATATATTCAAAGTTTCATTCAATATATTCAAAGTTTCATTCCATATATTCAAAGTTTCATTCCATATATATTCAAGGTTTCATTCAATATATTCAAAGATTAATTTCCTGAATGGCATGCCATAATACACATATGTATATATATGTATATATACATATATATGTATGTATATATATGTATATACATACATACATATATATATCGCCAGTACAATTGGACTAGTAGATAAAAATAATATAAAATTAGATTTAAAAACATTTACATTACTGATGTGTGTCAGGGCTCAGGTACTGGACTGACTGAGTGTCCCTCCCTCCCTCCCTCTCTTCCCCTCCTCCTTACTCCAATGGGACGACAGACTCCGAAAGATTAGACAAGACACAGCAAATAACCCCAATCTTGTCAATCAATGCTAGTGCCTCACCTGGTTTTGTTGCCATGTGCTCTATGGGCATAGCCCTGCTTTGCAGAATCTGATATTTTCTTCTGACTAAACCGATGACTCTCTCAACATGAATACGCAAGTTGGCTATTTTTCTAGTTTCTGCCACCTCATACGCTGACAGCTGTTTTCTCCCCTTGGTAAATGCAGGTATCTGTAGAGAAGCACAGTAAAATCCCACACTATCGCCAATATTGAACCCACGGTCTGCTAGGACAATATCTCCAGGTAACAGGTTTTTTAGGAGGCCACTCTCTATTGTGATCTGTTTATCGCTGACTCTCCCTCCCCAGGCACAAGATATGTAAGTGACATAGCCTTGGGGTGCAACACCAATCAGAAATTTTACAGTATGGTGATGCTTGTAGTTTGACCATGTTTGTGCTTGGGCTAGTAAATTAGAGGGCTTCTCAATAAAAACTTCAAAGCAGTCAACTATCACAGCAACTTTACATCCAAATGCCTGTCTGAATCCCATTGGCATTGTAGCTTGAAGTACATGTCGCTCTGGCCACTCAATTTGAAATTCTAACCTTTCATGAAGTATGTCAATTATTTTATGCCAAACTCTAGAAGCAGTGGGCAGAGAGATCTTGAACCTGAAAGCTAAATCTTTCAGTGGGAGATTTAGTCGCAGCCTCAGCAAAACTAAAATTAACTGTTCAAATTTTGACAGCACAGACATAGGACCACAGGTGATGTAGGGTTTGCACAGCTCAAAAATCTGAATTAAAACTAAGAAGTTGGGGAGCCCCGTGTAGAACTTTGTCTTATCTTCATTTTTTTCAAAGGACTCCTGGTTGAACTGTGTGTCCAGTGCTTTGGCTCGAAGATCTCCAAGCTCTGTTGTGTTCTGTCTCAGAACATCCTCCATCTTCTCAATGTCATCCATCGTTAGCTCAGTCTGGCATCCGGCATCTGCATAGCCTGCAATATAGCAGTGGGGAGCATAATTAGTTACTTCATGAATATGAATTATGTGGATTGTTGTGAAGTTATCTTTTTGACAACCTTTTACAAACATGCTAGTTCTCTGGCCCAATTATACAGGGTGATTTTCTGACTCACATTTGTAACATTTAATAATAATGCTGGTTACACATCAGTACAGTAATTTACCTTGATCATTTAATGTCCCATTCCCGCTGATGCCCTCTGATTGTGGTTGTTGTCAGCTGGCTGCTTCGGTTCGGAGCAGTCAGCTGTCTGCGTTAGATCTGGGCTCTCAGCTGTCTGTTGGAGATCCAACATAGCCTCTGCACATTCCGACTGTCTTTGTTGGTCTTCCTTGAGCTTCATCCTCTGCTCTCGTTGAAGAGATGCCTCTGATTTGGGCTTAGTTTTTTGGTAACCGAGGTTGACCGTTGGAGCCCAGTCTACCGACTCAACGTCACCCAAAGAGCTAGGGCAGCCTAAAAAGTCCCAATGAAGTCCATATTAGACTACCGGTAACTGTATAATCATTACTAAGTGAATGAGCATTTAACGACAACCTAATGCTATATAAACACAGCCACAAAAACCAAGTTAGCTAGCTGACATAACTTACCTCCGACGAAGTGGTCGCTGCAGACACGGGCATTAGCAGACTCTGCTCCTCTGGACTGCAGACGTACGTTCAAAATCCATTTTTTACGGCGTTGTTCTGTGAGCTTTCTACATTTCTCACCTTTATGAACGACAATCTTTGGTACTCTATAAAACCCCTTTCCTTTTTCTCGGTTAGAACGATTGGAGCAGCCGTAAACTACACAAAACATAGGCATTTTCAGACGGCAGATCCTCAGCTACTTCACTTCCTGCCCTCCATCTGAATTTCGCGCGCTCGCGACGCAGCATTGTGACGTCATGCGAAACCAAGCTATTGGAGGCTTTTTAAAGAGCTATATGGACAGCCAGACAGTAATGAATTACAGTAATCCAGTCTGGACGACACAAATGCATGAACTAGTTTTTCAGCATCACTCTGAGACAGGATGTTCCTAATTTTGACGATATTACGCAGGTGAAAGAAGGCAGTCCTAGTCACTTGCTTTATGTGACATTTAAAGGACATATCCTCATCAAATATAACACCAAGGTTTTTCACAGTAGTACTGGAGGCCAAGGTAATGCCATCCAAAGACACCACATGATTAGATAATGAATCTCTGAGATGCTTAGGACCGAATACAATAACTTCTGTTTTGTCTGAGTTTAAGAGAAGGAAATTACAGGTCATCCAAGCCTTTATGTCTTTAAGGCATGCTTGGAGTATAGCCAGCTGATTAGTTTCATCTGGTTTCATAGATAAATATAGCTGGGTATCATCTGCACAGCAATGAAAGTTTATGCCATGTTTTCTAATAATCTTGCCTAATGGCAACATGTATAACGTGAAGAGTATTGGTCCTAGCACAGAACCCTGAGGAACTCCATAACTTACTTTTGTATAAGTAGAGGAATCATTATTGACATGAACAAACTGGAATCTGTCGGATAGATAGGATTCAAACCAGTCTAATGCAGTTCCTTTAATCTTGATCTCACTTTCAAGTCTCTGTAGTAAAATATTATGATCAATAGTGTCAAATGCAGCACTAAGATCTAGCAGAACAAGTATAGAGACAAGTCCACTGTCTGAAGCCATGAGGAGATCATTGGTAACTTTAACCAAAGCTGTTTCTGTACTATGATGAACTCTAAAACCTGACTGAAACTCTTCAAACAGACCATTCTTGTTTAAGTGGTCACACAACTGATTAGCAACAACTTTTTCTAGAATTTTGGAAATAAAGGGAAGGTTGGAGATTGGTCTATAGTTGGCTAGAACATCTGGATCTAGAGTGGCTTTCTTGAGTAAGGGCTTAATTACAGCAATCTTAAAAGACTGAGGCACATATCCTGTTAATAAAGATAAATTTATCTGGTTCAATATGGAGGTGTTAATTAATGGAAAAACTTCTTTGAGCAATTTAGTTGGGATTGGATCTAGAAGACAGGTTGATGGTTTAGATGCTGTAATTGTTGAAGAGAGCTCAAGAAGATCTACGGGGGAGAAGGATTCCAGATATTGATAAGGTCTTACAAAAGTTTCTAATGTCACTGTACTTACATCTTTAACAGCTATTGGAAGGATGCCTTGAATGTTTTCTCTAATGCCAACAATTTTATTAGTAAAGAAGCTCATGAAGTCATTACTACTGAGGGCTAAAGGAATAGATGGCTCAACAGAGCTGTGGCTCTTTGTCAGCCTGGCTACAGTGCTGAAAAGAAATCTGGGCTTGTTCTTGTTTTCTTCTATTAATGATGAATAATATGCTGTTCTAATACTACTGAGAGCTTTTTTATAAGTTGTTAAACTATCTTTCCAGGCTATGCGAGCTTCTTCAGAATTAGTGGAATGCCAAATTCTTTCTAGCTTTCAGACTGCCTGTTTTAAACAGCGCAACTGTGAATTATACCAGGGAGCTAGCCTCCTCCGATTCATGACCTTCTTTTTCAGAGGAGCAACTAAGTTTAGAGTTGAACTAAGCGATGCTGCAGTGCCATCGACAAAATAATCTATTAGTGCAGGAGTTAAATTGTGGTTGCTGTCGTCCACAACATTGGTACATGGCACTGAGGTAAATAAAGAAGGAATTAATTCTTTATATCTAGTTACAGCATTGTCAGATAAACATCTACTGTAATGAAATGTCTTTTCAGTTCCTGTGTAATCCATTATTGCAAATTCAAAGGTTATGAGGAAATGATCAGACAAAAGAGGGTTATGAGTAAATACTGTTAAACCTTCAGTTTCTATGCCATATGTTAGGACAAGATCTAAGGTGTGATTAAAACTGTGAGTTGATCTATTTACATTCTGAGAAAAGCCAATTGAATCTAATAATGATGAAAATGAGGAGCTAAGGCTGTCACTGACAACATCAACATGAATGTTAAAGTCACCTACTATAATGACTTGATCTGTTCTAAGAACTAAATCACATAAAAACTCAGAGAATTCAGCTAAAAACTCAGAATAGGTCAGGGGCCAGTCTTTTTGAGCAGAGGGCTTGTTGAACCTGCCATAGTAGGTGTTGAGTTGCTCTGCAAAGGTGGCAGAATCAGGGCACTGAATCTGGGCAGATTTAACTGTTCTGCCCATCATGATGTTAAGTCCTTGCCATGCCTCCCTTGCGTTGCCAGCAGTAAATTTGTCCTCCACCTTGTTTTTGTATTGGAGTTTAGCCAGCCTGGTTTTCCTCCTCAGCTCTTTATTCAGCTCTCTGACTTTGTGTGTGTCCCCCTGGAGGAACGCCACTTTCTTGTTGTTTAAGCAATGCTTCAGGTCCTTGGTGACCCAAGGCTTGTTGTTAGGATACAGCTTGACCTGTTTAGTTGGAATGGCAGACTCCTCACAGAAGGACAGGTAGGAGGAGATGGAGTCTGTGAGGAGGCTTAGGTCTCCCTCACAGCTGTCAAAGAAAATATCCCAGTCTGTGGTCTCTATGCAGGCCCGCAATGTCTCCACAGACTCACTGTTCCAGACCTTGATGGTTTGTGTTTGCGTTTTGTTAGTTTTCAGCCTTTGTCGGTATTTTGGGAGCAGCAGCATGAGATTATGGTCAGAGCGACCGAGTGGTGGGCGGGGCTTTGAGATATAAGCACCCGGTATGTTACCAAAACACAAGTCTATAGTTCTGTCCATTCTTGTGGGAGATGTAACGTATTGTTCTAGATTGGGTAACAGTGAGGTTACATCACATGTGTTAAAATCGCCAAGCAAAAACACAGGATGCTCGCTATTACGGTTAAGAGGCTTGTTGTAATGTTCAGCGAGGCGTTGTGCAGCAAATGCATTGTCAGGACCAGGGACATATGCTAAAATAATCGTTATCTGTGTAAACTCCCGTGGTAAGTAAAAAGGCCTGAATGGCACAGTCATGATCTCATGATGTCTGCTGCATTCTGTCTCTCTCAATGTAAAGTTTGTAGCCCACCTGTTATTTACAGCCATGCAGAGCCCTCCTCCGATTGACTTCCGTGTTTGTGTAGTGTCTCTATCAAAACGTATGATAGTAAATCCTTCCAGATCTATATCCGATATTCCTTCTGACAACCACGTTTCTGTAAAACAGAAGAGGCTTGTCTGACGGTAGTCTGAGTCCAGTTTGAGAAGTGCAGAAAGTTCTGTCATTTTATTCCGCAGTGATCTCACGTTAGACAGAGCTATTGCAGGTAGCGGTAGCTTCGTACCGCGTCTCCGTATTCTGTTGCGTATTCATCCCCTGGATCCCCTTTTCCTCCGAATCCATCTGACCAGATGATTCCTCTGTAAGCAACGAGGTATCTGATGCAGAGACGGGGATGTTGCTTGTAAGTCCATGGACACCAGCCGAAGATTCATTAGTGTTGGCCGGTCATAGGTGAGTCTTGGCCTGGGATCTGCCGGCTTATTCCATAACGCGACTGCTGGTTGAATGAGTGCGATTAAGATTCCCAGGCACGCCAGAAGTTTTTGTGTTGAAGCCATACTTTAAGTGTAAAGTCCAGTATTTAAAGTTTGCCGTTTGCACGTTAATAGACAGCACAAGAAAACTCGCAAAAACTCACAAAAGCTCACAAACAGAGAGACACACGCCGCGAGTCGCTCACAGAGTAGCGCCCCGCCCCCCGTCTTCTCAAAAAACTCTACAACTCTACATGGGTCACGACAATGGTCACAACTGAAAAATCTTCTTCAGCTCCCACTATAGGAATACATACTTCCGACGGGCACTGCACTAGTTCAAAAAGATTTGTCCAATGATATTCTGTCTTCCTGGAAAACATGCACGCATGCGCATTTCGGGGGCAGACCTGACACAGCGTCATAAATAGTTTTTTTTTTTTTTTTGCGAATTAACGGACTCTGTTAAAACACACGAGGTAGGATTCTTTTAACTACAGTAACGTCACCGCGTTACGAAACATAGAGATATAAATGCCGCATTCAACGGTGCTACCACCTAGCTATGCTACCTAGCTACAGCTAGCTAATACATGTCTACTGAGGAAAAATGAGCTTACATTACATTTACATTAAAGTCATCAAATTGATCATCAGTGATCAATACTTTTGCTACTTTAACAATATGATGTTAATAATTATTTTGTAGTTTGACTTAAGATTTTAAAATTGTGGTACTTATCAGTGCAGTAGCCTAGTATTAATAAAACAGCTCTACATTATTTCTGACACCAGTCATTGTTATAATTGTTAAATGACCATGGTGCCCTTTAGTAAACAGACAATACATTTTTAGGTCAGGATGTCAATTTTATCCAATTAGGAGAGAGAATTCATGCAGGATAAATACACAAGTGAAATTGGACGTGTTAAGATAAGAGATAGACTGATAGATAGAATGCAGTCCACAGTTGGTCAAACCTAGCATGGCAATGTTGCTTTATCTTATCTTGATTACAGCAGCACATGTGAAGAATCTGAGCATGTATTATTAATGTTCTGTTTATGTCAACTTGCCTCTCGTGTTTTACATGTTTTCTCTTTTTCCTTTTTTTATCTTTTGAGTTGCAAGAAAGTTTCTCACAAGAAATCTGTTCTTTATCTGGTGTGTTTGAGCACATCATGGCTGTTTGTGTTAATGGGTTAAGTTTTGGAGCTCAACATTGTAATGGGTTATATGACTTGTGTAAGAAATCAACAGATTTTGTAAGTTGAACATTATGTAAGTAAACCATATATCTCATAAATTATCTGCCTGAGTTGTTTACTTATTTTCTCAAATGAGATAATGATTAAGGTATAATATTAAATCATGTGTTATATTGAGACTCATTTGAGAGCCTGCACTGCATATAGTGAGCATTGAGAGACAGAACCATGTTCTCACTGAGACATAACTGAGACAGTAAGGATATCACACTGAGAAATATTTGAAAGCGACACAACATGTCTCAATTTTTTCTTAGCTTAGATCAGGAAAAGAGACAGATGTGAGAGACTTTAGAGATCTCACACAATGCTCTCTGTGAGACTTATTTCTCAGAGAGATATTTGAGAAGAATGAGAAAACAACTTTGGTCTCTATTAGTGCTCATTTATGTCTAGGAGACGTAAATGTGACATAAATGAGATCTCATCTTCAATTTTGCCTTGCTATGGGCATGTACTTGTAGTGTACTAGAAAATATACTAATTTAATACTTCTTCTGGGTAAATTGGAACGTTTAAAGTATACTTTAAGTATACTTTTGAGCGAGGGTTATTTAATTAGGAATGACGGGAATTTTAGGACTGGCGAGTTTGGCGTTGTGGTCCTGGGGGTGGTCAGAAGAAGTGAGCTAGCTTCTAGACGAATTCTGAACGGACCGCCATGGCAGACCTCTTTGCGTTATCACGAGGGTAGGCTAATAGGTGAATCGGAATTTATAAGCAAAATCACGGGAATCAATAGCCTAATACAGCCCAGTTGTGCTCAAATGAATATCGTGAGACGTCTGCCATCAGATGAATGATATGGAAAAGTTAAGTTAGAGCCTCTAAAGCCAGTGCTACTACCCATGCGAGCATGAACACTAAGCTTTTCCTTCCAAAAACGTGGCCTAAAACTTATCTAAGCGCAAAACTGACATTAACAAAAATGCAATAATGTAATAACAGCTGAAAAAGTACTTGGGTGTGTGTTTTATTTTATATTTACCGTTCAATAATGCAATCGCTGCTGTCCGTCCCATAGAAGAACATGACAGCCAGCGCATGTTTAGGAACTAATTGGGTTTACATGAACCACGTGACAGGCATAGCGGCGACATCAAAGAGTGTCGCAACTCTTCTCTCTCTACGGCGCTGGTTCAACACAGTTGGTAGAATATTCCATTCCATTACTTTCCACAGGCTGCTGGTGATGTGAGGTCAGCTCCAAGATTATCTTGTGTCTAGCTTTATATTAAATGACCGTTTCCAGTTGCATATTTATGTTGAACTGGTTTGATATGTAAGAAAAATCATCATCAGTTGAAAATGTCAGACTAAAATGTAATGTTTTATTTTAGTTTATTTGGGGACTATATAAATTACTAGTTGCATTAATTTGTAATACATTTAGTTGAGCAACTTTGATTGAATTCATCAATTTGTATCCTAGTTTTGAATGTATATATTGTTTCCCACAGAGAAGTTAGAGATGATTCAACAGTAGGAGCTCCTCCACTCTTAGGCTTTTGGATACTGCCTTTCAACAGGTAAATACACAATGACACAGTTTGTCCAAGTTATTACAGACATCCAATCTTGAAATATGTAAATATGTCAGGACATCTTCTGTTGCCAGGATACATTCCCACATGTATCTGGGTAACTTTCTTATCCTGCGTGATTCAACTTTAAGAATCTTCCCTAAACTGAGCTGTCAGCTCCTCTGGTAGATATAATCATTACCACATGTCATATGCCACGTCACTGATTTATATAATACTCATCAGAGGGCTTCCAGTGACACCCTCACAAAGTGTCAACAGTGCACACATGTAGTTTACTGTACATGTAGTTGAGTGCATTCATACCATCTAACAGACAGTTTATCTTAATTGTGGTGCATTGTGACCTATCCTCTAGCCTAACCCAAGTGTAGACGAATGACAACATTGTCAGCACAAAGCAAAAGCTACAGTAAACCACCTGCACAATTTCAGTCATCGTTTTATTAACTACATTCTTCATTCTCTTTCCTTGGTTCACATGTAGAATGATAATAAAGATCAGAACCAAATCAACACAGAAGAACACTGGAGTAACGATTCCAACAGTGAAGAAGATGATGATGAAGTCAACACTGAGAACCCTACCACAAGTAAACTGGATGTGGACATTTCAGACTAAAGAAGAGATACAACAGTGCAGTATGCTTGAAAGATGATACGTTTAGTTTAATTAATGATTTGTAATTAGTGGCAGAAAGTAGTAAAAAGTATACCAAAGTACAAGTATAAGCTTTAGTCTTAAAGTATAAGTGTAAGTCTTAGTATATATAAACTTAGTCTTAGACTTTTCTTTATACTTTTCAGTATAAGCCAAGTATACTTCACTATACTATTCTTAAGTATATGAAATATAGTATATAAAAAGTAAACTTCAAGTATGCTACCTAAATTTTAGTATAAAATAAGTATACTTGTAGTACACTTGAATAAACTTCTTTTTGCTAAGGGATCTAATACTGTCCTCCTTGGTCCCAGAGGTTTGTGGTGTCTCCTCCATCTTCTCATCCTTCATGTGTCTTTAGTCCAACTCTTCTCTGTCCTCAGACTTTTTAAATCCTGACGCTGCTGTTGATCATCACGTCTGAATGAACCAAGACCTCTCCACCTGCATCCGTATCAATCTGTTCTGATTTTAATCAGCAGCAGGAAATAACTCCACAGCTGCATAAAAACAGTCTGTGATCAGATCTTTTTCTCAAACTCTAAGCGTTTCCTGATCGACTCAAACGGCCGAGCAGAAAGGAAACGACTCGTTCAACGTCGCCACTGAAATCAGACAGAAACCACTGATTCAGACTCTAAACGTCACCGACGTCTGAGGAACTGAAGAAAAGCTCAAAGAAACAAAAAACTAATTTGGAATCAGGTTTAAGATTAAACCAAAAAGAACAATCACTGTGAATGTGATGTTTGTGTTTAAGGGTCAGAAAACAGTGAGATGAAGATTAAGATTATTAAACTCAACACATTCAAACATTTTTCTCTGACCAACAATCAAAACAACTTCTCAGTCTGAAATAAACGAATCATGAAGTCATCACCGTCTGCTCTGACACCAGTTGATTTCTGGTGTTATAATCAAATCCACATGAACACACAAGGTCATTAAGGGGGACCAACAAGTCATTTCTGCTCAGGGGCCCCGTCCACGTTCATCAGACTGTCTCAAGTTTCCAGCATTAATCTCAGAATATAATAATAATAATGATGACACATATGTGATGCAGCAGACTGAAGCAGAGCAGCAGGATTACAGAAGACTTACCTGGGAAGGCGTGGGGGTTGGAAGACCCTCTCTTCAGGCACTTGGAACAGAGAATATGTACAGAGTAGTGCAGGCCGGGCCACTCCTGCAGCAGCATGTTCAGCTCCTCCACCAGCGGAGTGACGGCCTGCCAGGCGGTCCAGATGTTGGGGAGCGAGGCGTGGCTGGCGATGGACAGAGTCTCGTCCTGCAGCCTCCCCTTGGAGAGCCGGTGGCTGATCACCACGGGGACTTTACCTCGATAGGCCACGATCTGACGCCGGCCGTCCGAGCGCTGGACTACGTGGCTGTTGATCTGCACACTGAAGCGTGCAAACAGTCCAGGAGGAAACAAGAAGGGGAAGCTGTACTGGATGTGCAGCTGCTCCACAGAGAAGAAGTGACACAGCGGCAGAGAGCTCCCGCCGGCCGAAGCCTCCGCCCCGGCCTCCGCCCCGACCTCCTCGCCGCTGACGTAGCTGGGGAACTTGTACCACACGGTGGCTCCGTTCAGAGGCTTGCTGCGGGGTTTGTTGATGCAGTAGCAGATCCCCATCTTCTCCAGGAGCTCCATGATGAGGTGGAGGTCCTGCTGGGTCTTGATGAGCGGCCTGAGGAGCAGACGGATGACGTTGGAGGGCAGGAGGCCTCCACGTGGTGCTGCAGGTGGGTGACCCTGAGGTTCTCCCCCTTCTCATCCTCTATCACCAGACTCACCCTCCCCTTGTCCCCCCGCTCCCCCTCAGAGAGGAGCCGGTCCAGCAGCGTGGACTAGTCCCTCTGGAAGAAGACGTTAAGAATTGCAATGAACCGTGGAAGATTGTGAAAAACATACTCCTTCAGGGTGAGGCTGTCCTCAAAGTACAGCAGCTTCCCGCTCTCGTGCAGGTAGGATAAGGCGCTCTGCAGCCGGTCCTCCGTGAGCCCCGCCTGGAGGCCCAGACGGGCCGAGTCCCACCACGAGAGCCACAGGTCTTTGGGCTTAAAGTGCAACTCCTCCAGCATCTGCCAGGACTTTGGCACGACACGGTGGAGGTTGGGGAAGATCTCCCTGTGGTCTGCCACGGACATGAGCTTCTCTCTCAGCCTCTGGATGTTCCTCTGAGTCTCTGTGCAGCTGACGCTCAGGACGGGAGACAAGATCTGCAGCCGGTGGTTCAGCATGTACTGTAGCTGGGCTTTCTTGCGCCTCAGGTTCCTGTCAGAGACGCCGTAGAAGAGGACGTGAGGGCTGGAGGTGCGGACGTTGTAGCCCTGCTCCAGAGCCTGGTCCACCTGCTGAGCCAGGCTCCTCAGACTCTGGGTGTCCCTCGCCTCCTGCAGGCCGATCTGTCTGTGAATGTCCAGACTCTTCTCCTCCACCTCCACCTCTCCACACAGGTCTGCATGTGTGCCCACCAAGCACACTACGGCGTGGGGTACTTTGGCACAGAGCAGGTGGAGGAAATAGCCCACGTGAGCGTAGAAGTTCTTGGGCGAATATGTTTTGAGGTTGATGACGAGGATGTAGAGAGCACCGGGGGAGAGAAAAAAAGGTTTGATGAGGTCGTAGTTTTGCTTCCCTGACAGATCGTACACTAGAAATGTGAGGTGGCGACCGGCGTCCGCCACCCAGTTAGTGACTTCAATGCCTTTGTTTCCCTGGACTCCTGTGACGTCCTGCTGTGAGCTCACCACGCTCTGCCTCAGTCTGGTTTTCCCAGCGTTCTTCATCCCCATCAGGACCAGCTTCAGTCGTGGCTTCACGGCGAGCTGTGAATGTGCAAGTTCCTTCTGATAGACGGCAATGTAAGGGATCCCCTTCATGCACACCTCGTACGGGGGCTGGATGAGAGGGTTATCCTTCACCTTCCAAATGTTCACTTTGGACAGCTTCCCAAAATGATCTGGGAGAATGGCTATTTGGTTACCCTGTAAAACAAGCTCCTCCAACTTCTCCAGCTCCACAATAGAGTCAGGCAGATATGTGATGTTGTTATTGTCCAGCCAAAGGTTCACCAGCTTCAGCAGCTGCCCAATTTCCTCTGGGATATGGGTCAGTTTATTCCTGCTCAGGTACAGCTCCTCTAACCCTGTGATGCTTAAAATCACCTGAGGAAAGTTCTCAAACTCGTTGGAGGACAAATTGATCATTTTGAGTCTCTGCAGGCGACCAAAGGAAGGAGGCAGGGCAGTGAGGTTGTTCCCATCCAGCATCAGGCTCTCCAGGTTGTGTAGGCGGCAGAATGCGTCGGGTAAGGAGGACACATGGAGACTGCTGAGCCACAGGATTTTGATGGACTGCAGCTTCATGATGTCTGCTGGTAACGCCTCAAACTTGTTCCCGGAGCAGTCCAGCTCCTCCAGCTCGCCCAGGGCCAGAATCTCGGAGGGGAACTGGTTGAGCTTGTTGTGGTCTGCATCCAGAGTGCGCAGCTTGGCCAGGCCGGAGAAAGATGTGGGCAAGTCGTGCAGGTCGTTGAAGCTGATGTCGAGTTCCTCCAGAGCCTGAAGGACCCCGATCTGAGCTGGCAGCGCCTGGATTTTGTTGTGGCTGATGCAGAGCTTCTTCAGACCCCTCAGCTGTCCCACCCCCTCAGACAGGCTCCTCAGACAGTTGTGGCTCATGTCCAGCTCCACCAGCTGCACCAGCTCAAACACCACCCGGGGCACACAGGTGAACTTGTTCCTGCGGAGGACCAGGATGCGCAGGTTGTTGAGGGTGGATCCCAGCCCCTGTGGCAGCTCCTGGAGGGAGTTGTTGCCCAGGTTCAGCACCTCTATCTCGGCTATATCCTCTGGCAGTTCTATCTGGTTGTTCTTGGAGCAGAGGGTGAGCTGGCGCAGGTTGCTCCGCAGCTTCCTGGAGCGCAGGGCGGCATCCCTCCACAACCTGGCCGTTTTCAGATTGTTCTCCTTGTCCTCCATGGCGCTGAAGCCGGACCCCCCCCCCCCCCCCTCCTCCTCCTCCTCCTGCTGCTCCTTGTTTTCATGGAGAGTTTTCATGGATCCTGAGCGGCCAGCATGGAGGACGGAGTCCCTCAGAAATCAGCGCGCTCCTCAACAGCAAACCCTCCGCCACCGAGGCCAGAAGAGCCGCTACGTGTCGGGGAATAATCTGGTTTGTCGACAGGAACTGGAAGAGAGTCTGCGGCCGCGGCACAATGAGGAGCTCCGCGGTCACAGCTGCGGCTTCCACCCGGGGCTCCGGGGCTGCGGCTGTCCTCCGATCACGGCTCTGATCGTCCTCATCGCCTCCGGAAGCCTCTGGGTCTCTCTGTCCGGGAAGATGTGCTGGTTCTGAGGCTTTCTGAGCCGACGAGTGTCGTCCTGACCGCGGGGAGAGGAAGAGAGGCGGCCGCTGCTCACACTGCGTCAGATCCCTGAGCCCTCCTCCTCTTCCTCCTCCTCCCTTTCTCCTCCCTTTCTCCTCCTCCTTGTTGTGTGGACAGCAGGAGAGACATTCATTCTCCACATTTACTAAAAGCTGCTTCAGATCAGAATCAGAATCTTTATTGTAATGCTATAATCTGACTAAACATGTTTCTATGTACAAAGAATAAATATAATATATTATACTGGTCTGTTTAGTAGTAATTCTCTCTCTATCTATATACATTATATAGACATTTAACAGTGATACGTTCATGTTCAGAGGTTAAAGAGTCAAACCATTCAGTGGTCATTCATTGTTGTAACTGTCCTGGGACATGTGCCGTTCTTCAGTCTGTTTGTCCTGAAATCACAAGTTGTTGTGAGATCTGAAAATCAGGATTCATGTTCAGACAGAAACATTAGATGAAGGATGAATAAAAACCTTTAGAGTCTGTGAATGTGTGGACAACATGAAATAAATGTCAGATCATAGGAAGACTGCAGAGCTCAGAGAGAAATGATTCATGTTAAATCAGAAAACTGAGTCCTGCTGGAGGACAGAAGAGACACGACTCTGGCTCCACCTGCTGGACACAATCTGTAAGTACACAAACTGTAAAGTTGTCAGGTGCTTGGGGCCCCTGGCCAGCAGAGGGCCCCCGAGGACTGACACAACTTCACACTAAACTGAGTCATGTTTCTTTCTACTGTTGATGCCATTCCTGAAAATGAAAACAACCTGTGTTTTGTTGAGATTATAAATTCACTGTTAGACAAACACAGATTACATACACTTGAACTTTCACAGAAACAAACATGTATTGACTGTTGGATGTGGTTCCATGGTTTTATCTTCACGTTTCCATCTCTTTAGTGGTTGTCAGCAGGCGTATCGTTGGTTTACAACATTTGATCCTGACACTGATTAGTGTGGAGAATCTCAAAAGGACTAAAACCAGTTCTAAACCCTAGTCCTCACTTTTCATCTTTGGACACATAATGTTGCTGAACCTAGACCTGAGCAACTGCAGCAACCCCAGATCATAGCACTGCCCCCACAGGCTTGTACAGTAGACACTAGGCATGACGGGTGCATCACTTCATCTGCCTCTCTTCTTACCCTGATGCTTCTCCACTATCCTTCCAGTTTTTAATAATGCCTTGGACAGTTCTTAACCCAGTTTTAGTAGTTTCTACAATCTCCTTAGATGTTTTCTCTGCTTGATGCATGCCAATGATTTGACCCTTCTCAAACAGACGACCACAGGATGTGTCTTTAGACATGGTTGTTGAAGAAATGAGAAGCTACTCATTGCATCAGTTGGGCTTAAATAACTTGTTGTCAGCTGAAAGATAATCACCCATGCAGTAATTATCCAATAGGAGGTGAATACCTGTTTATTAGTTAAATCCAGGTGGAGACTTAGAAGTAGAAGTAGTGTAACATAATAATGAAATTCACTTCCACCCGGAAAGATAAACCTTTCAGGTTCTCATTTAAAGCTGCAGCAAAGATTATGTTGACTGAGAGATTTTTATTTTGTTCCTCCTTAAAGGAAAAATATGTATTCTCCCTACAGAGCTATTAAATTATTATTTATAAGGTCTAGTTACTTTGTGCCTTTTTTGTCTGTTAACTATTTTTCTTTTACATCTAGTTGTAGTTTTCAGATAAGTTTCATTTAATTGAAACAGCAAAAATGCTCCTACTTGTTGTATCAAGACTTAAATCTGGAGTTACACCCTGTTCTCTTTGTAGTAACCATATATACAAACCTGTTTTATACCTCATATACCAGGAACCTCTTAATGTTCCTGGTATATCTCTGATGGATTCATTTAGTTTTTGCATCTGTCCACACAGCAGCATCTCTTCAGTGATGTAGTACAGCTCCTTCTAGTGGTCTCTGTAGAACTCCTCACCGACACAGTTCATCACAGATTCTTCATGATTCTTTCATAGAGTCTCAGTTCTATCAGAGCTCAGTGTTTCTTTGTTGAGTCTGTGTCACAATCAACAGTTTCAGTAACAGAGAAACAGACGTTTATTGACTGAAGTTCAACAGAAGATTGAAGAGACTGAGAATCAGCTGATGATCCAGTGAAGACACTCTGAGCAAACTGATTTCATGAAGCAGAGATTTTATTCAGGATTCACAGAAAACTGCTTCAACCAGGAGACGATTGAATGCGAAGAACAGAATATAGTGAATTAAAAAAATCAGAACAACATAAAATTATCTAAATGTTTCCTCTCAGCCTGAGTCATCTGAAATATTCAACTAGTCATTCCAGCATGAACACATGAATAATCCAAGGTATCAATCAGATCAAAGAACATCAGATTTCAGGACTGTTCTCTTCAAAAACACTGAAGTATTAAAGTTGGATGGAGCTCCAGCACAGCAGAAGATTTCTCCACTGTGTCTGAGTTCAGTGTGAGTAACATCCTCTGTACAAACTGATTAGAATGACAACAACAAGCCAGTAATATGAGATACAATCATATCACACTGATAGAACATTTTCCTCATGGAATACTTTTACTGTTGATACATGAACTACATTTTACTGAGAACTGATAACACTACTAATATGTTGGTGTTGTTACTTTGACTGAAGTCAATGATCTGAATACTTCCTCCACCATGATTCTGATTGGAAATATGAACTGAATATTACACTGAACACAATCACAATGAAACAACTGATTCATGTTTAAAGAGAGTCGACAGCAGAAACATCAGAATCATGTTGTTCATCTACATCAATGAGTCTTTAACTTTTTTTTCCAGATCCTGTTTAGTCTTCATGTATCTCAGAGCTGCTCTGGTTCCTTCATCCACTCTGTTTTTCATCTCCTCCAGTTTCTGGACCTTCTCTGTGTCTCCTGTCTCCTTCATCTTGTCAATCAGGAAGTCCAAGTGGACATGAGTGGACCCTGAGTCAACATTCAGGGCGATCTGCTCCAGTTTAACAACATGTTGGTAGGCCTCATCCAGGAACTGGGACTTCTCTGATGTCAGTTGGTTCATTTCTTTCTCAAGATTTTCCAAAAGGCTCAACTTCTTCTCACTTTCTGATTTATTCTTCTCATACTTCTGTTTTATTTCTGCTTCAGTTTTCCTAACTTTCCTTGTCTTGGTCACATATTTCAAATTTTGTTTCGCATGATCTGATACAGGACACCTGTTGGTACAAACAGTACAGCGACCTCCTTTCATCACCTCACATTGTGCAGCATTCCAGGTCATTGTGCATGGATAGTGACAGTTTTCCTCACAGACATTACAACAGACAGCTCCTTGGAGTAACACCAATTTCCACATCCCACCATCAATAGGTTCTCTATCTTTGTAGACCTCATCAACTTCTACAGTGAACTTTTCATTCTTCTTCATCACTTCTTCATGTGTCTTCAGAGCTTCTTGAATCTGTTTGATCTCTGTCTGTTTCAGTTCAGTCAGGTTGATTCTCTCTTCCAGGTTTTGGATGCAGGCTGTCAGTCTGACACGTTCATTCAGAACATCCACAGTTTTCTTCAGTTTCTGAGGTTCAGTTTTTTCCAGAAAAGCTGTGAACTCTCTCATTCCTCTCATTGATAGTTGATCAGCATGTTTCAGGTCTTCTTCTTCCTCTGTTCTGTCTTCATGCTGACAGTTATCAAACAGGAAGTAAACAGGTTGATTCTTCTCATTTTTGGCACATTTAATTTTTGCAGCTTCAAGAGCTTCAAGAGCATTTTTAGGTTTTCTTCCATTAGAGTGTGTGATGAGAGCTATGATGTTTTTCTCCAGGTTTTTTCCAAACAGAGACATCACTGAATCAAAGACGTACATCAGTCGATCACTGAGTCTATTATCACTGGCCTTCATCACCAGACCCACTGCATTAACTTCATGAACTCCATCCTCTGATCTAAACAAGTCAAATAATCTTTGACTGATGGTGACATCTTCTTTGATCCCTTTAGTGCTATTATATCCAGGAGTATCGATGATGGTCAGAGAGTAGGGCAGAGTTTTATCTTCAAAACCAAAGATCTCGTACACGATCACATCTGATGTCTGACTTTCTGATTGACTTCTTTTCTCATCCTCTACGATCTGAAACCAGACTTCATCCTCAAACTTCACTCCCATGGTGTAGTTGACCAGAGAGTTGATCAGAGTAGATTTTCCTGATCCTGATTCACCAACTAGCAAGATGGTTTTATTGGTCTTCTTCACATTTCTTTCTCCAACAGTCTTTCTAGTCAGAGTTCCAATCTTCTCTTTCTTTGGTTTCAGCTGGTAGACAGAAGGAGATCCTGAAGACATCAGAATACTTCTGGAGATGATGTCCTGATGTTTTGATGATATGTTTGTGTTCCTGTAGAAAAATGTGAGATTTGCTCAATACACATAAGTAGTATATTACAGGTAATCACATGGTGTATATATATGCTAGACTGTGTGCATGGTGTTTTCTGTGTTTTTTTTTTTTTTTTGTATGCATTTCATTGTATTGGTGTCTATGCTGGAGCTGGGATATTTCCCTGAGTGAAGGACAGTTTTTGCAGGTTGCAGAGGATCTTAAATCAGGAATTAAGTGACAATGTTGAAATGACCTTGTTAAAAATATATAATGATCAAAATTAGTGTAAATGCTTGAAGATATTAACTACAGAAAGTTTAATTATATGGCAGAAAAAATGACACAAGTAGTATTGATAAACTGATCCAAAAGGCTGAACTCATGATCAGCAGAGAGTTGGGGACGTTTGTCTCAGCGAGGGACAGGAGGACACTGGACAAATGTCTCTCCATCATGGACAATCCATCTGATCCACTCCACCAGACAACAGAGGGACACTGGAGCTCATTCTCCAACAGACTGATCCAGCTCCACTCCCACAGTGAACGCTACAGGACGTCATTCATCCTCTACTCTATCCAGCTGGACAACAACAACAGAACTCCATGTTATTAAACCTTCTATGGATATAATATACATTTACTGCTGTCTCTATCTATTATACATTTCTCCACATGATAAACTTGTACATTATCTGCTTTTTCATTCATTCATTCATCTTCTATACCCGTTTAGTCCTGTTAAGGGTCACGGGGGTCATTGGGTGAGAGGCAGGGGTACACCCTGGACAGGTCGCTAGTCCATCGCAGGGCTAACACACAGAGACAGACAACCATTCACACTCACATGCACTCACAGGCCCATGGATTCGAACCGGTGACCTTCTCGCTGTGAGGCATCAGTGCTAACCACCTCTCCACTGTGCCGCCCTATCTGCTTTACTATTCTATTTTATTTTACTAGATTTTCACTTATATTTTATTTTTTTAATTATTTTATTATTTTTATTTTATAACTATCTTCACATGTCGAAGAAAATAAATCCCATCGGGTTTTATCTTGAAGTGGGTTGAGATGTGTTTATTATATCTTAAATATGTACCCCATGCTGGATTATAAATACCATTTGTTTCTTAGTTACAATGAGAAATATGGTACATTGCAACTAAGTAAAGCAAGGGCAACAGGAAGCAATGGAAACCTGGTATTGTTGAGTAATAAAGTAATTTATTGCTAAAAACATTAACAGAGGAACAAATTATACAAAGACTCCAAAGAAGGTGCAGAGGAGTGTGATGCAAAATCAATGATAGATAAAAAGAAATAATACTACCAAAACCAGCGATGCTACCTGAACAAGTCAATCAGGAACAACCAGCATCACTACTCCTAGAGAATTCAACAGAATGCTAGCTGACAGAGTGGCCCAGTCTCCTGGTAGTTTAACAAGAACATCTGCACATCAGAAGAGAAGAGCTTAAAGCTAAGCAGCAAAAGAACACAACAGGACAACAGTCAACCAGTGGCATGTGAGAGACAGAACATCACAAAGATACAGGTAGACACCAGGGAAGTGATAACAGATAAAAACAATGAGCAACCACTAAAAAACAGATTAAATCACAACCGCTCTGATTAACATCTCTTTTTAAATCATGAATCCAACTCCTCCAAAGTTTCTGTGGGTCGTTACTGGACCAAGTTTATCAGAATTAAATGACAGACTAAAGCAAAGAGAGTTAATCCCTCTAACGAGCCCTTGTTTTACTGCCCAGTGATTCAGATTCAGTAACATAGTAGAGCTAGTTTGAAAAGCATCGAACATCTCCAGTTCTTTGATGAGATTCATGTAAAATAAGAAACATCCTCACATTGTCTGTGTTGAGGATCAAGGCAGGCAGTGTACTTTCATTCAGATTCCAGTTTATAGCAGGTAATTACTCATAATGACTATTAATAACTAAATATAAGCTACAGGGCTTTCACAACTACAACAAATGTGCTATAATACATTTCAGAAATCTCACCTTCCTCCAAAGAACAGAAGATAGAACCGACAACTAAACACTAAAATAATGTTTCTGATTGGAAATATGAACTGAATATTACACTGAACACAATCACAATGAAACAACTGATTCATGTTTAAAGAGAGTCGACAGCAGAAACATCACAATCATGTTGTTCATCTACATCAATGAGTCTTTGACTTATTTTCCAGATCCTGTTTATTCTTCATGTATCTCAGAGCTGCTCTGGTTCCTTCATCCACTCTGTTTTTTATCTCCTCCAGTTTCTGGACCTTCTCTCTGTCTCCTCTCTCCTTCATCTTCTCAATCAGGAAGTCCAAGTGGACATGAGTGGACAGTGAGTCAACATTCAGGGCGATCTGCTCCAGGTTGACAACATGTTGGTAGGCCTCATCCAGGAACTGGGACTTCTCTGATGTCAGTTGGTTCATTTCTTTCTCAAGATTTTCCAAAAGGCTAAACTCCTTCTCACTTTCTAATTTATTCTTCTCATACTTCTGTTTTATTTCTGCTTCAGTTTTCTGAACTTTCCTCGTCTTGGTCACATACATCCACTTTTCTTTCACATGATCTGATACAGGACACTTGTTGGTACAAACAGTACAGCGACCTCCTTTCATCACCTGACAGTTTCCAGGATACCAGGTCATTGTGCATGGATAATGACAGTTCTCCTCACAGACAGTACAGCAGACAGCTTTATCACTGAAGCGCAGCCATGCCAACCAACCAATATCTTCTTTTTCTTTGTAGACTTCATCAACTTCTACAGTGAACTTTTCATTCTTCTTCATCTCTTCTTCATGTGTCTTCAGATCTTCTTGAATCTGTTTGATCTCTGTCTGTTTCAGTTCAGTCAGGTTGATTCTCTCTTCCAGGTTTTGGATGCAGGCTGTCAGTCTGACACGTTCATTCAGAACATCCACAGTTTTCTTCAGTTTCTGAGGTTCATTTTTTTCCAGAAAAGCTGTGAACTCTCTCATTCCTCTCATTGATAACTGATCAGCATGTTCCAGGGATTCTTCCTCTTCTGTTCTGTCTTCTTGCTGACAGTTATCAAACAGGAAGTGAACAGGTTGATTATTCTCATTTTTAGCACATTTAATTTTTGCAGCTCCAAGAGCTTCAAGAGTGTTTCTAGGTTTTCTTCCATTAGAGTGTGTGATGAGAGCTACGATGTTTTTCTCCAGATCTTTTCCAAACAGAGACATCACTGAATTAAAGACGTACATCAGTCGATCACTGAGTCGATTATCACTGGCCTTCATCACCAGACCCACTGCATTAACTTCATGAACTCCATCCTCTGATCTAAACAAGTCAAATAATCTTTGACTGATGATGACATCATGTCCAATTCCTCTGGTGTCTCCATATCCAGGAGTATCGATGATGGTCAGAGAGTAGGGCAGAGTTTTATCTTCAAAACCAAAGATCTCGTACACGATCACATCTGATGTCTGACTTTGTGTTTGACTTCTTTTATCATCCTCTACGATCTGAAACCAGACCTCATCCTTAAACTTCACTCCCATGGTGTAGTTGACCAGAGAGTTGATCAGAGCTGATTTTCCTGCTCCTGATTCACCAACTAGTAAGATGGTTTTATTGGTCTTGTTCACATTTCTTTCTCCAACAGTCATTCTAGTCAGAGTTCCAATCTCCTCTTTCTTTGGTTTCAGCTGGTAGACAGAAGGAGATCCTGAAGACATCAGAGTACTTCTGGAGATGATGTCCTGATAGTTTGATGAGATGTTAGTGTTACTGAAAAGCAAAAGTACAAATATGCTCAATTCACATTTAGAATGTCATTATTCACACTTCATGAACTGTTTTTTGTTCATAGTGAAAAGATCAGTTAATAAAATCTAACAATGTGACGAGTGTTGGAGGTTTCATGTTAATGGTTGCTGAAAAGTGATAACTACCCCCCGACTAACATGGAGGGGCGTGGCTTATTGCCTACCGTGGTGTGGCTTGTTGCATTCCACCAGAGGAGCGTGGCATCCGCTGGTTTTACAGTTTGTGGTTTAGCTGAGTTGAACTAGCATGGCTAACTAGTAGCTCTGATGACACAGGAGCTGTTGAAGTCTGTTATAACAGTGGTTCTCTGGTCTGGGTTTGGGATCCACCATTAGCCTTTAATAACAATCCGCGACCCAAATCAAATAAAAATTTCAACTTCTCAAATTTATTGAATGAACAGATTACACAGTTTGAGCCCGAGATAGAATAGAACATCACAGTATGAAAACACACAAAAAAACAAAAAAAAATTATAAACCAAAACGACCAGCAAGTGGCGAATAGTGGGAACTATTCCTATTTTAATTAAAACCAAAACTCCTCACTTCAGTAACTTCAGCCTTGAATTCCAACTACTGAGAAGTAGTTTCAAAAAGACTCATAATATGCAGCTTTAGCTGAGTACCCACTCATTGAATATATAATAATATCCTATTAAAACTATTTTCAGTCACATTCAAGCATTAATCATAAAGCTGACATGACAATCAGAACATTTCAGTAATCGTGTTCTGAAATGCTCAACAGGTTTCTTTGAGAGAACACCTTGCTGCACTAAACACAGTTTTTGAAGTTGAAGTTTTTGTCCTCCTTTGTCCTCAATATAATAAAATCCATATCTCATATAATCTGCGTCGCACCTGCGTTTCGCCATGCAAAATTAGCATATGGAAACAAACTTTGTGATCTTCTTCTATAGACGTGACTTTTTTGTTGACACAGCCATATTGGCAGGAAATGAAGTTAAAATGAATAGAGTCAGTGCTGAAAGCAAACACTGAAGAATGTTTCCGAGGAGGTTCATGACAGTAACGCAGCTACAATAACAAGTAACTGTTTAATCCAGATTTTTTTCCTCATTGTCAGTAGTTTTAGTGCTGAATGAGCACTCCTTTGTAATCTGTTGGACATCGTGTTAAAAACATGATAAATAAACAAGACATTACACTTGAAAATGCTGGATTCTGTACCTGATATAAAGTGATCACTACACAAGACAAATCCGTTTCTTGAGGGATCCCACCGCTCTGTTTTCTCGTTCCTGCTTCTTGGGCGTTTTATTGCAGTAATCCACATCTGATGTCATGAGGGGTATTTGTGGATTACCATCTTGCGTCAATGTATGTTTTCAGTGACTTTACGGAGTAAAGGGACATTGTCCGCGACGGCTGTTTCAATGCTCGAACAAAGCACACCTGGGGCATTTATCATGCCCCAGATATGCAGTAAACTCTGACGGCCTGAAATCAGCGCTGGCGCCAATCACTTTTCCTCTGAGTTTTTCTGCCAATATGGCGGTGTCAACCGAACATCATGTGATGGTGTGAAATGGGGGCTGTCACCCACCACCTACTGCCACCTACTGTTAAGGAGTGTGAATCGGTGACACTTTATTTATTTATTTTTTTCCCCGGCAAAGGCCCACGACCCATTGAAAACGGGCCTGTGACCCACTTTTGGGTCTCGACCCACCAGTTGAGAATCACTCCTTTATAACATGTTTAACGTAATGGTATGATTATTAGTGTTAAATCACCAGTGAAGCCACATGTTTCTGCATTTACAACTTAATCAAAGATATTAAATATAAATTATAGATAAACAGTTTTGTTTGATACCACTTTTGTTGGTGCTGTACATATCTTGGTGGCACACATTTAAGCTGCTGGTGTAAATAATAAGACTACTGGGCAAGTGCACTTAAATTTTAAGTTTTAAATTTGAGATTTGATTCTCATTATGGCCATAGATAATTTCATACTCAGTGTAGTAATAGCCTTGTATAGGCAAGATAGATTTGAAGTTTTTCCTGGAAATAGATTGTGGATTTTGGATTTATTTCTGATGAGGGAGATGGTGAACCACCCATGAACTGGATTATCTCCTCATCCTGAGGATTTGGACCAAGATCAAAATGTTCCCAAGGAGACCACCTACTCCTTCATTCTCATCCTTTCAGTAGCCTATTGTTGCGTTTGTCATTGGCTTTATGATAATAAGCTTACTCTAAATAAGAAAAAGACAGTTTCCATGTGTTTTTCCATCAAAAACACACCACAATCAGAAGATTTTTGCATAAGACTGCAGGGAGAGGAAATTGAGATGTTAAAGGATTTTAAATATTTGGGTGTAGTTCTGGATTCCAGACTTAAGTTTGACAAACATGTCAAAAAGATATCTAAAACAATAAAAAACAATTTAAATTGCTTCAAACTAATTAGACATTATATACCAATCAAAGCAGCACAGCTTTATATGCATGCCATGATTTTCTCTCATATGTCATATTGTGCTACAGTGTGGAGTCAGGCCTCTCCAACTACAACTAAGCTAATTGCATCTCTGTATAATCAAACCTTAAAAATAATGGCTAAGAAACCAATAAAGTGGCATCACTGTCACATTTTGAAGGAATATAAATTGCTTAGTTTTGACAACTTCCTAATATTTTCGTCTGTCAAACTGGTTTTTAAGTGTTTACAGAACTTGGCACCAGATGTGTTGTGCCGTCTTTTTAGCAGACAAAATAGTGGAAGGATTACTAGGGGTACGGCAAGTGGTAACTGTAAAATATCACGCCGTAAAACCTCCTTTGGACAATCAGCCTTCTCCATAAAGGGCTCCCAGATGTGGAATTCACTACCGACTGAAATAAAACTAACCCGAGACATTAAAATTTTTAATGCAAATGTTAAAGTCTGTCTGAAACAAAATCAGAGCTGTATGCACTTTTAATGGTTCATGACTTGGTATGATTTCAGATGTATTGTACATTTTATTGTATTATGTAGTTTTGATGTCTTTCTTCTTGCTTTCTTTTTTCTTTTAAAAGCCTAACTCGGGACGGGAGTTGGAAACTAGCATTAGCTATAATCTCTGTATGCAGAACATCAGTCACATTGACTTGTTTGTAACGAGTGGAAGTATTACTATGTTAACCTGCATTGTCCCTATCAAATAAACTAAATTAAATTAAAATTGGAGAAAGAGGACACAATCAATCAGTCCTCCAATGACAGGTAAATATCTAGTCATTAAAAGACTCAGATGTACCTATTTAAACCAGTCCGTTAGAACTAAAGAAGCTTTTTGGATCAAATGTGTTCAAGAAAACTCTACAAGTCAAGCTTTTGGGGTATTCAGCTGTAAAAGGTTTCACTCACAGTTCACATGAGAGTGTGTTAAAGAATTGTACTTGTATGTGTGAGGTTTTCAGTTTACTGTCTGAATGACTTTGGTTTGATGTGAGAATAATGTCCCTAACAGCTCCTCTTACTTTAACTGCCTCCACTGTATCAGCTGGTGGCAGTCAGTCACTCCTTGTCTCTGGCTTCTACCATTATTGGTTTTATTTCATTTGTACTTTGATTTATTTCTCTTTTACTTCTGGAGAATAAACGACTTTTATCTACAACTCACATGTGATCTCTCCTCCTTCTCCCAGCTCTTCTAACAGTAACTTGTGTAATGACTCAATAAACATCCTGATTGTTGTTGTAATTGTTCTTATTCTACTCACTGTGCCATGGTGATGTCTGAAACAGCTCCACACAGTGAAGAGTCAGTACAGTCTGGTCTCTAAATGAAAACAAGAACAAAACTATTCATTCAGTGATTCCACAGTTTTTACAGGAAATCAGAAGATGTTCCAGACAGACTCTGATCCTTCAGGTACCAAACATCACGTTCATCCCTTTCACTTCCTGCTCAACATAACCAGTATACACATAATGTACAGGTCAGAGCATTGGTACATTGATCTGTTCAGTAGCTCTAAGATGAACCTGAAACTAACAGCTGATGGAGGATTTAGAAAATGATCAGAAGCATAGAAAATAAACAATGAGTGAATGTTTAGCTTCACTCATCATGAAATGTTTAACTGTTGAATGTTATCAGGAGAATATAATAGTTTGAATCTTTGTGTCCTGATCCTGACATTTAAAGTCATCTTACCTGAGCTGTTGGCTTCACAAAGCTCTGTGATGCTGAAGAGACAAGAAGAGAAGAGCAGAGAGGTTTTAGATCATATCAGATGGAGCTGAGGTGCATATACTGCAGGAGAGGTTAGACAAGCCTGAGGTATTAAGGTGGAGTTATATGACATGTTGAGGTTTTATATTGTATCAGATGGAGCTGGGTGGGGCGGTCTATGGTCACATGTTTTCAGAGAAACTCCAACTCTTTCCAGAATGACTTGTCTCTCTTGTTAGTTTCTTTAGTTTTGTTCCCACCATCATTTATTACCAATGATCAGATTCAAACATGTTGCTGCAGATTTACTTGAACTAAGAGCAGAATAAAGACAATGTGTTTAAAACTCTACTAGAATCAGGTTCTCTGTTTGAGTCTTTGTGGCCTTCTGGCAAATATTTGAAGTAGTTGAAATATTTTATTGCTTGTTTCCCCCTGTGGTATAAATTACAGGATGATCTTATCTTATTATAACTGAAGACTTTGCACACATAGCATATACAGGTTCAATAAAATGATGATTCTTTGAACTATGTAACAGTTCATACAGGAACAGGTGAAGTCATTATAAAGTCATTTTTCATTAAGAACATTGCATTGTTCCAGAAAACAACAGGATGAAACACAATGCTGTACCACTGTACTATCTGACAGAGAGTGACCTAAAATGTGTTCCGAGGACACATTGCCTCACAGCAAGACGGTTCCAGGTTCAAAACCATAAGCCGACTGGTTCCTTTCTGTGTGGAGTTTGCATGTTCTCCCTGTGTCTGTGTGGGTTCTCTCCAGGTTCTCCGGCTTCCTCCCACTGTCCAAAGACAGTAGATTTAGATGAAAGTATTTGTGAAGAACAATGTGACTGTTTTTACCTGATCTCTAACCATGTGAAAGGAGCAACTGAATACATGCTGAAGAATTCAATCAAACAAACTATTTCATTCAGAGATTAGTTCAAGAACAACATTAGAGGGAAGGAACTTTTCTATTTGAGGAAATAGGGAGCTCACAGTTGAATTTGGGACGAGTATTGGAAAGATGGGCAACTGTAACGAAAGGCAAAATAAATCAAAGCAGGTCCAGGCGGACTTATAAACTTTAAGAGTACTCAGGGCTATTCCCTTAACCATATAGCGTCTCGCACTGTCCAACAGTGAGGCCATAGGTGATTTTAATCCAAGATTAGAGCTGGGAAAGGTGGGCACGCTATCGGCTCCGGGTCAGCATCTAAGCAGAGTAGTCTGAACTCCTGAAATCGGAAACGAGAGAGAGCATCAGCGATTACGTTTTGGTAGCCGGGGATATGTTCTGCACAAATGATAAAATTATGCATGACGGACTGCCTAGTTAGCCGTCTGAGAAGGGACAAGTGGCGCCCCATAAGACACTGGCTACGACGATTGGAAAGATCTTGTGCAATGCTGAAGAGGCAGACCCGAGGGCAACTCTGAGAAGTCAGGAGACCATTTCTCGGCAAACCATTGCCCTTGGTAAAAACCCCCAAAACCGACAGAGGGAGCTGCGTCTGTGTAAAGCTGGATGTCTTCGGGCTGGGAGATGAAGTTGTATAATCAAATAATCGAACGGTAGCAGCGTGAGCTGTAATCGAACGGTAGCGGCGTGAGCTGTAATCGAATCGAATCGTGAGGTGTCTTGGATAACGTGGATAAGGTTAAGGAATGGCTGAGGGCTGTGGCAGGAGGTGTGAAAAGGAATGTCGACATTGGGGAATGATGCAGATGGCGCGATCGAGATGGCTGAAAAGGGAGAGAAGCTGCTGATTAGAAAGGCTGGGATCTAGAAGGAAATGAAAATTAACGAAAAGATACGGAGGCTCGTTCCTAGACTAGGCTCCACCTTCATTATCTGGAACTGGTTTGGTTTTAAAAAGTCTGACGCGGAGCAGCAATTTACAACATGCAAGTATATCCAAAAGGTTCAATAGGGCAACTGGGCTTCAGTTCTAGGGGACTGGTGGGAAGTCTGAGGTTTAAATAGGAACTCCTCCTGAAACTTGCTTGTATGTAAACGACCAGAAACCGGCGTAGCCAATTTCCATTAACGATTGGGTACTTACCTGTAGTTTTGCTGCAAGATTTTGCTAATGAATGGTGCATACGAAGGACAGTGACACCACTAATTTTTGTTCCACCACCTCGAACGCACGCACTAACCAGAATGTGAAGAAAGCCGGAAAATGTGCAAGGATGCAGAAGCAGCGTCGGCTTCATCCAAAGCCTCACACTCAGATGAAACTTGCCGATGCATTATAGTCAAAAGATTAGGCTGAATTAGTGTTTATTTATCGTCGTTTTTAATTGTTACTGTGATAAATACCAGAAATTATCGGGATACTTTTTTTTTTTTTTTTTTTTCTTTTTCCTTCTCCATATCACCCATCTCTAGTTCAGAGCGATGCCAAAGAACTCCATGGAAATCCTAAATGGGGGAAAGATGCATTGAAAATCGTGGTGATCGCGATAATCACAATAATCACAATAATAGTTGAATAATCGAATCGTAGCGCCGTGAGTGTACCCGAATTGAATCGTGATGTGCCCTAGATGGCCGGTTGCGGAGGGAAGAGAACAAGTTCGACAAGTGGGTGAATGTGGAACTGATACGACCTGGCTCTGGCTGGATAAGGCTGGTGGAACTAGGAGGACCCGACCTGATGCTGCGGCCTGCGTGATGACGTCAGCGTACACGGATGTGATGACGTGTAGGGGTCGAGCCGGAAGACCTGAGTCGAAGCGCGTTGTTTGTCTGGTGGAGGAGATGGAATTTTGAAGAAGTTTGAACAGTTTTGCCTTGTTATCGCTGCGGTGGAATGGAATGCGCTTCTTTTCTCGAGGCGTGCTGTAGGCGAGCGACTGTCCGGTCTGCGATGGTAGTCGGGCGTGGAGGAGTGCTGGCCGGAGGTGAACCGATAGAGGAGCGGCCGTTACCGGCCTGTTCCCGGCTAGCTGCTGCGGTGTCTGGGTGGACGTAGCTCAGGTGAGCGGTGCCGAGTACCGCGGCCTCTGTCTGGACGAGGTAGAGGAGGTGTAAAATGAAGGTCGTAGTCGCTGGATGGAGGATAATTAACGAGGTTTTGAGGAACTGGGACGACGGAGTGTAGTCGGGAGAGATGGCTAGCTGGAGGCGAACGGATTGAAGTAGACGGAAGAAGGAGAATCGAGGATGATCGACGGGATGCCGAACATTCGCTGTCAGATGCGTCGAGGACCAACTCGCGGTTCATGGTGAAGGTAATCTGGTTTTCTTAATCGTGTCTGTGCTCTCGAACGCTCGTTTGAGAACTGAGTCGAACGGAACGTCGAAAGTCTGTACCTGAAAGCAGCAAGACAGGTGCGTGACTCGGTTCATTATAAAGACAGGCGGGGCTGCCGATTGGTTAGGGGTAATGAATGAATGAGTGACGTATTGGAGTCTTCCCAGCAGAACTACGCTGGCGCTTACATTAAGTAGTTAAATTACTTAAACTTAACCAAAACTCTGTAAAGACACAAGATAAATTGTCAACTACATCTACTTCCTGCTAGAATTTTGTACAATCTCTCCTTTTCTTATTTCCTTCTTTCTGATTGTTTAATAAACTCACACACTCACATTCATACAATGGTTTTCTGAGAGTGGTGAACTTTTCCACAGTATACAAAGAATATTAATCTTATGTCAGGGACCTCAAGTGAGACAAACCTTTTTAATCTCAGTGAGACATTTATTTCTAATTAAATAAATGTAGTAAAATATTGTACGTATAATTATATTCAGTCATTTAATACTACTGTACTGTAAGATGAACTTTAAGAGAAAGAAGTGTTTCTATGAAATCATGTGACCTCCTCTCAGCTGACAAACAGTAAACTCATCAACTGGATGGTGTCTAACTCTTTACAGGATAAAAAGTTAATCATTTAACACTATGAACACAACCTTTACAACATTTACAGCCCCATTCTTCTCCTTGTCTGCTTGAACTTTGTACTTTTACTTCACTGTACTGTACATATGGTGAACTGAATGTGACCTGAGTGACAGTGTGTTCAAGTTTATTGTCATACAAGTTGCATCGTGAAGAGTACAGTAACTACAGAAATCAATATTATTTAAGCTTACACTTTGCTCATATGTTGTAACTTCTGTGTTTTGACTAAATTAATGTATTTAAAGTCTACAGTCACAGAGCAGTGATGCTCGGCTTCTTCTGTGTGGGAGGAACTTGGAGATCCAGGCATGACTGGAGGAGAGTTTAGGTTTTTATCACCTGAAGGTCACATGACTAGAGTCTGTTAATGACCTGGTACTCACCTGGACTTGGAGGAACCTGATTCTTCAGCTTAAAACTGTAACTGAACTGTTCTGTCCAGCCCCATGACTGCACATCTCTCTTCTACAGATGACATCCTCTTCTTCTTGGGTTTCACCTTCAAAACCAGATTTTTAATCTCAGAGATTTATTTGTAGTTAAATAAATGTAGTCATTACGTTACATTATTATATGTGCAATTATATTCAGTCATTTACTGCTACTGTACTGTAATGTGATGAGCTTTAGGAGGGAGGAGTGTTTCTATGAAATCATGTGACCTCCTCTCTGCTGACTATAAAATCATCAGCTGTTCACTGCTCATCTACAAACTGAACAAGCCAACGACTCAGGTAAGAACAACTTCAAATATGAATCAAGAAGTAACTTAGTCTAATAACACGTGTATGTTATGTGAAGTAAATTAACTAATACAGAAAGAACTTATCACTTATCTGCAGGTTATTGATGTTTATTTCTCTTGTTCAGACCTCATTCACTCTCTCCTCCTTCATCTCTGTGTAAACCTCAGTCCACCCGTCACCATGGGAACGTGAGTAACATTAAAAGAATTAATCATTTATTTATTACTATCTGTTACACACATTAAAGATGTTATGATATAATATAATTCACATGTATATGTACATTTGAACAGGTAGAAGCTAGACTCAGTCATGGACACAATGCTCTGCTAGCTAAGCTAACTAATGCTAACAGTTATTTTATTCTGGTCTCTCCCCCATAGTTCAGACTGGACTAGTAGCATTCTGTTATTTACGGAAAACTTCTTTTCATTTTGAATTGTTGTCAAACTGAACGACTTTAAGAGTCATGAACACAACATGAGAGTTGTGTCGGGTAGGGACCCCTTTGGGAGGTCACCTACTGTCATTGAAAACTAAACACACTGTCACTGTTGTAATTTAAAGTATGTTAGCCATCGGGGGCCCACTGCAGTTGACTAACTTGCCTGTTGACATATTGTGCCTCTGCTTTTGAAGCAAACACAGCTGACTCATTCTGGTCTATAACACTGAATGTTTAATGTTACCTGGAATAGAACAAAGGTTGAGAGCTGAGGTGAGGCATAGATACTCTGAGAACTAAAAGGGACGTGTCCATGCAAGTGTTCAGCAACAACAGGAAGTAGGATATTGTGATCTGCTCTTTGATTTATCAACATGTATAAAAGGTTCATTTGGACTCAGATAAAAGACAGGTAGGTAGATCTGTCTAGATTTCTCTGGCAGTTAAAATTATTTAAAACTTGAGTTGGACTGAAAATACATATTCTGTTTAAACATTTTTACATCCTTCAAAATTTTCTACATTTATTCATAAAAATTATTCAAGCCATGAGAGTAGACAAAGAAAACCCGATCAAACACATCAGAATCACAATCACTTTATTGTCATTGTACAGAATACAACGGAATTGAGGTAGCAGTTCTCCACATTCAGTACAATTTAAAAGTGATGTAGCTATAAAAGAAAAAAACATTAAATTAAAGCAATAATTACCTAACAGAGTTGAAAAAACAAAATACAGACACAGGGGTATTGCACAGATAGCAGAATATTGCACACATTAGTGTCTTTGTTTTTTTCAAGTGTTTTCAGGATTGTTCTGAATTTAGTGCAATGACAGCTCTGGATTAGAAGCTGTTTTTCAGTCTGTTTGTTTTGGCTTTGATCGTCCTGAAGCGCCTGCCTGAGGGCAACAGTTCAAATAGGTGGTGACCAGGGTGGGATGGGTCACAGTGTGCTGTGGGCTCTCCTGAGTCCTGAGGCAGAACCATTAGACTAAAGTGAGGCAATATTACATATCATGTCCTCCTTGTGTCCAGTATCTGCTGTGACCTCCTTGTCACTAAATGTTTCTGGTAACAGCTGATCAGTGGTCTACAGCAGCTTGGAGGAATTTTAGCCCATTCCTCAGAACAGAACCACTTCAGTTCTGAGATGTTGGTGGGTTTCCTCACATCAACTGCTTGCTTCAGGTCCTTCCACAACATTTCTATTGGATTAAGGTCAGGACTTTGACTTGGCCGTTCCTAAACATTCATCTTGTTCTTCTTTTGGAGTGATCTATGTTGGTCATCCACTCCTGAATAAATAAATACACAAGTAAAATATTTCTGTTTCATATGATTGAAGTTATTGATCTCTTTATACTTCCATCTGTTAGATTAAAGGATCAGGAGCTGTACATTGAAATCTTTGACTGAGCTTCAGGTCATACTGTTGAATTAAGAAGTTGTAGAATAATTTCTACAACAAATGTAAAAACAATTCTCACTCGACTGTTCCATGTTTAATCTACAGTATAACACACAATTTAAAATTCTTTATGTTTACCGGTGAAACAGGCTGAACATGACTGTTGTTAGACATTAGAGACAAGGGACAAAGAAAACATTAAAACACCACAGACACGTGTTGTAATCAGAGCTTACTGGTGACTTCCAGTGATTTCAGTTGTAATGACTCTTACGATTTGTTTTCTTCACTACAGGGAAACTTACACATCATCAAAATTCATGGGCATCATCTTAAAATGTGACGTGATCCATGAAGGATCTCCTTCCTGCTACAAGCTGACAACAAACACAAAGACCATAGGGACTTTAAGTAGAGTGACCTTTGGTGTAAGAAATGTGAACAAGACCAATAAAACCATCTTACTAGTTGGTGAAACAGGATCAGGAAAATCTACTCTGATCAGCTCTCTGGTCAACTACACCATGGGAGTGAAGTTTAAGGATGAAGTCTGGTTTCAGATCGTAGAGGACGAGAAAAGAAGTCAATCAGAAAGTCAGACATCAGATGTGATCGTGTACCAGATCTTTGGTTTTGAAGGTAAAACTCTGCCCTACTCTCTGACCATCATCGATACTCCTGGATATGGAAACACTAAAACCCTGGAACAAGATCTAATGGTGAGTCAAAGATTACTTGACTTGTTTAGATCAGAGGATGGAGTTCATGAAGTTAATGCAGTGGCTCTGGTGATGAAGGCCAGTGAGAATAGACTCAGTGATCGACTGATGTACGTCTTTGATTCAGTGATGTCTCTGTTTGGAAAAGATCTGGAGAAAAACATCATAGCTCTCATCACACACTCTAATGGAAGAAAACCTAAAAATGCTCTTGAAGCTCTTGAAGTTGCAAAAGTTAAATGTGCCAAAAATGAGAAGGATCAACGTGTTTACTTCCTGTTTGATAACTGTCAGCATGAAGACAGAACAGAGGAAAGAGAATACCTGGAACATGCTGATGAAATATCAATGAGAGGAATGAGAGAGTTCACAGTTTTTCTGGAGAAAACTGAACCTCAAAAACTGAAGAAAACTGTGGATGTTCTGAATGAACGTATCAGAATGACAGCCTGCATCCAAAACCTGGAAGACAGAATCGACCTGACTGAACTGAAACAGACAGAGATCAAACAGATTCAAGAAGCTCTGAAGAAACATGAAGAAGAGATGAAGAAGAATGAAAAGTTCGCTGTAGAAGTTGATGAAGTCTACAAAGAAAAAGAACCAATTGATGGTGGGATGTGGGGGATGTTTTTCCAAGGAGCTGTCTGCTGTAAACATTGTGAGGAGAACTGTCACTTTCCTGGATGCACAATGGCCTGGTATCCTAAACACTGTAAGGTGATGAAAGGAGATCACTGTACTGTTTGTAGCAGGAAGTGTCTCGCATCAGCTCATGTGAAAGAAAACTGGAAATATGTGACCAAGACAAGGAAAGTTCAGGAAACCATGATAGACGTGCAAGAGAAGTATGAAAAGAATAAAGCAGAAGCTGACCAGAAATCCAGTCTTTTGGAAAATCTTCAACAAGAGATGAAAAAACTTGAAGAAGACAAAGAAAAGTGGCTGGATGAGGCCTACCAACATGTTGTCAACCTGGAGCAGATCGCCCTGAATGTTGACTCAGTGTCCACTCATGTTCACTTGGACTTCCTGATTGAGAAGATAAAGAAACTCAACACAGAGAAGGTCCAGGCACTGAAAGAGATGGCTGGTTGTGTAGGTGGAGGAGTCCAGAATGCGATGAAGTACGCTTGTGACAGATTGTGGAAAAAGTTGAAAAGAAATAAGGACGACATGAAGGACACTGGAGTCTAGAATCATGTCTGCAATGGACAAATCAGCAGAGATAAATCAGTTTATTAGATTATTATACCAGTTTCAAACTAAACTCAACATTTATAGATTAATTTTGCATCTAGTGTGTTGGTTCAGACTGATGACATAACAATAATAACTGTAACCCTTAACAGATGAAACTAAAGGTTAAATGTGTAATTTTAGTGAGATGTTGACCACAACTCAATGATCATAATCAACTTGAACGTTTGTGTAAATATGAACCAAGTTTTGTTTCATGACTCATTGTAAATAATGAGGTTGATGTTGTGTTTCTGTTTCCTAACAGTCACTAAGTAAATCATCTGTAATATTTCTATCAGTTCAACAATAACTGAGCATCATTACAGATCATCCATGATGTTCCATGTTGTGATTTTATTGTTCAGATTAATTCAGTTCCAACATTTGTAAATAACTTTTTACTTTTTATAGTGTAGAAGGTAGAAGCTGTTGTCAGAGTCAGTCTGGAGGACACTGACTCTGAAACCATAATATTCATCAGCTGTTTGATCTAAATACTGGAGCTTCTCTTTATCACTTACCAAGTTGATCAGTTTCAGTTTTTAACTGATTGTTGAGTCAACATGTCTGCTGTTCAAAAAGCTTATTCTCAGAGTTCTGTCAAAGCATTATCTGTTGTTCTCACTGACAAAGCAAATAAATAATAGTTATAAATAAACTACATGTACATATGTTAGCTCTGAGATCTTCTAGATTACAAGTTGTGTTTCTGTATTATTCTGCTGCATAAACAACTTTAGTTTAACATTCTTATGTTTTCTACATTAATTATTACTTTATAAACTTTGAATTAAAGGATGTCACTGTCATCATCTACATTAATGTTAGAGTCACTATAATCTTTACTGAGCACAAAATCAGATAAAAACAAAAAAACTCTGAGAATTCAACCACAAACTTAGAGTAAAGAGCAGATGGACAACACACAACATTTTCTAGTTGGGTTGTGACTAGCATTAAGGCTTCAAATGAGTCATAACTGTCATGGAGAACATCTCTCAAAGAGAAAGATATTTCTTTACTTGTCTATCTGAAGGAGTACTACATACGTCTTTAATCCTCTTTTATCTGGTCCTTCAGACCTCATAGAAGTCTGAACTATGAGATATACATACTATGTATCATATACTATGAGATATACATACTATATATCATATACTATGAGATATATATTATACAAACACCCCTGACTCACCTCCGCTACTGAGCATCGATCCAAGTTAACAACAAGATTCTATCCAAAACCTCTTTGTTACCCCGGGTTACGGGTAACTGCAGTACACTGTTAGTCTTTTTATACACATTTAAGTTACCTGACCTTATGAACATAATCCCTGTTATGAGGAAATTAACTTTGAGCCCCTTATTTTCATCCCCTTCTCTGACTGTATTTAGGGAGCAAAATATCAAATAATGAAACTTTAAGAGGAGAAAACATTCCTAATTGGGAACTAAGAGTAGAATCAACATATCCACATTTAACTAAATGTTTGTACGTTAACATTGTGAGGAGCATTCTCATGATACAATATGTATAATCAAATCCAATAGTGGTGAATATGATATCAGTTCAGATATAATTTTACTGCCTCAGCCTCATATAGTCAGGAACTGAGAAAACTTACTGTTCTGACTAAACCTAAATTAGCCCTTCCCACTTTGCACCGTGGTGTTAGTTAGTTTTAAGTTTACGATTAATTGATAAGTTAGACTGGAAGATTGTTCCTTGTCAGCCTGTGCTTTAAGGAATGTGATCATCAGTATGGTTGGGTCAGGTTTTAGCTTTTTAACAAATTTGTCTTGCACTTCTTATATTTACTTCTTTGTTGGTTTTAAATGTCTTTTATCTGTCTCAGGGAGACTTGCAAAGTAGGAGCTGGTCTAAACTGTTTTTACTGAGCACATGACAATACATTACCCCAGTTTTAGCAGCAACTGTCACTGTCTCAAAGCAGAGGCGTTACTAGACCTTATTCACTGGGGCACGTGCCTTAGTAAAAGGTAACGGCATTCATGAGCGGAGCCGTTACTCCGCCGGCCTTTTTTTTTTTTCAGAACTCACTTTTTCCAGTGCCCAGTGCCATCGAGAGAGGCATTAGGCGCGTTGGACTTGTCTGCGCCTGTCTGAGACTTAAGCCCAAATTATGCTTCCGCGTTGACACAGCGCGTCCGTGCGTACGGACCTATTACGGACCTATTGCATCCTTGCGGACCCCCGTGCGTCCTACGCAAGGGCCAGACGTGCACCTCCCAAAAATCCTCGACGCGCATCGAGGCGACGCAACAGCAACGCAGAAGGAACGCAGCGGCATTGGCTGTGATTGGTCCGCTAACTACATCCGCTGGAGACCACTTTTCCGGTTTCCACTCATAAACATCATTGTCTCCTTTGTCGTGCCCTAATTTGCAATAGAAGTATTTCTTCCTCTGCTTGAATAATTTGGAGCTCCAACGCCAGTCTCTCTGTCTCGGTGTCCATCGTTCACTGTGACTACGACAAAAGCCGGAAGGTAAATAACTATACGAGGCCAGATACGTCACAAGAGTCTCGGTCGGTCGGTCAAAAAAATCATAGCGCCCTCTACCGGTGTGGCATGCATTTCGACACGTAAACCCCACGCAGAACCATCACGGTCTCACGACTGCGTCCAAGCAACTGCGTGGCCATTGCGTGACCATTGCGTGATCACTACGCGGAAGCATAATCCAGCCTTTAGGTGCATACGTCAACGTGATCTTACGCCGACTGTAGGGGTGGAGCATAAAACGGCTGCAGACAAGTCGGACACGGTCAACTTCGTGTAAACAATGGCGGATCTCGCGGTGTTTGCATTCGTTGTTGCCGACGAAATAGAAGCTTTGGGGTTACCGGAATTTATACCCGTGTTACAACGAGCATGCTGCATGCAAAGGATTGTGAATAGCAGCAAATCTACTGAATAAGGATTAAGTAGCATAGTGCTTTGGTCTCCAATCTTGGCCAAAATGAACTGCTGATTAGGCTACTTATTTGAATATTTACTTTTACACCCAAAGTCGTTTAGCACCTGTAACTCAACCATGAAACGAATTCACAGAAAGATATTGAGATGGAGATTAAATGCCATTTGTTTTCATTTTTAGACAGACAGGTGTGAAGAAGAACCCCCAAAATCTACTAACCGTTAACAAGATTTGAACTACGGACGGCCGATCGCCAGACTGACGTGTTACCCACTAAACCAATTTAGGATGATACTGAAGAAGCAGTACTACGATATAAGTAAAGGATAATGGACGACACTTCTACAAATTGAATGCACGCGTTCTAGATGGTAAAACGGCCCAACGAGAAGCCTTAGAATGTAACCTGCATTGTGTTGAACCTGCGTGATTCAGCTCTGCACACGCCCGGACTCAAACCAGCAGCACCTCGGATCGGGAGGCGAGCGTGCTGACAGTTGAGCCAATAGTCCAGGCTATTTTTATTTTTTATTTTATAGTCTAATGGAGTGAAGTCCATTATCCCGCTTATTCTACTGTTACCAACATGTTAAAAATGCCTTTTTACTGTTTAATGGAAGAAATGAACTCTGCATTGAACTGCAGTCAGATGTACAACGTTTTCAGTAGGCCAGCCTACCATTGTTGCAGAAATCACATATAAGAAGGTATCCCTTCCATTTCTGTTCATTTTCGCATATTCCAACATAACGAAGCGAGAAACGTCAAAATCGTCATGAGGAGATTCCTCCCAAACTGACCAATCACGTCTTTGACCTGACGTCATGAGGGCGTCATTTCCGGTCGTGCAGATCGTGGAGAGCAACTGCAAGATCTGTCTGCAGGCGAAGACTCCCGCGATATTTTAAGGTCATGTGACATGGTGACGTAGTGGTAAGTCCCTCCCCGTCTGACTCAAGTCGGACAGGATTTCTAACCAGCATGCATTGCGTCCATCCCAGCATGCATTGCGTTCATCCCAGCATGCATCACGTCAAGTCAGACTCAGACAGATCTGCATCAAGTCGAACGCGCCTGATGAAGCGAGGCATCGAAACATCTTGTCGCGATACTTCTGCTTTGAAAGCTGTTTCGAGCGTCTGCTTCGAGCGTAACATCTCTAGAAACGGGACTTCTCCTTGGATTGGTGAGTCACATCTCAACTGAAACAAGTTGGAAACTGTTTAGTATCAGAGCTAACAAATGCTAATGCTAACAGGCCTCCACCATTCCATTACCCAACCATTTCTACTGCTGCCTTGGATTTCTGGATAATGACATTTGACTGAACACTGGTTAGGCTTTTATGGATGGAGAGATTCGAGATTGATGGCGAGCTACCCCTTTGAAAAAACTGGACAACTTCTGAAAGGATTCGAGGATTCAGGCCTCAAGCCTAACTGCTTCATGCCCCAAGCCTAACTGCTTCATGCCCTTTCTCAATGGTGTGGTAGGAACATCACATCATACACTGCATTCACTGTTCACCTCATGAACAAAGAACTGCCAATTCATACTGCTTTTGATTTAAGTGATTGAAAGGTTTGAATTTGAGACTTAAGGCGTATTCACACCAGGAAGGTCCGTTAGTTCACTTGCTTTGGTCCGGACCAATTTTTTTTTTCTTTTTTTTTTTTTAGTGCGGTTCGCTTTCACACTGTGATTAATTGCAACCGGACCAGAATTTATAAACAAAAACACATGTGCTAAGGTCGTTCAGCCATTGGCTGGTAAACGTATAGGCGGGGTAAAGAAGGAAGCCAAATGTCCCACGTAAATAGGCTACAATGGAGACTTTGCGTACTGTAGGTCTACTTGTTATTATGCTAGCAATATGGTTTATAAACTGAGCGCTGGAATCCCCTCTCTCTCATTTGTTTACTAAAAATCTTATATACTTCTGCATTTTTATGTGTTTTCTCCAGCATTTGAGATATCTGGACATCTGCCCAGATATCTAGGAGGCAGCGTGTCTCCTCAGAGCTCGGTTAAGCCACGGCTCATCTCTACCTAACCTACCTGCGTTTGTTTGCTTCACGTGTCTCTCTCTGTTGTGTGTGTCACTGGGCTATCCTACATTTCCCATAACTAGTGCAGTGCCCGTCGGAAGTATGTATTCCTATAGTGGGAGCTGAAGAAGATTTTTCAGTTGTGACCATTGTTGTGACCCATGTCTCCTCCCCACAAAGACACCTGCCCAGTTTCAAATCAGCGTGCCACAGACAGACAGACACAAACTCACCAAATAAGTTAAAAGAAATTCTTGATTTATAGATAGATGATCAAATCACTCATGTTTTGTCTGTAAACTGTAAAATAACGTTGAGTCTCCGTTGCCATGGTTACCATCTAGCGTTTGAGCCAGCGCAATAATTTAGAACTGTCATCAGGCAACTGGAAATATTAGAGCGGAGAAAATCTATTTTACCGATATATTTTACATTTCTTATCCAAACAACGTCAAACTTAGCAGTGCACATCTTCGTGCCCGTAGCGAGACACCTGCCCAGTTTCAAATCAATCGGGCCAACGGTTCGCGACATATGCGTGCCACAGACAGACAGACACACAGACGCTTCTTGATAGATGCGCGAAAACTACGGGAGCTCGTCAAATCCAAAAAGGTAGATTTTTGCAACTTGGGTCGGATCGAGGTCGGGCTGCTTTCACACCATAAAGGAACCGCACCAGGGTTCGGTAGGAACCGCTCCGAGACCACCTCCTCAGCTGGGTCTCGGTCCGCTTGTTTGGTCCACACCAGAGTTCGAGTGATTGTATTCACACCAGTCAAAAAGGTCCGAACCAAGCAAGGAAACGAACTTGAGTTCGTTTTAATCGAACTAAACAAGGCAGGTGTGAATACACCCTTAGAGGTGCATTTAATGAACTTTTACTGAAACCGCTACTAGTAGGACTGAATATAACCTATTGCATTGCAACTGTGAGATTTTTGTGTTATTGTTTTGGCTTTATAATTTTGCTCATTGTTTTTCTTGATGCATTTCAAGTATTTTTTTGTTCTAAGAATATTCAATACAAAACCGGTAACATCAGTACTGTGTCTTGTGCTTCACTGATCTTCACACAGCTCCATGAGTTGAACCTTAGCCCAACATACATTATCCATAGTAGCCTAACAAATTATTATTCTTATTCATCATATCTATTGTGCATCGTTTAATAGGAATATTCTATTGTAAGTGTTACACACTCATCCTCCATCATCTCCTCTAACTCTGCATTTCCTTTTTCTCTAACTTTACCTGTCTCCTGTATCGCACCTGTCCCTTGCACCTCACCTGTCTCCCTTATCTGACCTGGCTCCATCTCCACAGTTCCACCACCCCGTTTTTCTGTTCTCTCTTCCTCATCCGATCCGCTGGTTCGCCCCACGTCCCCTGAGCTCCTCCGTCTCGGAGCAGGTACGGGTCTCTCTTCCAAAGTCAGCTCCGCTGCCGCAGCTCTGGACGGTCCCGGTGGGGCCGACTCGGCCCGACTTGGACAAGCCCTGGCTAGGTGTCCCTCTTCGCCACAGACAAAGCATTTTAGTTCCCCCGATGTAGCAAACAGAGTATAATCGTAATCATCCACTTTCACGATGAATCGATAATTAAACTCTTCCGCCTTGTTGTTTAATATCATGTATACTTGTCTCCGATGCGACACCACATGGCGAAGCAGCGGAGACTTACATCCAGAGGGCAGCTTTCTGATGGGGGACACTACTTTGCCGTGTCGGGACAACTCTCTGAAAATGTTGGTTTTGTCTATACTACAAGGTACTTATACTATATTGACTGAGTTAAACAGAATTGCATTACTAAAAAGAGACTAAAATACAATTTTCGTCGACTAAAACTAGACGAAAATAGTCATGGATAATTCTGACTAAAATAAGACAAAAATGCTCAGACTTTTAGTTGACTGAAACTTGACTAGACTAAAAAGAGTATGAACATGACTAAAACTAATAAAAACTAAAATGACAGCTTGACACAAAGACTAGACTAAAACTAAAATTAAAACAGGCCGCCAAAAACAACACTACTACTCACTCAGACGTATTCACCGTATGACTGCGTGCACTGAACCGTGACGCCCGTACCGTGACACCGCAGGACGAATACAAATACCGTTACACCCCTAGTTAAGAGCAGAGGTGGGACCAAGTCACTGTTTGGCAAGTCCCAAGTAAGTCCCAAGTCTTAGCAGTCAAGTCCAAGTCGAGTCCCAAGTAAAGACAGAGAAGGGCAAGTCGAGTCCAAGTCCAAGTAACACCAAAGCCAAGTCGAGTCCAAGTCCAAGTAACACCAAAGCCAAGTCGAGTCCAAGTCCCAAGCTTCTTCGAGTCCTGAACAAGTCATCATGTACTCTTCACTTAATAATGCCATTATTAGACTAACTATCATAATTTCAACATATCAATCTACAGTATTTTATTTTTATTATAAACACAGATTAAAATATGCATATATTTTATTTATCTGTATATACACATGCGCCCAAAGACCTTCAAAGTATTGTGTGTGAATGGTGGGTTGGAAATGTATCAGCACGGAAGGCCCCACTGTCATCCTAAAGTTGGTAAAGCGCCTTGACTAGTGAGGCATGAACTGTGTGGATGCATGTAACTGGCATCTACTGGATGCCTCAGTGGATGTCGGTTATAGTAGGTCAACAGTTTCCTTAAATCATAATGAAACTTAATATTTCAATAAAACAATGTTTAATCTGCATAACAAAAACAGCAGACTTGAGAGAGAGAGAGAGAGAGAGAGAGAGAGAGAGAGATAGTAAAAAATAAGCTGCAACCAAAGGCACTGGTTATCAGTGAAAATAAATAAAACCATAAAGCCCTAAAACAATTAAGGTCTAAATTGTTTGTACATTTAGATAATTTACTATGTTGACTGTGTAGCCTACGTGTATTTTTTACCCGTGACTGAAAAACGATCATTGATCCGTGATCCGTTCGGATCAATGTCTTCGGTTCGGAACACACGTGATCCGCGGATTGATTTATAAACGTTCAGTCCACACACAGCGTAGTCGTGGCTCGCCACGGGATACAATAATGAACTTGTTGTAGAGGCTGGCGCAAGTGATGAGGAGATTACAGGGAGAGATGAAGAGGAGGAGGAAACTGAGGAGGACGAGGATTAAATTGAATTGGAGGATTTTTTTTTTTTTTTTTTTTTTGCTTCAAACCAAACGAGACAGGAATGGTTAAACTTTGGAGTGGTAAGGTGTCTGTTGCTTTCTGTTACGATAACCTACCGGTAATTATCACCGTGTATGGTTAAGTGTTTACAATGCACTACCGGTATGTTTGCTACGTTTTTGTTACCATATTTCTACACTGGAATTTAGCCTGAATTACCGGTATTTGTTGTTAATGTTCTGTAAGCATACCATGTTATGGTAACTGTACGTTTTCAATAAATGAACCTGGTATTTTATAGGTTCAAATAGACACAAAATCTTGTTTTTATTCATTCTACTGGTAGTTCGTTTTGCTCAAATAGAAATAGAGGCCTGCCTCTAATTCTGGCCTCCTTCCAATAAAGGCCGGGGCCGCGATGCGCTTGAGTCAAATAAAGGCCCGGGCCTCTATTAGAGGATTTACGGTATTTTGTTTGTCATGCAGACCGGACGCTCGGCTGCATGTCTCTGTATCGGTCAGCAGGCTCTGCCCGTTCGTCTCGCATGTTTTTGTTATTTTTTTTTTCCTCGCGGAAGTGAATGAGTCTCTGGGGTGTCTTGGTCCACGATCAGGAAATGTAGTTTTTGACTCGAGACATGTCAAGTCATTACAAGTCAAAGAGGCCAAGTCCGATTCAAGTCTCGAGTGAATAGCATTCAAGTCCAAGTCGAGTCGCAAGTTATGGCGAATTTTATCAAGTCGAGTCTGAAGTCATTAAAATCATGACTCGAGTCTGACTCGAGTCCAAGTCATGTGACTCGAGTCCACATGTCTGGTTAAGAGTATTTCATTGTGTACATTAGTCATGTAAAACCTGGATCTTTTGAGGGACTCGGATCAGTCTGAGTCACTCACTGGTATGAGTCACATGAGTCACTTGACCCAAAATGGCCCGATTGTGAAAGTGTTTCCTGAACATTAACTGAGACATAATAAAGCATAGTAAACACCTAATAAAGGATTATTACAGTTACCTGTTATTGCCATTTATCAGTTGTGATACATAGCCACTGAAAATCATATCAAGTAGTTTACATAAGCCTAAACCTAAAGCTCAAAATTAGGAAAGAATGAGGACAGGGTCACTACTTCAAAAGAATATTTTATTTTCTCATCGTCTAAAATGTATATGGAGTGGATGCAGAGTAGACTATTAATTCACTCACTACATAGGCTTCAGTTAGATTCAGTAACGTTACTAGAAGAAAACAGACATTCTTGTCTGTGATTAATGGTCTAATTTTTTTCTCATTTTTTCTTTAGACTGGCTATAGGCGGCAACAGATTAAGAGCGTTTGTGTTTTCTCTGAGATGAGAATGATCCCTGAGTCGGTTAAGTTTCGTTTCTCTGCCGAACGAGTGACTGGCTGTTGACTCCCTGCTCTCAGTTAAGCAGAGACTCATGAGTAGTGGATCCAAGTGTCTGAGTGCCTTAGTCTGCGCTGCTTGCTAGTGGTCAAGTCTGGTAGTACGTTTTTTTTTCTCTTCCGAGTGAGATATAAGATGTTTGAATGGTGTCGTTTATTGATTATATATCAATCAAATGTGGTAGGACTCAACTGAGCCGCTTAAATAGACTCTAGATTCATGATTCTTCTTTGGTGGCCGGTTCAATGAGCCAGATCCTGAATTTTTTTTCCACCGCTAGTGAACATGTTCGGACCGACTCCTGGCTGAGCTCCATGGTAAACAGGAGCCTGGAGCGCCTGCAGGAAGCCAACACCTGTCGGACAGGTCTGTTGTGTTTGACCGTTTGAAATCCTTTAAGGGGATTAAGACGAGCCGGTCGAGTCACAGCGACAACAGCAAGAGTGAAAGTGCTCCGGCTCACAGCAACAAACTTAGTCAATTATTTCAGTTTCTAAACAGTTTCTCTTAGCTGTGAAACAGATTCCTCCAATCTAATACTGTCCTCCTTGGTTCCAGAGGTTTGTGGTGTCTCCTCCATCTTCTCATCCTTCATGTGTCTTTAGTCCAACTCTTCTCTGTCCTCAGACTTTTTAAATCCTGACGCTGCTGTTGATCATCACGTCTGAATGAACCAAGACCTCTCCACCTGCATCCCTATCAGCAGGAAATAACTCCACAGCTGCATAAAAACAATCTGTGATCAGATCTTTTTCTCAAACTCAAAGCGTTTCCTGATCGACTCAAACGGCCGAGCAGAAAGGAAACGACTCGTTCAACGTCGCCGCTGAAATCAGACAGAAACCACTGATTCAGACTCTAAACGTCACCGACGTCTGAGGAACTGAAGAAAAGCTTAAAGAAACAAAAAACTAATCTGGAATCAGGTTTAAGATTAAACCAAGAAGAACAATCACTGTGAATGTGATGTTTGTGTTAAAGGGTCAGAAAACAGTGAGATGAAGATTAAGATTATTAAACTCAACACATTCAAACATTTCTCTCTGACCAACAATCAAAACAACTTCTCAGTCTGAAATAAACGAATCATTAAGTCATCACCGTCTGCTCTGACACCGGCTGATTTCTGGGTGAAATAATCAAACCCACATGAACATGTGGTCCAGATGTTGGGGAGCGAGGCGTGGCTGGCGATGGACAGAGTCTCGTCCTGCAGCATCCCCTTGATCACCACGGGGACTTTACCTCGATAGTCCACGATCTGACGCCGGCTGTCCAAAACAGCCAGGAGGAAACAAGAAGGGGAAGCTGTACTGGATGTGCAGCTGCTCCACAGAGAAGAAGTGACACAGCGGCAGAGAGCTCCCGCCGGCCAAAGCCTCCGCCCCGGCCTCCGCCCCGACCTCCTCGCTGCTGACGTAGCTGGGGAACTTGTACCACACGGTGGCTCCGTTCAGAGGCTTGCTGCGGGGTTTGTTGATGCAGTAGCAGATCCCCATCTTCTCCAGGAGCTCCATGATGAGGTGGAGGTCCTGCTGGATCTGGATGAGCGGCCTGAGGAGCAGACGGATGACGTTGGAGGGCAGGAGGCCGTGCTGCAGGAAGCCCTCCACGTGGTGCTGCAGGTGGGTGACCCTGAGGTTCTCCCCCTTCTCGTCCTCTATCACCAGACTCACCCTCCCCTTGTCCCCCCGCTCCCCCTCAGAGAGGAGCCGGTCCAGCAGTGTGGACTCGTCCCTCTGGAAGAAGACGTTAAGAATTGCAATGAACCGTGGAAGATTGTGAAAAACATACTCCTTCAGGGTGAGGCTGTCCTCAAAGTACAGCAGCTTCCCGCTCTCGTGCAGGTAGGATAAGGCGCTCTGCAGCCGGTCCTCCGTGAGCCCCGCCTGGAGGCCCAGACGGGCCGAATCCCACCACGAGAGCCACAGGTCTTTGGGCTTAAAGTGCAACTCCTCCAGCATCTGCCAGGACTTTGGCAGGACACGGTGGAGGTTGGGGAAGATCTCCCTGTGGTCTGCCACGGACATGAGCTTCTCTCTCAGCCTCTGGATGTTCCTCTGAGTCTCTGTGCAGCTGACGCTCAGGACGGGAGACAAGATCTGCAGCCGGTGGTTCAGCATGTACTGTAGCTGGGCTTTCTTGCGCCTCAGGTTCCTGTCAGAGACGCCGTAGAAGAGGACGTGAGGGCTGGAGGTGCGGACGTTGTAGCCCTGCTCCAGAGCCTGGTCCACCTGCTGAGACAGGCTCCTCAGACTCTGGGTGTCCCTCGCCTCCTGCAGGCCGATCTGTCTGTGAATGTCCAGACTCTTCTCCTCCACCTCCACCTCTCCACACAGGTCTGCATGTGTGCCCACCAAGCACACTACGGCGTGGGGTACTTTGGCACAGAGCAGGTGGAGGAAATAGCCCACGTGAGCGTAGAAGTTCTTGGGCGAATATGTTTTGAGGTTGATGACGAGGATGTAGAGAGCACCGGGGGAGAGAAAGAAAGGTTTGATGAGGTCGTAGTTTTGCTTCCCTGACAGATCGTACACTAGAAATGTGAGGTGGCGACCGGCGTCCGCCACCCAGTTAGTGACTTCAATGCCTTTGTTTCCCTGGACTCCTGTGACGTCCTGCTGTGAGCTCACCACGCTTTGCCTCAGTCTGGTTTTCCCAGCGTTCTTCATCCCCATCAGGACCAGCTTCAGTCGTGGCTTCACGGCGAGCTGTGAATGTGCAAGTTCCTTCTGATAGACGGCAATGTAAGGGATCCCCTTCATGCACACCTCGTACGGGGGCTGGATGAGAGGGTTATCCTTCACCTTCCAAATGTTCACTTTGGACAGCTTCCCAAAATGATCTGGGAGAATGGCTATTTGGTTACCCTGTAAAACAAGCTCCTCCAACTTCTCCAGCTCCACAATAGAGTCAGGCAGATATGTGATGTTGTTATTGTCCAGCCAAAGGTTCACCAGCTTCAGCAGCTGCCCAATTTCCTCTGGGATATGGGTCAGTTTATTCCTGCTCAGGTACAGCTCCTCTAACCCTGTGATGCTTAAAATCACCTGAGGAAAGTTCTCAAACTCGTTGGAGGACAAATTGATCATTTTGAGTCTCTGCAGGCGACCAAAGGAAGGAGGCAGGGCAGTGAGGTTGTTCCCATCCAGCATCAGGCTCTCCAGGTTGTGTAGGCGGCAGAATGCGTCGGGTAAGGAGGACACATGGAGACTGCTGAGCCACAGGATTTTGATGGACTGCAGCTTCATGATGTCTGCTGGCAACGCCTCAAACTTGTTCCCGGAGCAGTCCAGCTCCTCCAGCTCGCCCAGGGCCAGAATCTCAGAGGGGAACTGGTTGAGCTTGTTGTGGTCTGCATCCAGAGTGCGCAGCTTGGCCAGGCCGGAGAAAGATGTGGGCAAGTCGTGCAGGTCGTTGAAGCTGATGTCGAGTTCCTCCAGAGACTGAAGGACCCCGATCTGAGCTGGCAGCGCCTGGATTTTATTGTGGCTGATGCAGAGCTTCTTCAGACCCCTCAGCTGTCCCACCCCCTCAGACAGGCTCCCCAGACAGTTGTGGCTCATGTCCGCAGGGCGGCATCCCTCCACAACCTGGCCGTTTTCAGATTGTTCTCCTTGTCCTCCATGGCGCTGCAGCCGGACCTCCCCCCCCCCTCCTCCTCCTCCTGCTGCTCCTTGTTTTCATGGAGAGTTTTCATGGATCCTGAGCGGCCAGCATGGAGGACGGAGTCCCTCAGAAATCAGCGCGCTCCTCAACAGCAAACCCTCCGCCACCGAGGCCAGAAGAGGCCTCCTCCTCCTTGTTGTGTGGACAGCAGGAGAGACATTCATTCTCCACATTTACTAAAAGCTGCTTCAGATCAGAATCAGAATCTTTATTGTAATGATATAATCTGACTAAACATGTTCCTATGTACAAAGAATAAATATAATATATTATGCTGGTCTATTTAGTAGTAGTTCTCTCTTTATCTATATACATTATATAGACATTTAACAGTGATACGTTCATGTTCAGAGGTTAAAGAGTCAAACCATTCAGTGTTCATTCATTGTTGTAACTGTCCTGGGACATGTGCCGTTCTTCAGTCTGTTTGTCCTGAAATCACAAGTTGTTGTGAGATCTGAAAATCAGGATTCATGTTCAGACAGAAACATTAGATGAAGGATGAATAAAAACCTTTAGAGTCTGTGAATGTGTGGACAACATGAAATAAATGTCAGATCATAGGAAGACTGCAGAGCTCAGAGAGAAATGATTCATGTTAAATCAGAAAACTGAGTCCTGCTGGAGGACAGAAGAGACACGACTCTGGCTCCACCTGCTGGACACAACCTGTAAGTACACAAACTGTAAAGTTGTCAGGTGCTTGGGGCCCCTGGCCAGCAGAGGGCCCCCGAGGACTGACACAACTTCACACTAAACTGAGTCCTGTTTCTTTCTACTGTTGATGCCATTCCTGAAAATGAAAACATAACCTGTGTTTTGTTGAGATTATAAATTCACTGTTAGACAAACACAGATTACATACACTTGAACTTTCACAGAAACAAACATGTATTGACTGTTGGATGTGGTTCCATGGTTTAATCTTCACGTTTCCATCTCTTTAGTGGTTGTCAGCAGGCGTATCGTTGGTTTACAACATTTGATCCTGACACTGATTAGTGTGGAGAATCTCAAAAGGACTAAAACCAGTTCTAAACCCTAGTCCTCACTTTTCATCTTTGGACACATAATGTTGCTGAACCTAGACCTGAGCAACTGCAGCAACCCCAGATCATAGCACTGCCCCCACAGGCTTGTACAGTAGACACTAGGCATGATGGGTGCATCACTTCATCTGCCTCTCTTCTTACCCTGATGCTTCTCCACTATCCTTCCAGTTTTTAATAATGCCTTGGACAGTTCTTAACCCAGTTTTAGTAGTTTCTACAATCTCCTTAGATGTTTTCTCTGCTTGATGCATGCCAATGATTTGACCCTTCTCAAACAGACGACCATAGGATGTGTCTTTAGACATGGTTGTTGAAGAAATGAGAAGCTACTCGTTGCATCAGTTGGGCTTAAATAACTTGTTGTCAGCTGAAAGATAATCACCCATGCAGTAATTATCCAATAGGAGGTGAATACCTGTTAGATCCAGGTGGAGACTTTGTTTTGGCCAGGTAGTGTAACATAACAATGGAATTCACTTCCACCCGGAAAGATAAACCTTTCAGGTTCTCATTTAAAGCTGCAGCAAAGATTATGTTGACTGAGAGATTTTTAGTTTTTTCCTTCAAGGACAAATATGTGTTCTCACTGCAGAGCTATTAACTTATTATTTATAAGGTCTAGTTCTTTTCTTTTTTGTTTGTTAACTATTTTTTGTTTTACATCTAGTTGTAGTTTTCAGTTCAGTTTCATTTAATTGAAACACCATAAATGCTCCTACTTGTATCAAGACTTAAATCTGGAGTTACACCCTGTTCTCTTTCTAGTAACCATATATACAAACCAGTTTTATACCTCATATACCAGGAACCTCTTAATGTTCCTGGTATATCTCTGATAGATTCATTTAGTTTTCGCCCTCTAACTATGGCCTGTGTCAGTTATACTTTTATGTATTCAGAACTCATTTGAAAACATGTTGTGAGTTAGCAATGGTTTCTAAATGCACTTGGAACCAACTCCAGATGTTTTACCTCCTGGACTTATAAGAACATAATGAGGAGTATCCCGCATTTGTTGTTGAAATACCCTTTGAGCAGATTCTTCAATCACATTTGTTCTTCTGAAAATAGAGGATTGTGTTAAAAAAAAAAAAATGTAATTCATAAACTTTTCCATCAGTTTTGATGTGAATACCTTAAAGTTCAACCTGAGAGCTGCACCACTGTCATTATATAACTGTAAGTCGACCATGTTTAAATAAAATAACACACGTGTCAGTATCCATACATATATGAACCTAACTGTACTTTGTCTCATCTTCATCTGATCCTGTCAGCATCTGTTCCCACAATCTTAAATATGAAATGTGACTCATTCTAATACAACAGGCCTGTAAACATATTCCCTTTTATTGAGTTTCACTGCTCCAGTCTCACAGTCTCACAGTGGTTGGACAGTGTTGTGTTCCCTACTGATTGTTGTTGGAGTGAAATTTCCAGTATTCACTGCTTTCTGCTGGTCAGAGTGAGGAACTACACTACTGCATCTCAGACAACTTCTCTGTGGAGGTTGGTGAGGCTGATCACAGCCTGTGAGGAATCCTGCAGATGTAACTCAGGGCTGCAAAAACTCACCTACAAGTTTTATTAACAGATAATCCTCCAGACGTGACAATGAATCAGAGATACTGCAGTACAAACAGTAACATTTCTAAACCTTTATAAAAACAATCAGAATTATCTTGTGTAACTGATAATAACACTGAACTTTATAATGGATGAGATTTTTAACGTCACACTGGTAAGTTTTACAACCAGTTTAATCTTAAAAATACTGAAAGTTAAATATCTGACTCTGATCTGAGGGCAAACATCCTGTCATCTGAACTCCACTTATTGTGAACAGGTTTATTTTCTGTTAGGTTCAGTGGAGTCTGGTCAGTCCACACAGCAGCATCTCTTCAGTGATGTAGTACAGCTCCTTCTAGTGGTCTCTGTAGAACTCCTCACCTACACAGTTCATCACAGATTCTTCATGATTCTTTCATAGAGTCTCAGTTCTATCAGAGCTCAGTGTTTCTTTGTTGAGTCTGTGTCACAATCAACAGTTTCAGTAACAGAGAAACAGACGTTTATTGACTGAAGTTCAGCAGAAGATTGAAGAGACTGAGAATCAGCTGATGATCCAGTGAAGACACTCTGAGCAAACTGATTTCATGAAGCAGAGATTTTATTCAGGATTCACAGAAAACTGCTTCAACCAGGAGACGATTGAATGTGAAGAACAGAATATAGTGAATTAAAAAATCAGAACAACATAAAAAGAATGAACTGATTAGAATGACAACAACAAGCCAGTAACATGAGATACAATCATATCACACTGATAGAACATTTTCCTCATGAAATACTTTTACTGTTGATACATGAACTACATTTTACTGAGAACTGATAACACTACTAATATGTTGGTGTTGTTACTTTGACTGAAGTCAATGATCTGAATACTTCCTCCACCATGTTTCTGATTGGAAATATGAACTAAATATTACACTGAACACAATCACAATGAAACAACTGATTCATGTTTAAAGAGAGTCGACAGCAGAAACATCACAATCATGATGTTGTTCATTTACATCAATGGTTCCCAAAGTGGGGGGCGCAGAGCCATTACGGGGGGGGGGGGGGGGGGGGGGGGCGCAGGGCCCGGGTCTTATTAGAGCGTCACAATTTTACGGGACTCCCGTGAGTCACTTTATTCCCGCGGGAGTCCCGCGGTACGGGAGTCAATTTCACTGTTGGTAACGTGATAGGGACGGGATCGAGCAAATAATTAACGGGAGCGGGCGGGACCGGGACGGAGGACGGAGCCGGAGATTAATTTAAAAGATGACGCTGCAATGCGGTGAGTGCGCCCAACTTTAGATAACAACATAGGGAACAGGACGGTATTTAGGAGTCTTTCTCTCGGAATTTTGCGGGATAGGACTTTTTTGTGCGTGATCGGGATATGACGAGAGTATTTTTGTGGGCTCGGGATGAGAGCGATGAGAAGGTTTTTGACGGGCTCCCACGCGAACGCAAACCTGTTACATTGAACATATTACACAGTAAAGTTTACTTTTAGTTGTTCAAAAAGGCTGAGGATTGTATTAATTACAATGTAGAAATCTACAAAGGAGTCTGAACATTTTATATATATATATATATATATATATATATATATATATATATTATTTTATTTATTTTTTTTTGGGGGGGGGGGGGGGGGGGCGTGAAGATTTTCTTATGTACCAAAGGGGGTCCCAGCAGAAAAAGTTTGGGAACCACTGATCTACATCAATGAGTCTTTAATTTATTTTCCAGATCCTGTTTATTCTTCATGTATCTCAGTGCTGCTATGGTTCCTTCATCCAGTCTGTTTTTCATCTCCTCCAGTTTCTGGACCTTCTCTGTGTCTCCTGTCTCCTTCATCTTGTCAATCAGGAAGTCCAAGTGGACATGAGTGGACCCTGAGTCAACATTCAGGGCGATCTGCTCCAGTTTGACAACATGTTGGTAGGCCTCATCCAGGAACAGGGACTTCTCTGATGTCAGTTGGTTCATTTCTTTCTCAAGATTTTCCAAAAGGCTCAACTTCTTCTCACTTTCTGATTTATTCTTCTTATACTTCTGTTTTATTTCTGCTTCAGTTTTCCTAACTTTCCTTGTCTTGGTCACATATTTCAAATTTTGTTTCGCATGATCTGATACAGGACACTTGTTGGTACAAACAGTACAGCGACCTCCTTTCATCACCTCACATTGTGCAGCATTCCAGGTCATTGTGCATGGATAGTGACAGTTTTCCTCACAGACATTACAACAGACAGCTCCTTGGAGTAACACCAATTTCCACATCCCACCATCAATAGGTTCTTTATCTTTGTAGACCTCATCAACTTCTACAGTGAACGTTTCATTCTTCTTCATTTCTTCTTCATGTTTCTTCAGAGCTTTTTGAATCTGTTTGATCTCTGTCTGTTTCAGTTCAGTCAGGTTGATTCTCTCTTCCAGGTTTTGGATGCAGGCTGTCAGTCTGACACGTTCATTCAGAACATCCACAGTTTTCTTCAGTTTCTGAGGTTCAGTTTTTTCCAGAAAAGCTGTGAACTCTCTCATTCCTCTCATTGATATTTGATCAGCATGTTCCAGGTCTTCTTTTTCCTCTGTTCTGTCTTCATGCTGACAGTTATCAAACAGGAAGTAAACAGGTTGATTCTTCTCATTTTTGGCACATTTTATTTTTGCAGCTTCAAGAGCTTCAAGAGCATTTTTAGGTTTTCTTCCATTAGAGTGTGTGATGAGAGCTACGATGTTTTTCTCCAGGTCTTTTCCAAACAGAGACATCACTGAATCAAAGACGTACATCAATCGATCACTGAGTCTATTATCACTGGCCTTCATCACCAGACCCACTGCATTAATTTCATGAACTCCATCTTCCGATCTAAACAAGTCAAATAATCTTTGACTGATGGTGACATCTTCTTTGATCCCTTTAGTGCTATTATATCCAGGAGTATCGATGATGGTCAGAGAGTAGGGCAGAGTTTTATCTTCAAAACCAAAGATCTGGTACACGATCACATCTGATGTCTGACTTTCTGATTGACTTCTTTTCTCGTCCTCTACGATCTGAAACCAGACTTCATCCTCAAACTTCACTCCCATGGTGTAGTTGACCAGAGAGTTGATCAGAGTAGATTTTCCTGATCCTGATTCACCAACTAGCAAGATAGTTTTATTGGTCTTCTTCACATTTCTTTCTCCAACAGTCTTTCTAGTCAGAGTTCCAATCTTCTCTTTCCTTGGCTTCAGCTGGTAGACAGAAGGAGATCCTGGAGAGATCTCTTTACTGTTGGAGATGATGTGCTGATATTTTGATGAGATGTTTGTGTTCCTGTAGAAAAATGTGAGATTTGCTCAATACACATTAGTAGTATATTACAGGTAATCACATGGTGTATATATATGCTAGACTGTGTGCATGGTGTTTTCTGTGTTTTTTTTTTTGTATGCATTTCATTGTATTGGTGTCTATGCTGCAGCTGGGATATTTCCCTGAGTGAAGGACAGTTTTTGCAGGTTGCAGAGGATCTTAAATCAGGAATTAAGTGACAATGTTGAAATGACCTTGTTAAAAATATACAGTGATCAAAATTAGTGAAAATGCTTGAAGATATTAACTACAGAAAGTTTAATTATATGGCAGAAAAAATGACACAAGTAGTATTGATAAACTGATCCAAAAGGCTGAACTCATGATCAGCAGAGAGTTGGAGACGTTTGTCTCAGCGAGGGACAGGAGGACACTGGACAAACGTCTCTCTATCATGGACAATCCATTTGATCCACTCCACCAGACAACAGAGTGACAGTGGAGCTCATTCTCCAACAGACTGATCCAGCTCCACTCAGGACGTCATTCATCCTCTACTCTATCCAGCTGGACAACAACAACAGAACTCCATGTTATTAAACCTTCCATGGATAGAATATACACTATATTACCAAAAGTATTCGCTCACCCATTCAAATGATCAGAATCAGGTGTTCTAATCACTTGGCCTGGCCCCAGGTGTATAAATTCAAGCACTCAGGCATGCAGACTGTGAAACAAGACATTTGTGAAAGAATGGGCCGCTCTCAGGAGCTCAGTGAATTCCAGCGTGGAACTGTCATAGGATGCCACTTGTGCAACAAATCCAGTCGTGAAATTTCCTCGCTCCTAAATATTCCACAGTCAACTGTCAGCTCTATTATAACAAAATGGAAGCGTTTGGGAAAAACAGCAACTCAGCCACGAAGTGGTAGGCCACGTAAAGTGACGGAGAGGGGTCAGCGGATGCTGAAGCGCATAGTGCAAAGAGGTCGCCGACTTTCTGCACAGTCAATTGCTACAGAGCTACAAACTTCATGTGACCTTCAGATTAGCCCAAGTACAGTACGCAGAGAGCTTCATGGAATGGGTTTCCATGGCCGAGCAGCTGCAGCCAAGCCACACATCACCAAGTGCAATGCAAGGCGTCGGATGCAATGGTGTAAAGCACGCCGCCACTGGCCTCTAGAGCAGTGGAGACGCGTTCTCTGGAGTGATGAATCACGCTTTTCCATCTGGCAATCTGATGGACGAGTCTGGGTTTGGAGGTTGCCAGGAGAACGGTACATTTCAGATTGCATTGTGCCAACTGTGAAATTTGGTGGAGGAGGAATTATGGTATGGGGTTGTTTTTCAGGAGCTGGGCTTGGCCCCTTAGTTCCAGTGAAAGGAACATTGAATGCTTCAGGATACCAAAACATTTTGGACAATTCCATGCTCCCAACCTTGCGGGAACAGTTTGGAGCGGGCCCCTTCCTCTTCCAACATGACTGTGCACCAGTGCACAAAGCAAGGTCCATAAAGACGTGGATGACAGAGTCTGGTGTGGATGAACTTGACTGGCCTGCACAGAGTCCTGACCTGAACCCGATAGAACACCTTTGGGATGAATTAGAGCGGAGACTGAGAGCCAGGCCTTCTCGACCAACATCAGTGTGTGACCTCACCAATGCGCTTTTGGAAGAATGGTCAAAAATTCCTATAAACACTCTCCTCAACCTTGTGGACAGTCTTCCCAGAAGAGTTGAAGCTGTAATAGCTGCAAAAGGTGGACCGACATCATATTGAATTCTATGAGTTAGGAATGGGATGGCACTTCAGTTCATAGAATGAGTAAAGGCAGGTGAGCGAATACTTTTGGTAATATAGTGTATATTTACTGCTGTGTCTATCTATTATACATTTGTCCACATGATAAACTTGTAAATTACCTGCTTATACTATTTTATTTTATTTTACTAGATTTTCACTTATATTTAATTGTTTTAATTATTTAATTATTTTTATTTTATAACTATCTTCACCTGTTGAAGAAAATAAATCCCATCGGGTTTTATCTTAAAGTGGGTTGAGATGTGTTAATTATATCTTAAATATGTACCCCATGCTGGATTATAAATACCATTTGTTTCTTAGTTACAATGAGAAATATGGTACATTGCAACTAAGTAAAGCAAGGGCAACAGGAAGCAATGGAAACCTGGTATTGTTGAGTAATAAAGTAATTTATTGCTAAAAACATTAACAGAGGAACAAATTATACAAAGACTCCAAAGAAGGTACAGAGGTGTGTGATGCAAAATCAATGATAGATAAAAAGAAATAATACTACCAAAATCAGCTATGCTACCTACACAAGTCAATCAGGAACAACCAGCATCACTACTCCTAGAGAATTCAACAGAATGCTAGCTGACAGAGTGGCCCAGTCTCCTGGTAGTTTAACAAGAACATCTGCACATCAAGAGAGAAGAACTTAAAGCTAAGTAAAGAACACAACAGGACAACAGTCCACCAGTGGCAGAGAGACAGAACATCTCAAAGATACAGGTAGACACCAGGGAAGTGATAACAGATAAAGACAATGAGCAACCACTAAGAAACTGATCACATAAAGACACAGAGCTGAGCTGACCAGATTAAATCACAACCACTCTGATTAACATCTCTTTTTAAAGTATGAATCTAACTCTTCCAAAGTTTCTGTGGGTCGTTACTGGACCAAGTTTATCAGAATTAAATGACAGACTAAAGCAAAGAGAGTTAATCCCTCTAACGAGCCCTTGTTTTACTTCCCAGTGATTCAGATTCAGTAACATAGTAGAGCTAGTTTGAAAAGCATCGAACATCTCCAGTTCTTTGATGAGATTCATGTAACAAAAGAAACATTCTCACATTGTCTGTGTTGAGGATCAAGGCAGGCTGTGTACTTAATCTGACCATTCAGCCCATTCAGATTCCAGTTTATAGCAGGTAATTACTCATAATAACTATTAATAACTAAATATAAGCTACAGTGCTTTCACAACTACAACAAATGTGCTGTAATGCATTTCAGACAGTACAATGATCTGATCATGATAATAAAATAAAGTGTGAAGAGAGAACATTAAATCCCCAAATCTCACCTTCCTCCAAAGAACAGAAGATAGAACCGGCAACTAAACACTAAAATAATGTTTCTGATTGGAAATATGAACTGATACACTGAACACAATCACAATGAAACAACTGATTCATGTTTAAAGAGAGTCGACAGCAGAAAGATCAGAATCATGTTGTTCATCTACATCAATGAGTCTTTAACTTATTTTCCAGATCCTGTTTATTCTTCATGTATCTCAGAGCTGCTCTGGTTCCTTCATCCACTCTGTTTTTCATCTCCTCCAGTTTCTGGACCTTCTCTGTGTCTTCTCTCTCCTTCATCTTCTCAATCAGGAAGTCCAAGTGGACATGAGTGGACAGTGAGTCAACATTCAGGGCGATCTCCTCCAGTTTGTCAACATGTTGGTAGGCCTCATCCAGGAACTGGGACTTCTCTGATGTCAGTTGGTTCATTTCTTTCTGAAGATTTTCCAAAAGGCTCGACTCCTGACTTTCTGATTTATTCTTCTCATACTTCTGTTTTATTTCTGCTACAGTTTTCTGAACTTTCCTCGTCTTGGTCACATATTTCCACTTTTCTTTCACATGATTTGATACAGGACACTTGTTGGTACAAACAGTACAGTGACCTCCTCTCATCACCTTACAGTGTCCAGGTTTCCAGGCCATTGTGCATGGATAATGACAGTTCTCCTCACAGACAGTACAGCAGGTAGCTTTACCACTGAAGCGCAGCCATGCCAACCCACCAATATCTTCTTTTTCTTTGTAGACCTCATCAACTTCTACAGTGAACTTTTCATTCTTCTTCATCTCTTCTTCATGTGTCTTCAGATCTTCTTTAATCTTTTTGATCTCTGTCTGTTTCAGTTCAGTCAGTCTGATTCTCTCTTCCAGGTTTTGGATGCAGGCTGTCAGTCTGACACGTTCATTCAGAACATCCACAGTTTTCTTCAGTTTCTGAGGTTCCGTTTTTTCCAGAAAAGCTGTGACCTCTCTCATTCCTCTCATTGATATTTGATCAGCATGTTCCAGGGATTCTTCCTCTTCTGTTCTGTCTTCATCCTGACAGTTATCAAACAGGAAGTAAACAGGTTGATTCTTCTCATTTTTAGCACATTTAATTTTTGCAGCTTCGAGAGCTCCAAGAGTGTTTTTAGGTTTTCTTCCATTAGAGTGTGTGATGAGAGCTACGATGTTTTTCTCCAGGTCTTTTCCAAACAGAGACATCACTGAATTTAAGATGTATAACAGTCGATCACTGAGTCTATTATCACTGGCCTTCATCACCAGACCCACTGCATTAACTTCATGAACTCCATCCTCTGATCTAAACAAGTCAAATAATCTTTGACTGATGATGACATCACGTCCAATTCCTCTGGTGTCTCCATATCCAGGAGTATCGATGATGGTCAGAGAGTAGGGCAGAGTTTTATCTTCAAAACCAAAGATCTCGTACACGATCACATCTGATGTCTGACTTTCTGATTGACTTCTTTTCTTTTCCTCTACGATCTGAAACCAGACTTCATCCTCAAACTTCACTCCCATGGTGTAGTTGACCAGAGAGTTGATCAGAGCTGATTTTCCTGCTCCTGATTCACCAACTAGTAAGATGGTTTTATTTGTCTTGTTCACATTTTTTTCTCCAACAGTCATTCTAGTCAGAGTTCCAATCTCCTCTTTCTTTGGTTTCAGCTGGTAGACAGCAGGAGATCCTGAAGAGATCAGAATACTTCTGGAGATGATGTCCTGATAGTTTGATGAGATGTTAGTGTTACTGAAAAGCAAAAGTACAAATATGCTCAATTCACATTTAGAATTTCATTATTCACACTTCATGAACTGTTTTTGTTCATCGTGAAAAGATCAGTTAATAAAATCTAAGAATGTGACGAGTGTTGGAGGTTTCATGTTAATGATAACTACCCCCCGACTAACATGGAGGGGCGTGGCTTATTGCCTACTGTGGTGTGGCTTGTTGCATTCCACCATAGGAGCGTGGCATCCGCTGGTTTTACAGTTTGTGGTTTAGCTGAGTTGAACTAGCATGGCTAATTAGTAGCTCTGATGACACAGGAGCTGTTGAAGTCTGTTATAACAGTGGTTCTCTGGTCTGGGTTTGGGATCCACCATTAGCCCTTAATAACAATCCCAAATCAAATAAAAATTTCAACTTTTCAAATTTATTGAATGAACAGATTACACAGTTTGAGCCTGAGATAGAATAGAACATCACAGTATGAAAACACAAAAAGACACATGTAATTATAAACCAAAACGACCAGCAAGTGGTGAATAGTGGGGACTATTCCCATTTTAATTAAAACCAAAACTCCTCACTTCAACTTCAGCCTTGAATTCCAACTACTGAGAAGTAGTTTAAAAAAGACTATGCAGCTTTAGCTGAGTACCCACTCATTGAATATATAATAATAACTTATTAAAACTATTTTCAGTCACATTCAAGCAATAATCATAAGGCTGACATGACAACCAGAACATTTCAGTAATCGTGTTCTGAAATGCTCAACAGGTTTCTTTGAGAGAACACCTTGCTGCACTAAACACAGTTTTTGAAGTTGAAGTTTTTGTCCTCCTTTGTCCTCAATATAAGAAAATCCATATCTCATATAATCTGCGTTGTACCTGCGTTTCGCCATGCAAAATTAGCATATGGAAACAAACTTTGTGATCTTCTTCTATAGATGTGACCTTTTTGTTGACACAGCCACATTGGGAGGAAATGAAGTTAAAATGAATAGAGTCAGTGCTGAAAGCAAACACTAAAGAATGTTTCCGAGGAGGTTCATGACAGTAACGCAGCTACAATAGTAGTACTTTTAGTGCTGAATGAGCCTTTGTAATCTGTTGGACATCGTGTTAAAAACATGATAAATAAACAAGACATTACACTTGAAAATGCTGGATTCTGTACCTGATATAAAGTGATCACTACACAAGTCAAATCCGTTTCTTGAGGGATCCCACCACTCTGTTTTCTCGTTCCTGCTTCTTGGGCGTTTTATTGCAGTAATCCACATCTGATGTCATGAGGGATATTTGTGGCTTACCATCTTGCGTCAATGTATGTTTTCAGTGATTTTACGGAGTAAAGGGACATTGTCCGCGACAGCTGTTTCAATGCTCAAACAAATCACACCTGGGGCATTTATCATGCCCCAGATATGCAGTAAACTCTGACGGCCTGAAATCAGCGCTGGAGCCAATCATTTTTCTGCCAATATGGCGGTGTCAACCGAACATCATGTGATGGTGTGAAATGGGGGCTGTCACCCACCACCTACTGCCACCTACTGTTAAGGAGTGTGAATCGGTGACACTTTATTTATTTATTTTTTTCCCCGGCAAAGGCCCACGACCCATCGAAAACGGGCCTGTGACCCACTTTTGGGTCTCGACCCACCAGTTGAGAATCACTCCTTTATAACATGTTTAACGTGATGGTATGATTATTAGTGTTAAATCACCAGTGAAGCCACATGTTTTTGCATTTACAACTTAATCAAAGATATTAAATATAAATTATAGATAAACAGTTTTGTTTGATACCACTTTTGTTGGTGCTGTACATATCTTGGTGGCACACATTTAAGCTGCTGGTGTAAATAATAAGACTACTGGGCAAGTGCACTTAAATTTTAAGTTTTAAATTTGAGATTTGATTCTCATTATGGCCATAGATAATTTCATACTCAGTGTAGTAATAGCCTTGTATAGCCAAGATAGTTTTGAAGTTTTTCCTGGAAATAGATTGTGGCTTTTGGATTTATTTCTGATGAGGGAGCTGGTGAACCACCCATGAACTGGATTATGTCCTCATCCTGAGGATTTGGACCAAGATCAAAATGTTCCCAAGGAGACCACCTACTCCTTCATTCTCATCCTTTCAGTAGCCTATTGTTGTGTTCCACATTTTGACATTTAACTTTGTTTTTGACTCAACACTATATTCCTTGATTGAAGCTAGTTGAACTGAACATTAAAGGAAAGGAGACCTACAAAGCACTGTTATTACACTTAGTGATGCACTGAATGTGTTACACTGGGAGGGTGATACTCCCATGTAAAGGGAAACTTTTACTTTTTTTAATTTAGTTTTAAGTTTAATATAGTTTAAGTTGAAGGTATCCTGTGGTTCCAGTTGCTTTATGTGTCTGTCACTCTCCTGAAGCCCCTCCTACACATCTAGACACTTACCCAAAATATATTTGAATACTCTGTGTACCATAAGTGGGTTACAGGCTACATTTTGGCGAGCCAGCCAGGAGGTCTTTATTGAAATATCTTGCACTATAATTTTTAGGTGGACACCTTGGTAGAAACTGGAGCAACAAACTAATTATTTGAATTAGGCTTCTACTTTCATTTCTAAAAAAAAATATGACTGAAGTTGTGAAGATGTCAAAGTTCAAAATGCTGTTTTAGTGAGTGGGCTAATGCACATTCAATTGAAGACGATGAAGTGTTTCACTTCCTGAAACTGTTTGGGCCTGTAGACAGGATGGTTGAGGTGCCTTCCACGTATAAAGAAGTGAAGGTTATTGTTGAGTTTCAACATGAGGTAATATAATCCTGTTTTATATTTATTCTACACTGAAGACAGAAAAATGACCTACCATTTAACAGACCTTGCTCTGAAAGCAAGCCTTACCTTCCTGAGTTGAGAGAATTAGCGAAGAGAGGTGGCAGATTGTTTGAAGATATTTTGAGAGCAGAGCTGGCTAGGATTGGAAAGTCATTTGGAGGGAGGCACTCATTCATTGGAGAAAAAGGACAGAATCAATCAGTCTCCTCCAACAACAGGTAAATATCTAGTCATTAAAAGACTCAGATGTACCTATTTTAACCAGTCCGTTAGAACTAAAGAAGCTTTTTGGATCAAATGTGTTCAAGAAAACTCTACAAGTCCAGCTTTTGGGATATTCAGCTGTAAAAGGTTTCATTCACAGTTCACATGAGAGTGTGTTAAATAATTGTTCTTGTATGTGTGAGGTTTTCAGTTTACTGTCTGAATGACTTTGGTTTGATGTGAGAAGCTGATTCTGAATAATGTCCCTAACAGCTCCTCTTACTTTAACTCCACTGTTCTGCCTCCACTGTATTAGCTGGTGGCAGTTGCTCACTCCTTGTCTCTGGCTTCTACCATTATTGGTTTTGTTTCATTTGTACTTGTACTTGTACTGATTTATTTCTCTTTTACTTCTGGAAAATAAACGACTTTTATCTACAACTCACATGTGATCTCTCCTCCTTCTCCCAGCTCTTCTAACAGTAACTTGTGTAATGACTCAATAAACATCCTGATTGTTGTTGTAATTGTTCTTATTCTACTCACTGTGCCATGGTGATGTCTGAAACAGTTCCACACAGTGAAGAGTCAGTGCAGTCTGGTCTCTAAATTAAAACAAGAACAAAACTATTCATTCAGTGATTCCACAGTTTTTACAGGAAATCAGAAGATGTTCCAGACAGACTCTGATACTTCAGGTACCAAACATCACGTTCATCCCTTTCACTATGGGGTGCCATTTGTAAAGTGGCTCATGCTGAAAATAACAGCAACATTTTGTCACATTTAGCTTCAAACAATGTTTAAAAAACTAGTGTGAATTTTTGAGAGTCACTTTTTTGCACATTTACAAGAATATTTGTCATTAGTCATTGTTAGAGATATTTTAAATATTTAAATCTAAATACTAAATCTAAATCTAAATGTTAAATGTTAAATCTAAATGCTAAATCTAAATGTTAAATTTAAATCTAAATCTAAATCTAAATCTAAATGTTAAATCTAAATCTAAATGTTAAATCTAAATGTTAAATCTAAATGTTAAATCCAAATCTAAATCTAAATCTTAAATCTAAATGTTAAATCTAAATCTAAATGTTAAATCTAAATGTTAAATCTAAATCTAAATGTTAAATCTAAATCTAAATCTAAATGTTAAATCTAAATATTTCGGGTGAAACTAAATATTTAACTAATATGCAAATTCAAATGCCGGTAACCGGAAGTAGCAAAATAAAAGCTCGAGGAGGTCAGAGTGTGTTTATAGTGGCAAATAACGAATAAAACCCATCATATCCGGGGAAATGGACTCTTGGACGTGGATTATCGTGATAATAACTACCTAAAATAAAAAACACGTTTGGAGAAACTTTATTTGAAGAGTACTTTGAGTTTTTAGTGTCACTTTTATTAAGGGTGTGGTACACTGTACTGTCGGCCATGGTCGCTCTGCAAACATGGCAATGAATGAATCGGCGTTAGCGGAGAACATCAGCAGAGCCATTCTGGCGGCGATACAAAGTCTTTCCACTGCGACAGCAACCGCCACAGGGCCACCACAGGCCACCTCGGTAAGTAAGTTTTTTCCAAACAACGTAGCAAAAAAAAAAGATGATAGATGACCGCGAAATTTGAATCTACTGGTGTGAGTTTTACTGTTTATACAGTACAAACTGTTCAAGAATAATAATAAAATAATAAGAAGAAGAAAACCTAAAACACAAAATGTCATCATTCCTTCCCATCAGAATCAGAATTTTATTTATAGGCCTACTTACGTACAACAGCAATTGGTAGGTGTTAACTCTATACAGTCAACAAATAAACATGTACTAGTATACACTAGGGCTGTCAATCTATTAAAAAAATCTAATAAATGATATACTCTGCTGTAGATTTTTATTCACGTAATTACTAAGTTGTTGCCTTTTCTATCCAGCAGCCCAGGATAAGAAATAGAGCAATTCAAGCTCAAGCTTCACACATTACATTTCCGTTTGCACTTGTAGGCTATGCTGCTTTAATTTCTTTGTTCCTATTATTTAGTTTATTTTCTTGAACTGATATTTCTTATCCTGGACTGCCATCTACTGGATAGAAAAGGCAACAACTTAGTAATTACGTGAATAAAAATCTACATGGTTGAATGGCCAAAAAAAAGGATAAATCATAGGTGGTATTCCACACATTACCTTGGTGTTAGGGTAGCCTACTCTGCACATGTCAGAATTATAATAAAAGAGACGTTGTACTTTAAAGGCTATAACGTTGGTTTGGCTGTTCATTGAGTCACTCATCTGCCATTAATGCCATTAATTTAGATTAATTAATCACAGAGTATGTAATTATTTTTTTAATCGATTGACAGCCCTAGTTTTTGGCCTTTGGCAGTGGTGTAGTCTATGTGATACACAGGACAACGCAGTATACCCACTTCAAAAGCATCACAGCTAGTTAGACTACGCACATATACGGAATGGCAGGCATTAGTAATATGGTTGTAATAAGTAACGTCCACTTAACACCCACTTGACATATGAATGCTTTTGTTTTTTACATAGTTTTCCTTTAGGTGTGCAGCATGCAGACAGACTGAGACGATGGCTGGTGAACATGAGACGACAAGACTGGAATCTGGAGGACACAGTCACCACCACCACCACCAGAGCTGAAGGAGTAAACTCCCACCTGTGCCACTTGAATCCGCCACCAGGATGGTTAACCCCCCTCCCCCCTTACCAAACACAATAAAACCTTTATTGATATTTCATATTGTTTTTACATTATTTTTGCTTAATGTAGCCTTACCAACCTTTTTAAAACTATTCACTGGTAATTCTAACTTATATTATGTCAAATTCTATAATGTTAACGTTAATAACAGTGGTTTTGATAGCAAGTAAACATTAAGTGATTAATTTCTATTGTCAGTTTCCAATGCCGATACACAGTCCAACTGTGTCCAGTAAACTTTTACAATGGAAACATGTGGCAGCAGTTAAAGTTTGAGTTCAGGGACAGGGACATACTGCAAGTTAAAAATGTTTATCAAAGATGTTCAGTACATTGAACATACAAGTGTCATGTAAAGATTTTCTCTTCCCTGCCCACAATCGATTTTGCTTCACAGAGTCTTATAATTAAGACATCCCATATTTAGCTATGCATCCTTAAGAGAACCTTTAGGGAACGTTCAGAGAAGGTTAGCTGAAGGTGAAAAAAACAACCTTTAGGGAACGTTCCCTAAAGGTTATGTGTTTACTGGGTTGCCATGTTTGCAGAGCGACCATGGCCGACAGTAGCCTACAGCAGTGGTTCCCAAACTTTTTCTGCTGGGACCCCCTTTGGTACATAAGAAAATTTTCACGATTCATTCATTCCATATAGAGGGTGCCACGGGAATCAATTGTCGCTCCCACCCCATCCCGAGCCCACAAAAATACCCGTCATATCCCGATCACATGATTGCCCACCCGTCCCGCAAAATCCCGACAGAAAGACTCCCAAATCCCGTCCCGCGGTGAGCGCACTCGCCGCATTGCAGCGTCATTTGTAATTTAATCTCTGGCTCCGTCCCATTCCCGTTGATTATTTGCTCTATCTCGTCCCTATCACGTTACCAACAGTGAAATTGACTCCCGTACTGCAGGACTCCCGCAGGAATACTGTGACCCGCGGAAATCCCAAAACATTGTCACCCTTTAATTCCATCCACGTCCTGCGCCCCCCCTAGGGGTCGCGCCCCCCACTTTGGGAACCACTGGCCTACAGTGTACCGTGTGGAGGTGGGCGAACATGACAGATCAGTCAAAGTGAGTCCCCTTGTGGCTGGCTATAGTGGCTACAGTTCATAAGTCATAAGTCCCGCACCCTTCATAAAAGTGACACTAAAAACTCAAAGTACTCTTCAAATAAAGTTTCTCCAAACGTGTTTTTTATTTTAGGTAGTTATTATCACGATAATCCACATCCAAGAGTCCATTTCCCCGGATAAGATGGGTTTTATTTGTTATTTGCCACTATAAACACACTCTGACCTCCTCAAGCTTTTATTTTGCTACTTCCGGTTACCGGCATTTGAATTTGCATATTAGTTAAATATTTAGTTTCACCCGAAATATTTAGAATTAGCATTTAGATTTAGATTTAGATTTAACATTTATATTTATATTTAACATTTATATTTAAGATTTAGATTTAGATTTAGCATTTAGATTTAAATATTTAAAATATCTCTAAGTTGACAAATATTCTTGTAAATGTGCAAAAAAGTGACTCTCAAAAATTCACACCAGTTTTTTAAACATTGTTTGAAGCTAAATGTGACAAAATGTTGCTGTTATTTTCAGCATGAGCCACTTTACAAACGGCACCCCATATTTCACTTCCTGCTCAACATAACCAGTATACACATAATGTACAGGTCAGAGCATTGGTACATTGATCTCTTCAGTAGCTCTAAGATGATCTTAACAGAAACAACCTGAAACCAACAGTTGATGGAGGATTTAGAAAATGATCAGAAGCATAGAAAATAATCAATGAGTGAATGTTTAGCTTCACTCATCATGAAATGTTTAACTGTAAATGTATCAGGAGAATATAATAGTTTGAATCTTTGTCTCCTGATCCTGACATTTAAAGTCATCTTACCTGAGCTGTTGGCTTCACAAAGCTCTGTGATGCTGAAGAGACGAGAAGAGAAGAGCAGAGAGGAGTCAGAGCACAGAGGTTTTATAAGGTATCAGATGGAGCTGAGGTGCATATACTGCAGGAGAGGTTAGACAAGCCTGAGGTATTAAGGTGGAGTCATATGACATGTTGAGGTTTTATATGGTATCAGATGAAGCTGGGTGGAGCGGTCTATGGTCACATGTTTTCAGAGAAACTCCAACTCTTTCCAGAATCACTTGTCTCTCTTGTCAGTTTCTCTTTCTTTTCTATTTCTTTAGTTTTGTTCCCACCATCATTTATTACCAATGATCAGATTCAAACATGTTGCTGCAGATTTACTTGAACTAAGAGCAGAATAAAGACAATGTGTTTAAAACTCTACTAGAATCAGGTTCTCTGTTTGAGTCTCTGTGGCCTTCTGCCAAATATTTGAAGTAGTTGAAATATTTTATTGCTTGTTTCCCCCTGTAGTATAAATTACAGGATTATCTTATTATAAATGAAGACTTTGCACACATAGCATATAAAGGTTCAATACATTGATGAACCTTTAAACTATTTAACAGTTCATACAGGAACAGGTGAAGTCATTATAAAGTCATTTTTCATTAAGAACATTGCATTGTTCCAGAAAACAACAGGAGGAAACACAATGCTGTACCACTGTACTATCTGACAGAGAGTGACCTAAAATGTGTTCCGAGGACACATTGCCTCAAAGCAAGACGGTTCCAGGTTCAAAACCATGAGCCGACTGGTTCCTTTCTGTGTGGAGTTTGCATGTTCTCCCGTGTCTGTGTGGGTTCTCTCCAGGTTCTCCGGCTTCCTCCCACCGTCCAAAGACAGTAGATTTAGATGAAAGTATTTGTGAAGAACGATGTGACTGTTTTTACCTGATCTCTAACCATGTGAAAGGAGCAACTGAATACATGCTGAAGAATTCAATCAAACAAACTATTTCATTCAGAGATTAGTTCAAGAACAACATTAGAGGGAAGGAACTTTTCTATTTGAGGAAATAGGGAGCTCACAGTTGAATTTGGGACGAGTATTGGAAAGATGGGCAACTGTAACGAAAGGCAAAATAAATCAAAGCAGGTCCAGGCGGACTTATAAACTTTAAGAGTACTCAGGGCTATTCCCTTAACCATATAGCGTCTCGCACTGTCCAACAGTGAGGCCATAGGTGATTTTAATCCAAGATTAGAGCTGGGAAAGGTGGGCACGCTATCGGCTCCGGGTCAGCATCTAAGCAGAGTAGTCTGAACTCCTGAAATCGGAAACGAGAGAGAGCATCAGCGATTACGTTTTGGTAGCCGGGGATATGTTCTGCACAAATGATAAAATTATGCATGACGGACTGCCTAGTTAGCCGTCTGAGAAGGGACAAGTGGCGCCCCATAAGACACTGGCTACGACGATTGGAAAGATCTTGTGCAATGCTGAAGAGGCAGACCCGAGGGCAACTCTGAGAAGTCAGGAGACCATTTCTCGGCAAACCATTGCCCTTGGTAAAAAACCCCAAAACCGACAGAGGGAGCTGCGTCTGTGTAAAGCTGGATGTCTTCGGGCTGGGAGATGAAGTTGTATAATCAAATAATCGAACGGTAGCGGCGTGAGCTGTAATCGAACGGTAGCGGCAAATCGAATCGTGAGGTGTCTTGGATAACGTGGATAAGGTTAAGGAATGGCTGAGGGCTGTGGCAGGAGGTGTGAAAAGGAATGTCGACATTGGGGAATGATGCAGATGGCGCGATCGAGATGGCTGAAAAGGGAGAGAAGCTGCTGATTAGAAAGGCTGGGATCTAGAAGGAAATGAAAATTAACGAAAAGATACGGAGGCTCGTTCCTAGACTAGGCTCCACCTTCATTATCTGGAACTGGTTTGGTTTTAAAAAGTCTGACGCGGAGCAGCAATTTACAACATGCAAGTATATCCAAAAGGTTCAATAGGGCAACTGGGCTTCAGTTCTAGGGGACTGGTGGGAAGTCTGAGGTTTAAATAGGAACTCCTCCTGAAACTTGCTTGTATGTAAACAACCAGAAACCGGCGTAGCCAATTTCCATTAACGATTGGGTACTTACCTGTAGTTTTGCTGCAAGATTTTGCTAATGAATGGTGCATACGAAGGACAGTGACACCACTAATTTTTGTTCCACCACCTCGAACGCACGCACTAACCAGAATGTGAAGAAAGCCGGAAAATGTGCAAGGATGCAGAAGCAGCGTCGGCTTCATCCAAAGCCTCACACTCAGATGAAACTTGCCGATGCATTATAGTCAAAAGATTAGGCTGAATTAGTGTTTATTTATCGTCGTTTTTAATTGTTACTGTGATAAATACCAGAAATTATCGGGATACTTTTTTTTTTTTTTTTTTTTCTTTTTCCTTCTCCATATCACCCATCTCTAGTTCAGAGCGATGCCAAAGAACTCCATGGAAATCCTAAATGGGGGAAAGATGCATTGAAAATCGTGGTGATCGCGATAATCACAATAATCACAATAATAGTTGAATAATCGAATCGTAGCGCCGTGAGTGTACCCGAATTGAATCGTGATGTGCCCTAGATGGCCGGTTGCGGAGGGAAGAGAACAAGTTCGACAAGTGGGTGAATGTGGAACTGATACGACCTGGCTCTGGCTGGATAAGGCTGGTGGAACTAGGAGGACCCGACCTGATGCTGCGGCCTGCGTGATGACGTCAGCGTACACGGATGTGATGACGTGTAGGGGTCGAGCCGGAAGACCTGAGTCGAAGCGCGTTGTTTGTCTGGTGGAGGAGATGGAATTTTGAAGAAGTTTGAACAGTTTTGCCTTGTTATCGCTGCGGTGGAATGGAATGCGCTTCTTTTCTCGAGGCGTGCTGTAGGCGAGCGACTGTCCGGTCTGCGATGGTAGTCGGGCGTGGAGGAGTGCTGGCCGGAGGTGAACCGATAGAGGAGCGGCCGTTACCGGCCTGTTCCCGGCTAGCTGCTGCGGTGTCTGGGTGGACGTAGCTCAGGTGAGCGGTGCCGAGTACCGCGGCCTCTGTCTGGACGAGGTAGAGGAGGTGTAAAATGAAGGTCGTAGTCGCTGGATGGAGGATAATTAACGAGGTTTTGAGGAACTGGGACGACGGAGTGTAGTCGGGAGAGATGGCTAGCTGGAGGCGAACGGATTGAAGTAGACGGAAGAAGGAGAATCGAGGATGATCGACGGGATGCCGAACATTCGCTGTCAGATGCGTCGAGGACCAACTCGCGGTTCATGGTGAAGGTAATCTGGTTTTCTTAATCGTGTCTGTGCTCTCGAACGCTCGTTTGAGAACTGAGTCGAACGGAACGTCGAAAGTCTGTACCTGAAAGCAGCAAGACAGGTGCGTGACTCGGTTCATTATAAAGACAGGCGGGGCTGCCGATTGGTTAGGGGTAATGAATGAATGAGTGACGTATTGGAGTCTTCCCAGCAGAACTACGCTGGCGCTTACATTAAGTAGTTAAATTACTTAAACTTAACCAAAACTCTGTAAAGACACAAGATAAATTGTCAACTACATCTACTTCCTGCTAGAATTTTGTACAATCTCTCCTTTTCTTATTTCCTTCTTTCTGATTGTTTAATAAACTCACACACTCACATTCATACAATGGTTTTCTGAGAGTGGTGAACTTTTCCACAGTATACAAAGAATATTAATCTTATGTCAGGGACCTCAAGTGAGACAAACCTTTTTAATCTCAGTGAGACATTTATTTCTAATTAAATAAATGTAGTAAAATATTGTACGTATAATTATATTCAGTCATTTAATACTACTGTACTGTAAGATGAACTTTAAGAGAAAGAAGTGTTTCTATGAAATCATGTGACCTCCTCTCAGCTGACAAACAGTAAACTCATCAACTGGATGGTGTCTAACTCTTTACAGGATAAAAAGTTAATCATTTAACACTATGAACACAACCTTTACAACATTTACAGCCCCATTCTTCTCCTTGTCTGCTTGAACTTTGTACTTTTACTTCACTGTACTGTACATATGGTGAACTGAATGTGACCTGAGTGACAGTGTGTTCAAGTTTATTGTCATACAAGTTGCATCGTGAAGAGTACAGTAACTACAGAAATCAATATTATTTAAGCTTACACTTTGCTCATATGTTGTAACTTCTGTGTTTTGACTAAATTAATGTATTTAAAGTCTACAGTCACAGAGCAGTGATGCTCGGCTTCTTCTGTGTGGGAGGAACTTGGAGATCCAGGCATGACTGGAGGAGAGTTTAGGTTTTTATCACCTGAAGGTCACATGACTAGAGTCTGTTAATGACCTGGTACTCACCTGGACTTGGAGGAACCTGATTCTTCAGCTTAAAACTGTAACTGAACTGTTCTGTCCAGCCCCATGACTGCACATCTCTCTTCTACAGATGACATCCTCTTCTTCTTGGGTTTCACCTTCAAAACCAGATTTTTAATCTCAGAGATTTATTTGTAGTTAAATAAATGTAGTCATTACGTTACATTATTATATGTGCAATTATATTCAGTCATTTACTGCTACTGTACTGTAATGTGATGAGCTTTAGGAGGGAGGAGTGTTTCTATGAAATCATGTGACCTCCTCTCTGCTGACTATAAAATCATCAGCTGTTCACTGCTCATCTACAAACTGAACAAGCCAACGACTCAGGTAAGAACAACTTCAAATATGAATCAAGAAGTAACTTAGTCTAATAACACGTGTATGTTATGTGAAGTAAATTAACTAATACAGAAAGAACTTATCACTTATCTGCAGGTTATTGATGTTTATTTCTCTTGTTCAGACCTCATTCACTCTCTCCTCCTTCATCTCTGTGTAAACCTCAGTCCACCCGTCACCATGGGAACGTGAGTAACATTAAAAGAATTAATCATTTATTTATTACTATCTGTTACACACATTAAAGATGTTATGATATAATATAATTCACATGTATATGTACATTTGAACAGGTAGAAGCTAGACTCAGTCATGGACACAATGCTCTGCTAGCTAAGCTAACTAATGCTAACAGTTATTTTATTCTGGTCTCTCCCCCATAGTTCAGACTGGACTAGTAGCATTCTGTTATTTACGGAAAACTTCTTTTCATTTTGAATTGTTGTCAAACTGAACGACTTTAAGAGTCATGAACAAAACATGAGAGTTGTGTCGGGTAGGGACCCCTTTGGGAGGTCACCTACTGTCATTGAAAACTAAACACACTGTCACTGTTGTAATTTAAAGTATGTTAGCCATCGGGGGCCCACTGCAGTTGACTAACTTGCCTGTTGACATATTGTGCCTCTGCTTTTGAAGCAAACACAGCTGACTCATTCTGGTCTATAACACTGAATGTTTAATGTTACCTGGAATAGAACAAAGGTTGAGAGCTGAGGTGAGGCATAGATACTCTGAGAACTAAAAGGGACGTGTCCATGCAAGTGTTCAGCAACAACAGGAAGTAGGATATTGTGATCTGCTCTTTGATTTATCAACATGTATAAAAGGTTCATTTGGACTCAGATAAAAGACAGGTAGGTAGATCTGTCTAGATTTCTCTGGCAGTTAAAATTATTTAAAACTTGAGTTGGACTGAAAATACATATTCTGTTTAAACATTTTTACATCCTTCAAAATTTTCTACATTTATTCATAAAAATTATTCAAGCCATGAGAGTAGACAAAGAAAACCCGATCAAACACATCAGAATCACAATCACTTTATTGTCATTGTACAGAATACAACGGAATTGAGGTAGCAGTTCTCCACATTCAGTACAATTTAAAAGTGATGTAGCTATAAAAGAAAAAAACATTAAATTAAAGCAATAATTACCTAACAGAGTTGATAAAACAAAATACAGACACAGGGGTATTGCACAGATAGCAGAATATTGCACACATTAGTGTCTTTGTTTTTTTCAAGTGTTTTCAGGATTGTTCTGAATTTAGTGCAATGACAGCTCTGGATTAGAAGCTGTTTTTCAGTCTGTTTGTTTTGGCTTTGATCGTCCTGAAGCGCCTGCCTGAGGGCAACAGTTCAAATAGGTGGTGACCAGGGTGGGATGGGTCACAGTGTGCTGTGGGCTCTCCTGAGTCCTGAGGCAGAACCATTAGACTAAAGTGAGGCAATATTACATATCATGTCCTCCTTGTGTCCAGTATCTGCTGTGACCTCCTTGTCACTAAATGTTTCTGGTAACAGCTGATCAGTGGTCTACAGCAGCTTGGAGGAATTTTAGCCCATTCCTCAGAACAGAACCACTTCAGTTCTGAGATGTTGGTGGGTTTCCTCACATCAACTGCTTGCTTCAGGTCCTTCCACAACATTTCTATTGGATTAAGGTCAGGACTTTGACTTGGCCGTTCCTAAACATTCATCTTGTTCTTCTTTTGGAGTGATCTATGTTGGTCATCCACTCCTGAATAAATAAATACACAAGTAAAATATTTCTGTTTCATATGATTGAAGTTATTGATCTCTTTATACTTCCATCTGTTAGATTAAAGGATCAGGAGCTGTACATTGAAATCTTTGACTGAGCTTCAGGTCATACTGTTGAATTAAGAAGTTGTAGAATAATTTCTACAACAAATGTAAAAACAATTCTCACTCGACTGTTCCATGTTTAATCTACAGTATAACACACAATTTAAAATTCTTTATGTTTACCGGTGAAACAGGCTGAACATGACTGTTGTTAGACATTAGAGACAAGGGACAAAGAAAACATTAAAACACCACAGACACGTGTTGTAATCAGAGCTTACTGGTGACTTCCAGTGATTTCAGTTGTAATGACTCTTACGATTTGTTTTCTTCACTACAGGGAAACTTACACATCATCAAAATTCATGGGCATCATCTTAAAATGTGACGTGATCCATGAAGGATCTCCTTCCTGCTACAAGCTGACAACAAACACAAAGACCATAGGGACTTTAAGTAGAGTGACCTTTGGTGTAAGAAATGTGAACAAGACCAATAAAACCATCTTACTAGTTGGTGAAACAGGATCAGGAAAATCTACTCTGATCAGCTCTCTGGTCAACTACACCATGGGAGTGAAGTTTAAGGATGAAGTCTGGTTTCAGATCGTAGAGGACGAGAAAAGAAGTCAATCAGAAAGTCAGACATCAGATGTGATCGTGTACCAGATCTTTGGTTTTGAAGGTAAAACTCTGCCCTACTCTCTGACCATCATCGATACTCCTGGATATGGAAACACTAAAACCCTGGAACAAGATCTAATGGTGAGTCAAAGATTACTTGACTTGTTTAGATCAGAGGATGGAGTTCATGAAGTTAATGCAGTGGCTCTGGTGATGAAGGCCAGTGAGAATAGACTCAGTGATCGACTGATGTACGTCTTTGATTCAGTGATGTCTCTGTTTGGAAAAGATCTGGAGAAAAACATCATAGCTCTCATCACACACTCTAATGGAAGAAAACCTAAAAATGCTCTTGAAGCTCTTGAAGTTGCAAAAGTTAAATGTGCCAAAAATGAGAAGGATCAACGTGTTTACTTCCTGTTTGATAACTGTCAGCATGAAGACAGAACAGAGGAAAGAGAATACCTGGAACATGCTGATGAAATATCAATGAGAGGAATGAGAGAGTTCACAGTTTTTCTGGAGAAAACTGAACCTCAAAAACTGAAGAAAACTGTGGATGTTCTGAATGAACGTATCAGACTGACAGCCTGCATCCAAAACCTGGAAGACAGAATCGACCTGACTGAACTGAAACAGACAGAGATCAAACAGATTCAAGAAGCTCTGAAGAAACATGAAGAAGAGATGAAGAAGAATGAAAAGTTCGCTGTAGAAGTTGATGAAGTCTACAAAGAAAAAGAACCAATTGATGGTGGGATGTGGGGGATGTTTTTCCAAGGAGCTGTCTGCTGTAAACATTGTGAGGAGAACTGTCACTTTCCTGGATGCACAATGGCCTGGTATCCTAAACACTGTAAGGTGATGAAAGGAGATCACTGTACTGTTTGTAGCAGGAAGTGTCTCGCATCAGCTCATGTGAAAGAAAACTGGAAATATGTGACCAAGACAAGGAAAGTTCAGGAAACCATGATAGACGTGCAAGAGAAGTATGAAAAGAATAAAGCAGAAGCTGACCAGAAATCCAGTCTTTTGGAAAATCTTCAACAAGAGATGAAAAAACTTGAAGAAGACAAAGAAAAGTGGCTGGATGAGGCCTACCAACATGTTGTCAACCTGGAGCAGATCGCCCTGAATGTTGACTCAGTGTCCACTCATGTTCACTTGGACTTCCTGATTGAGAAGATAAAGAAACTCAACACAGAGAAGGTCCAGGCACTGAAAGAGATGGCTGGTTGTGTAGGTGGAGGAGTCCAGAATGCGATGAAGTACGCTTGTGACAGATTGTGGAAAAAGTTGAAAAGAAATAAGGACGACATGAAGGACACTGGAGTCTAGAATCATGTCTGCAATGGACAAATCAGCAGAGATAAATCAGTTTATTAGATTATTATACCAGTTTCAAACTAAACTCAACATTTATAGATTAATTTTGCATCTAGTGTGTTGGTTCAGACTGATGACATAACAATAATAACTGTAACCCTTAACAGATGAAACTAAAGGTTAAATGTGTAATTTTAGTGAGATGTTGACCACAACTCAATGATCATAATCAACTTGAATGTTTGTGTAAATATGAACCAAGTTTTGTTTCATGACTCATTGTAAATAATGAGGTTGATGTTGTGTTTCTGTTTCCTAACAGTCACTAAGTAAATCATCTGTAATATTTCTATCAGTTCAACAATAACTGAGCATCATTACAGATCATCCATGATGTTCCATGTTGTGATTTTATTGTTCAGATTAATTCAGTTCCAACATTTGTAAATAACTTTTTACTTTTTATAGTGTAGAAGGTAGAAGCTGTTGTCAGAGTCAGTCTGGAGGACACTGACTCTGAAACCATAATATTCATCAGCTGTTTGATCTAAATACTGGAGCTTCTCTTTATCACTTACCAAGTTGATCAGTTTCAGTTTTTAACTGATTGTTGAGTCAACATGTCTGCTGTTCAAAAAGCTTATTCTCAGAGTTCTGTCAAAGCATTATCTGTTGTTCTCACTGACAAAGCAAATAAATAATAGTTATAAATAAACTACATGTACATATGTTAGCTCTGAGATCTTCTAGATTACAAGTTGTGTTTCTGTATTATTCTGCTGCATAAACAACTTTAGTTTAACATTCTTATGTTTTCTACATTAATTATTACTTTATAAACTTTGAATTAAAGGATGTCACTGTCATCATCTACATTAATGTTAGAGTCACTATAATCTTTACTGAGCACAAAATCAGATAAAAACAAAAAAACCCTGAGAATTCAACCACAAACTTAGAGTAAAGAGCAGATGGACAACACACAACATTTTCTAGTTGGGTTGTGACTAGCATTAAGGCTTCAAATGAGTCATAACTGTCATGGAGAACATCTCTCAAAGAGAAAGATATTTCTTTACTTGTCTATCTGAAGGAGTACTACATACGTCTTTAATCCTCTTTTATCTGGTCCTTCAGACCTCATAGAAGTCTGAACTACGAGATATACATACTATGTATCATATACTATGAGATATACATACTATATATCATATACTATGAGATATATATTATACAAACACCCCTGACTCACCTCCGCTACTGAGCATCGATCCAAGTTAACAACAAGATTCTATCCAAAACCTCTTTGTTCCCCCGGGTTACGGGTAACTGCAGTACACTGTTAGTCTTTTTATACACATTTAAGTTACCTGACCTTATGAACATAATCCCTGTTATGAGGAAATTAACTTTGAGCCCCTTATTTTCATCCCCTTCTCTGACTGTATTTAGGGAGCAAAATATCAAATAATGAAACTTTAAGCTGAGAAAACATTCCTAATTGGGAACTAAGAGTAGAATCAACATATCCACATTTAACTAAATGTTTGTACGTTAACATTGTGAGGAGCATTCTCATGATACAATATGTATAATCAAATCCAATAGTGGTGAATATGATATCAGTTCAGATATAATTTTACTGCCTCAGCCTCATATAGTCAGGAACTGAGAAAACTTACTGTTCTGACTAAACCTAAATTAGCCCTTCCCCCTTTGCACCGTGGTGTTAGTTAGTTTTAAGTTTACGATTAATTGATAAGTTAGACTGGAAGATTGTTCCTTGTCAGCCTGTGCTTTAAGGAATGTGATCATCAGTATGGTTGGGTCAGGTTTTAGCTTTTTAACAAATTTGTCTTGCACTTCTTATATTTACTTCTTTGTTGGTTTTAAATGTCTTTTATCTGTCTCAGGGAGACTTGCAAAGTAGGAGCTGGTCTAAACTGTTTTTACTGAGCACATGACAATACATTACCCCAGTTTTAGCAGCAACTGTCACTGTCTCAAAGCAGGGGCGTTACTAGACCTTATTCACTGGGGCACGTGCCTTAGTAAAAGGGAACGGCATTCATGAGCGGAGCCGTTACTCCGCCGGCCTTTTTTTTTTTTCAGAACTCACTTTTTCCAGTGCCCAGTGCCATCGAGAGAGGCATTAGGCGCGTTGGACTTGTCTGCGCCTGTCTGAGCCTTAAGCCCAAATTATGCTTCCGCGTTGACACAGCGCGTCCGTGCGTACGGACCTATTACGGACCTATTGCGTCCTTGCGGACCCCCGTGCGTCCTACGCAAGGGCCAGACGTGCACCTCCCAAAAATCCTCGACGCGCATCGAGGCGACGCAACAGCAACGCAGAAGGAACGCAGCGGCATTGGCTGTGATTGGTCCGCTAACTACATCCGCTGGAGACCGCTTTTCCGGTTTCCACTCATAAACATCATTGTCTCCTTTGTCGTGCCCTAATTTGCAATAGAAGTATTTCTTCCTCTGCTTGAATAATTTGGAGCTCCAACGCCAGTCTCTCTGTCTCGGTGTCCATCGTTCACTGTGACTACGACAAAAGCCGGAAGGTAAATAACTATACGAGGCCAGATACGTCACAAGAGTCTCGGTCGGTCGGTCAAAAAAATCATAGCGCCCTCTACCGGTGTGGCATGCATTTCGACACGTAAACCCCACGCAGAACCATCACGGTCTCACGACTGCGTCCAAGCAACTGCGTGGCCATTGCGTGACCATTGCGTGATCACTACGCGGAAGCATAATCCAGCCTTTAGGTGCATACGTCAACGTGATCTTACGCCGACTGTAGGGGTGGAGCATAAAACGGCTGCAGACAAGTCGGACACGGTCAACTTCGTGTAAACAATGGCGGATCTCGCGGTGTTTGCATTCGTTGTTGCCGACGAAATAGAAGCTTTGGAGTTACCGGAATTTATACCCGTGTTACAACAAGCATGCTGTATGCAAAGGATTGTGAATAGCAGCAAATCTACTGAATAAGGATTAAGTAGCATAGTGCTTTGGTCTCCAATCTTGGTGAAAATGAACTGCTGATTAGGCTACTTATTTGAATATTTACTTTTACACCCAACGTCGTTTAGCACCTGTAACTCAACCATGAAACGAATTCACAGAAAGATATTGAGATGGAGATTAAATGCCATTTGTTTTCATTTTTAGACTGCAGGTGTGAAGAAGAACCCCCAAAATCTACTAACCGTTAACAAGATTTGAACTACGGACGGCCGATCGCCAGACTGACGTGTTACCCACTAAACCAATTTAGGATGATACTGAAGAAGCAGTACTACGATATAATTAAAGGATAATGGACGACACTTCTACAAATTGAATGCACGCGTTCTAGATGGTAAAACGGCCCAACATGAAGCCTTAGAATGTAACCTGCGTTGTGTTGAACCTGCGTGATTCAGCTCTGCACACGCCCGGACTCGAACCAGCAGCACCTCGGATCGGGAGGCGAGCGTGCTGACAGTTGAGCCAATAGCCCAGGTTATTTTTATTTTTGGATAGTCTAATGGAGTGAAGTCCATTATCCCGCTTATTCTACTGTTACCAACATGTTAAAAATGCCTTTTTACTGTTTAATGGAAGAAATGAACACTGCATTGAACTGCAGTCAGATGTACAACGTTTTCAGTAGGCCAGCCTACCATTGTTGCAGAAATCACATATAAGAAGGTATCCCTTCGATTTCTGTTCATTTTCGCATATTCCAACATAACGAAGCGAGAAACGTCAAAATCGTGATGAGGAGATTCCTCCCAAACTGCCCAATCACGTCTTTGAACTGACGTCATGAGGGCGTCATTTCCGGTCGTGCAGTTCGTGGAAAGCAACTGCAAGATCTGACTGCAGGCGAAGACTCACGCGATATTTTAAGGTCATGTGACATGGTGACGTGGTGGTAAGTCCCTCCCCGTCTGACTCAAGTCGGACAGGATTTCTAACCAGTATGCATCACATCAAGTCAGATCTGCACAGATCTGACTTGATGTGATGCATGCTGGGTTGTTATGCTCATAGATCTCGAATATGATTGGTTAAAATGAACTTGTTCTACCCAGCATGCATCACGTCAAGTCAGATCTGCATGAAGTCGAACGCGCCTCCTGACTTTTTCCAACCAACAGACACACCCCCCAAATTCCACACTTGAATTTCTGCAACAATGGTAGGCTGGCCTACTGAAAACGTTGTACATCTGACTGCAGTTCAATGCAGTGTTCATTTCTTCCATTAAACAGTAAAAAGGCATTTTTAACATGTTGGTAACAGTAGAATAAGCGGGATAATGGACTTCACTCCATTAGACTATCCAAAAATAAAAATAACCTGGGCTATTGGCTCAACTGTCAGCACGCTCGCCTCCCGATCCGAGGTGCTGCTGGTTCGAGTCCGGGCGTGTGCAGAGCTGAATCACGCAGGTTCAACACAACGCAGGTTACATTCTAAGGCTTCGCGTTGGGCCGTTTTACCATCTAGAACGCGTGCATTCAATTTGTAGAAGTGTCGTCCATTATCCTTTAATTATATCGTAGTACTGCTTCTTCAGTATCATCCTAAATTGGTTTAGTGGGTAACACGTCAGTCTGGCGATCGGCCGTCCGTAGTTCAAATCTTGTTAACGGTTAGTAGATTTTTGGGGTTCTTCTTCACACCTGTCTGTCCAAAAATGAAAACAAATGGCATTTAATCTCCATCTCAATATCTTTCTGTGAATTCGTTTCATGGTTGAGTTACAGGTGCTAAACGACGTTGGGTGTAAAAGTAAATATTCAAATAAGTAGCCTAATCAGAAGTTCATTTTGGCCAAGATTGGAGACCAAAGCACTATGCTACTTAATCCTTATTCAGTAGATTTGCTGCTATTCACAATTCTTTGCATACAGCATGCTTGTTGTAACACGGGTATAAACTGGAGGCGAGGCTTTCCGAATTGGAAGCACGGTTCCGCACCATTGAAAAACAACCAGCAGCTAGCCAGGGCCCTGTAGCCGGTGCGGACCAAGAGTAGCTCCTGTTAGCGTAGCTCCAGTTAGCTGTCCCCCGACAGCTCCCGAGCAGCCGGGAAACCAGGGCGGCTGGGTGACGGTTCGAAGGAAGCATAGTCCCACAAGGCCCGTGGAGCACCACCAAACCCTTCACGTCTCCAACCGATTTTCCCCACTCAGCAACACGCCCGCTGAGAAACCAACTCTGGTGATTGGCGACTCTATTTTGCGGAACGTGAAGATAGAGAAACCAGCGACCATAGTTAGATGCATTCCAGGGGCCAGAGCGGGCGACACTAAATCTTACCTCAAACTGCTGGCTAAGGCTAAGGTTAAATACAGTAAAATTGTTATTCACGTCGGCAGTAACGACACCCGGTTACGTCAGTCGGAGGTCACAAAACTTAATGTGGAATCGGTGTGTAAGTTTGCTAAAACTATGTCGGACTCCGTAGTTTTCTCTGGTCCCCTGCCCAACCTGACCAATGATGACATGTTTAGTCGCACGTCGTCATTCCACCGCTGGTTATCTAGGTGGTGTCCAGCAAACAACGTGGCCTTTATTGACAATTGGCACACTTTCTGGGGAAAGCCTGGTCTGATTAGGCGAGATGGCATCCACCCAACTTTAGCGGGTGCTGCTCTCATCTCTAGGAATATGGCCGATTTTATTAACCCCCCGAAACCATGACAACCCAGAGTTCAGACCAGGAGGCGGAGTTGTAGTCTTACACACTTCTCTGCCGCTTCTCTAGGACTGTCTCACACCCTAAACTCTATCAACTCTATAGATGTTCTGTCTGCTCCCAGATTATTTAAACCAAAAAATAACAACAGAGGAGTTTCTCATAGGAACCTGATACAAATCAGTACAAGTTCATTGGTAGAACAGAAGAATAGGAAAATTAAATGTGGTCTTTTAAATGTCAGATCTCTCTCATCTAAATCTCTTTTAGTGAATGATCTGATAACTGATCATCAGATTGATCTATTTAGTTTGACTGAAACATGGCTACAGGATGATGAATATGTTAGTTTAAATGAGTCTACTCCACCCAGTCATAGTAATTATCATATTCCTAGAAGCACAGGTAGAGGAGGAGGAGTGGCAGCAATCTTCCACTCTGATTTATCTATTAATCCTAGACCTAAGGAGAGCTTTAATTCATTTGAAAGTCTTACTCTTAGTCTTCCCCATCCAGACCAGAAAATACAAAAACCAATTCTTTTTGTTGTGGTGTATCGCCCACCTGCTCCTTATTCTGAGTTTTTAGCTGAGTTCTCTGAGTTTTTATGTGATTTAGTTCTTAGAACAGATAAAGTCATTATAGTAGGTGACTTTAACATTCATGTTGATGTTGTCAGTGACAGCCTTAGCTCCTCATTTACATCATTATTAGATTCAATTGGCTTTTCTCAGAACGTAAACGGATCAACTCACAGTTTTAATCACACCTTAGATCTTGTCCTAACATATGGCATAGAAACTGAAGGTTTAACAGTATTTACTCATAACCCTCTTTTGTCTGATCATTTCCTCATAACCTTTGAATTTGCAATAATGGATTACACAGGAACTGAAAAGACATTTCATTACAGTAGATGTTTGTCTGACAATGCTGTAACTAGATATAAAGAATTAATTCCTTCTTTATTTACCTCAGTGCCATGTACCAATGTTGTGGACGACAGCAACCACAATTTAACCCCTGCACTAATAGATTATTTTGTCGATGGCACTGCAGCATCGCTTAGTTCAACTTTAAACTTAGTTGCTCCTCTGAAAAAGAAGGTCATAAATAGGAGGAGGCTAGCTCCATGGTATAATTCACAGTTGCGCTGTTTAAAACAGGCAGCCCGAAAGCTAGAAAGAATTTGGCATTCCACTAATTCTGAAGAAGCTCGCATAGCCTGGAAAGATAGTTTAACAACTTATAAAAAAGCTCTCAGTAGTATTAGAACAGCATATTATTCATCATTAATAGAAGAAAACAAGAACAAGCCCAGATTTCTTTTCAGCACTGTAGCCAGGCTGACAAAGAGCCACAGCTCTGTTGAGCCATCTATTCCTTTAGCCCTCAGTAGTAATGACTTCATGAGCTTCTTTACTAATAAAATTGTCGGCATTAGAGAAAATATTCAAGGCATCCTTCCAACAGCTGTTAAAGATGCAAGTACAGTGACATTAGAAACTTTTGTAAGACCTTATCAATATCTGGAATCCTTCTCCCCAGTAGATCTTCTTGAGCTCTCTTCAACAATTACAGCATCTAAACCATCAACCTGTCTTCTAGATCCAATCCCAACTAAATTGCTCAAAGAAGTTTTTCCATTAATTAACACCTCCATATTGAACCAGATAAATTTATCTTTATTAACAGGATATGTGCCTCAGTCTTTTAAGATTGCTGTAATTAAGCCCTTACTCAAGAAAGCCACTCTAGATCCAGATGTTTTAGCCAACTATAGACCAATCTCCAACCTTCCTTTTATTTCCAAAATTCTAGAAAAAGTTGTTGCTAATCAGTTGTGTGACCACTTAAACAAGAATGGTCTGTTTGAAGAGTTTCAGTCAGGTTTTAGAGTTCATCATAGTACAGAAACAGCTTTGGTTAAAGTTACCAATGATCTCCTCATGGCTTCAGACAGTGGACTTGTCTCTATACTTGTTCTGCTAGATCTTAGTGCTGCATTTGACACTATTGATCATAATATTTTACTACAGAGACTTGAAAGCGAGGTCAAGATTAAAGGAACTGCATTAGACTGGTTTGAATCCTATCTATCTGACAGATTCCAGTTTGTTCATGTCAATAATGATTCCTCTACTTATACAAAAGTAAGTTATGGAGTTCCTCAGGGTTCTGTGCTAGGACCAATACTCTTCACGTTATACATGTTGCCATTAGGCAAGATTATTAGAAAACATGGCATAAACTTTCATTGCTATGCAGACGACACCCAGCTATATTTATCTATGAAACCAGATGAAACTAATCAGTTGGTTAAACTCCAAGCATGCCTTAAAGACATAAAGGCTTGGATGACCTGTAATTTCCTACTCTTAAACTCAGACAAAACAGAAGTTATTGTATTCGGTCCTAAGCATCTCAGAGATTCATTATCTAATCACATGGTGTCTTTGGATGGCATTACCTTGGCCTCCAGTACTACTGTAAAAAACCTTGGTGTTATATTTGATGAGGATATGTCCTTTAAATGTCACATAAAGCAAGTGACCAGGACTGCCTTCTTTCACCTGCGTAATATCGTCAACATCAGGAACATCCTGTCTCAGAGTGATGCTGAAAAACTAGTTCATGCATTTGTGTCGTCCAGACTGGATTATTGTAATTCATTACTGTCTGGCTGTCCAAATAGCTCTTTAAAAAGCCTCCAGTTGATTCAAAATGCCACAGCAAGAGCATTGACAGGAATTAGCAAGAGAGATCATATTACTCCAGTTTTAGCTTCTCTTCACTGGCTCCCTTTAAAGTCTAGAATAGAATTTAAAATCCTCCTCCTTACATACAAGGCCCTTAAAGGCCTAGCTCCATCGTATCTTAAAGACCTTATTGTACCATATCATCCCAGCAGATCACTTCGGTCTGAAAGTGCAGGCCTACTTGTGGTTCCTAGAATTTCAAAAAGTAGAATGGGAGGTAGAGCTTTCAGCTATCAGGCTCCTCTCCTGTGGAACCAGCTCCCAGTTTGGGTTCGGGAGGCAGACACTCTCTCTATTTTTAAGGTCAGGCTTAAGACTTTCCTTTTTGATCAGGCTTATAGTTAGGGCTGGACTAAACCATCCCTTAGTTATGCTGCTATAGGCCTAGGCTGCCGGGGGACGATGCACCAAACACATGTCCTCCTTCTTTCTTCTCTCTCCTCTCTCGCGTCCTCCACTTTCTTTTCTCTGGCACAGAGCTCTTGCCCTCTAATTTCCTATATACTACTAGTCATACAATTCTGTGCTATTACTATGTAGAATGTTTACTGCTGTGTGTGTCCCACCCCCCTTCCCCCCCCCTTCCCCCCCTCTTCCCCCCCTCTTCTTGTGAGTATCTCTGGCCTGGAGTGGTGTGTTTCCCGTGGAGCTCTATACTACATCTGTTGTCGTGGTCTCATCAGCCTGCCCAGTCTTCATGGAATCCTGCAGTTATCCACTCCTACCTGAATGAACAATTCTCCAACCTGCCTATGATTCCTCTTACATTTTCAAACTGTCATGTAACATCATCAGTTTGTATCATAAGATTCCACATGTACACTTTAGTCAGATATGTGTATCTATGACAGATGTATGTTTATCTTGCTGTTCTCTTCTCTTCTCTCTTTGCTGTTCTCTTCTCTCTTTCTTCTGTCTGTACCCGGCTGGCCTTAGGCAGATGGGTCCCTCCATATGAGCTGGGTTCTGCTCGAGGTTTCTTCCTGTTAAAAGGGAGTTTTTCCTTGCCACCGTTGCCTTCAGGCTTGCTCTGGGGGTTTCAGGCCGGGTTTTTGTAAAGCGTCTTGAGACGATTTGTATTGTTATTGACGCTATATAAATAAAATTGAATTGAATTGAATTCCGGTAACTCCAAAGCTTCTATTTCGTCGGCAACAACGAATGCAAACACCGCGAGATCCGCCATTGTTTACACGAAGTTGACCGTGTCCGACTTGTCTGCAGCCGTTTTATGCTCCACCCCTACAGTCGGCGTAAGATCACGTTGACGTATGCACCTAAGGCTCAGACAGGCGCAGACAAGTCGAACGCGCCTAATGTTTTCGCAATTGTAGCCCGCATGGCATGCAGATGAAGGGCAGCCCCAGACCCCCCCCCCCCGAAAAAAAAAACTCTCCGGTTCTACGCGATTCACGTGAATGACCCAATTCACCAAGAAAACGGCGATTGTCGCCGAAAAGCGACAAGTTTGCAGGTATGGGAATAGTCTGTTACAACAGTTTACCAACTTGTGCTCTCTCACTCACACACACACTCACACCATGCGTAGGCTGCATGCACACATGCAGACAATTAATAATGATTTATACGTATACTGTAGAGAGAGCCCTGTAAAAGTAGCCTATACTACTGTTTGTGAAGCTGTCCTACTGTAAAAATAAACATAGCCTTCTGATAAACTATTCAGAGATGGACATCAGAAAATTCTTCCTGAACAGAGGCAGAGGGAGAGGAACAGTGAGGAGAGATGAGGAGGACGAGGGAGGTATGATAATTGTCCACATTAACAGTAACATTAACATTTATGCTGGTAATAGCCAGTGCTGTGATTTGATCAATGGTTTAATGGCAAACTTAAATAAGCTTGCTGCATTTGCAAATGTAGCCTATACTAATCTACACAGAGTCAGAGTAGCCTATAGGTGATAATTTGCCTATAATGTAGCCTATAATAATCTACACAGAGTCTCTGTGTAGATTATTATAGGCTACATTTGCAAATTATCACAAAAAGTCAGTATGAAGGCTTTAGTAGGCTATTTAAGCTACAAAGAACTGCAGTATTGCCAGGATGACTAGAACCCTTGCCTGGGAGGTAGGTATATCTCAATTTTGACTAAAAATAAGCTTCCCTTGTGTTAGTAGGAAAGCCTATTAAATTCATGCTGTGAGTATAGGCCAATTTATGCCTATGTGTGTTTGGATGTTGCTGGATAGGGGCTGCTACAACAATTGAGGGAGAGAGTGCTGGAGGAGGAGGAGGAGAAGAAGGTCGAAGAGAAGGAGAAGAGAGGGGAGAAAGAGCACAGGCTGGGCAGTCCAGTACCAGGCAGGGGGAGGAAGAGGAGGAGAGAGACAGGCAAGAAACGGATGTGGACATGATGGGGGCTAGATATAAAACTATTCAGAGTAGGCTAGCCATTTATTTCATATTGCGCACACATTTAATTTTTTATTTTTTTTAATGTATTGGGAGTTGGGGGCCTGTGCCCCAGCAAAGCTCTAGGTCTAGAATCGCCCCTGTCTCAAAGTTCGTTTCTGGATTCATTTTAATCTTCTATTATTTATTTTTAAATGTGTCCATGGCCTCTCTCCACAGAGTCTGTCTGACCTGCTCCAGCTGTACGCTACCTCTTTTTAAATCCTCTCTTAAAACACATTTTTCTCCTTTAACTCAGTTTGAGATGTTGGTTCTTATTGTTTGATTGGTTTTATGATTTTAATCTTGTTTCTAAATCATGTGTTTTATATATTCTCATGTCTCTATTGTGACGGCCCCAGGCCTGGGTACAATGTATTGTTGTGCAGTGTACTGTGGATGTATTTACTTGTTGCAGGTTGGAAACTGTATATTGGGCTGACGAGGAGCACCTGGCCAGTATTTCCTGTCTGGCCCTATATAACCCCGCCTTCCCAGCTCTCTCTCTCGACATGCACTGCACTCGCCGGTGGCACCAAACCAGCGTGCCTGTGTTTTCTTTGAGTTACCTCATTTCGCACTAACAACATGCACCACACATTAACCAACGCATCCATACATTCACCTACACCGCTGACACTGATTTCCACATCCCATCTATTTTGAGCTTTATGTTAATAAATGTTACTTTCTCAAACTTCATCCAAGTGTACAACTCCTATTTTGTTGCGGCCAACGAGCCGGTCGTAACACTGTACAGAACTTTGATCAACTGTGTTGTTTTTATAAAACTTTATAAAGAAAGATTGAATAAAACATCTTGAATGTTGGATCCATGGATTCATTTATAGTGACATATTGGTCATTCTGCAGCCTTGTTTCAATCAAAGTAAATCAATCTGATGATGCATCTTTATAATACATACTTATTAGAAGTATAAACTGAAACATGAACAATATGAGGTCCAGCTGTAGTTGATAACATAACTAGAAAATTCCCGCGGAAATTTTTGAAGTGCCGAGTGGGCTGTTGCCGGGGTTCTGTATTGAAAAAGCACACCTCAAATAGTAATTTTTAACATGTATATTTACACACATGAGCCACTAATTCTAGCATTAGCCACAAATGTTAGCAATTAGCATGTCTTTACATGCAGTCAAGCATTAGCCGCTAATGTTAGCAATTAGCATGTCTTTACTACCACGAGCTGCTAGCACGCTAGCTACTCATGGCAGTAAAGCATTAACCACAAATGTTAGCAATTAGCATGTCTTTACTACCATGAGCAGCTAGCACGCTGGCTGCTCTTGGTAGTAAAGCATTAGCCGCTAATGTTAGCAATTAGCATGTCTTTACTACCACGAGCAGCTAGCACGCTGGCTGCTCTTGGTAGTAAAGCATTAGCCACTAATGTTAGCAATTAGCATGTCTTTACTAAGTAGCATGTCTTTACTACCATGAGCAGCAGCTATAACAAAAAGCACAACTCAAATAGTCATTTAAGGCCTGGTTCCTTCTGACTGGATGGGTGTGAGTTTGATGTCATGCAGGGTACAACAAACCAAACAGGATGAGGAGGATGCAGTAGGCCTGGCTGAGAGAGAGAGACACTGAGAAGGGTCGTCCTTTATGCCCTTCTACAAACTGAAGGGCAGGTACAGGCAGCAGACCCCTCCCAGCTCCACCTGAAAGCCAGCATCAAATAAGGAAGAGAGTGGGAGGGATCGTCACACCCCCACCTTTAAGAGGGGCGTCCTCACTGGGATCCCCAGACAAAGAACGAGCAAATCGTAATAATTGATCGTTAATCATAATCATTTTAACAATAAAACTCATTACTCCTACCTGAGCAATAGTTTAACAGTTTACGGCACAGTCTTACAGTTAGAAAAACATCAGTATTCTACTTAACACATCCAGGCTGTAACAAGGAATCAGCGATGAAGTGAAGACCTTCAAATTGTCCCGTTAGTCCAGCTCTTTGTCTCATGTTGGACGTCACTGCAGTCTGTCTGGATCAGCTGGAGGAAAACTATACGCAGACAAATAGACATGTCAAATAATGTTATGTAACATACTGAATATAACTCTTCTGAGTGTTCAACAGCTCATTATTTATTTAATTAAAAACATCATATTATATTAAATTACTCTAATTATATATATATGGGTGATTCTCTGTAACGGGTGCCTTTTGGGTTCTCAGAATTTTGAAAAAATACAATAAATTACTGTATTTCTGAACATTGCATCTGATAAAGGAGTATTTGAACCTCTGGTAAAATACTGTTTCCCACCTTAGACATGGAATGCCAAAAATTATTAGGAATTTCTTTGTCATGTTAGCCATTTTTGTTACGGGGTTGAATGTTACGGGGTTGAAGATTCTAGCTAAAAGTAGCCATAGCTCCCATGTTAGCAAACATATTAGCACCACATGGCATTTGGAAATCATGAAATTGATATACTTTTCCACACAATTGTTTGATTCTTCCTAAACAATATCTAAATATCATTTATCTGTGTAACAGTGTTGAAAGGTTGAGCATGACGATGTCAATCTTACAAAAAAAAACAATGAAATATGGTTAAAAATGTATGCTAACAATTACCTCTCTTCACAGAAAGACCTTGAAAAGACTTGAGTAAGGTCACTTTCTGAAGGTTGAGTATGTTGGACTGAACCATTATTCAAAAAGAGTGGAAAATGCTATGCTGTTACGGGGTTGAACAAACTTGGGGGACATGATTACATAGTACCATTTCATGAAAAAAAATCATGAATTCTTTTCAGTTTTCTTTTATTTTAGTTAAAGTAGACAGGTAAATGATTATATTAGCAGAAAAAATGGGGTTTATGGCAATTTATATACGTTTTAGATTGAATGAAAAAGTAACTTTGGTCACTGGGGACATGCATTTTTGTCTGCCATCTGATACTCAGTGACCTATAAAAATGTGAATAATGTATTTTTTTCAAATATTTTCTTGTGTTATATGCAAATACACATGTTTCTTTCTGTTTCTTGGTTAAAATGCATTTTATTGGTAACTTTATTTTTAAATCTTTGCGTTAAACCTCTGGGACACAAAAGGCACCAGTTACAGAGAATCACCCACATACTGTCATTAATGTTGTTACAAGCCATAAACGTTTCCTACTTTATGTGATGGAATAATATATTTTTCAGTTTGACACAGTTTTAGTGGCTAACCCCACTAGCCTCCGCGTTAGCTCGCGGCTAACTCCCGTGGGTCCGCGGTTAAATCCCGGTTAGCTCGCGGTTAAGTCCCGGTTAGCCCGCGGTTAAATCCCGGCTAGCTTGCGGTTAGCTCGAGGCTAGCTCGCGGCGGTTAGCTAGCTGCTAGCTCCGCTAGCTCGCTAACATACATGAGCTATGCTGGAAGGCTAGCCTAAGGCTAAAACATTGGGCGGCTAGTAGTTAACTTCTATTAACAGTTCAGCTATGTTGGGCACAAACACTTAACATATAAATAATTCTAGAAATTCACTTACCTAATAGAGTGATAGCACCAACAGAGGAGGGAGGGAGAGAGAGAGGGAAGGAGGGAGAGGGAGAGAGAGAGGGAGAGAGAGAGGGGGGGTCATGGAGTGTTCTGTCTCCCCATTGTAACAGTCTGAGAGTCCCTAATGTTTTGTCAGTCTGTGTCTGTAATGCTATAGTGGGAGGGGAGGTGGGGGGGTTGGAGTGGGGGGGTCATAGTGTCAGGTTCTGGCTCCCTACTATAGTCCTGTAATGGGTTTAGGGGGTCATAATGTTTTGGCAGTCTATTACTGTAATGCTTAAATGGAGTGGAGGGGGGTCATAGTGTCAGATTCTGCAGCCCAACTATAGTCCTGTAATGGGTTAAGTGGTCATAATGTTTTGGCAGTCTCTTACTGTAATGGTTAAATGGAGTGGGGGGGGGGGGTCATAGTGTCAGATTCTGGCTCCCAACTACAGTCCTGTAATGGGTTAAGTGGTCATAATGTTTTGGCAGTCTCTTACTGTAATGGTTAAATGGAGTGGGGGGGGGGGGGGGTCATAGTGTCAGATTCTGGCTCCCAACTATAGTCCTGTAATGGGTTAAGTGGTCATAATGTTTTGGCAGTCTCTTACTGTAATGGTTAAATGGAGTGGGGGGGGGGGGGTCATAGTGTCAGATTCTGCCACCCTACTATAGTCCTGTAATGGGTTAAGTGGTCATAATGTTTTGGCAGTCTCTTACTGTAATGGTTAAATGGAGTGGGGGGGGGGGTCATAGTGTCAGATTCTGGCTCCCAACTACAGTCCTGTAATGGGTTAAGTGGTCATAATGTTTTGGCAGTCTCTTACTGTAATGGTTAAATGGAGTGGGGGGGGGGGGGTCATAGTGTCAGATTCTGCCACCCAACCATAGTCCTGTAATGGGTTGAGGGGTCATAATGTTTTGGCAGTCTGTGTCTGTAATGCTATAGTGGGAGGGGGGGTGGGGGGGGTTGGAGTGGGGGGGTCATAATGTCAGGTTCTGGCCCCCTACAGTACTGCAGTAATGTTTTGGGGGGTTTTAATGTTTTGGCAGATACTGTTATCCACTGAGAACTGTTTTCCCGCCTCTGGTCTGGTTGTCATGGCTACCAGGGTCAACTGCTGCTCCTTCTCCTTCTCCCTCTCACCTCTGCCTGAGTCAGAGGGAAAGTGCAGACTAGGATTTGCCCTCCGAACAAATGCTTGTATCTCAAAAACTACAAGTGCTATCGAGAAAACAAACACATCGTGAGCGTCAGCCAAGGGTTTTCTACAATTTAGTGTTGTTGCCACGCGCGTACTGCCAAAATTGTGGCCGTAGTCATTTTGGAAAGAAAGTATGCGACACGAAAATCGTCGAGAAATCCCTCTCGATTTCCACATACACACACGGGGAAAAATTCGAAAAGCTGTCGCCGCACTCCTCGCTCAGAGGAGCCTCCAGTCCAAACCGTACGTCCCACACATATTAAACCCACACCATCGTAAAGCCAACAAAAATCCCTACGTTTTTATGTATTTTTTATCTCTGTACCTCAAAAACTGTGGCCACCACGTGAGATTGAACCTTTTTTTTTCAGAATATCACCGAAACTCTGAAGCCAGAGTGACAGTTAGAGTGGGCCATAGAGCCCCATTATAAACGCTGATTTTTAATCTTTTTCCCCAAATTTCACCAAAACGTAAACTGCGACCCTGACCAAACCGTAAGAGGTATCGAAACGCCGTTTTCAGGAAGAGAAAGCTACACTTCCCGTGCCTCGTACAAACTTCCAAGCAAATTTCTACTACAAAGCATGGCCGAGTAATCGCTCGACAAAGCCAAGCTGGACATTTTGGAATGTTGCCGCTTTTTTCGGGCTTCTCCATTCATTTCAATGGGAAATTTCTTGCGGTTTTTCGCGAATAAATTCGCGAAAAACTCACGAATCCCTTATAAAAGTAATAGCACGGGATTCGGGATCAAAACACATGTTTTGATATATCATGTGTTGGGGTCCTCTCGCTGGTTCGGGCCGCATTCTTCGGCGAAAAAGGGCGGAAAATGAATAATAAAACTGCAAAGAAACACGCAGAAGATTCCCCTTGCTGCTAGCAGCTAGGGGAGTAGTGCCTCGTGTCATAGGCACTCGGCACTAATTACTTCGAGACATTAAAGACGAGCTTCATCATGAGAAAAGAAAAGAGATGAAAAGACAAAATGTGTTTCAGAGAAAAAGTCCAACTTGATCCAGAACCAGCCTCAGACATGATACTAACCATGAACTAATCTTCCATAATCATCAGATATCATCTCAACAGGTGTCATATTTCTGTCAATGAACAGGACCAGACTCTGTAACACTGTGAGAACCTTTATTGACTGACACATCAGAGGAAATCAAACATCAACTTTTCTCTAGAGAATAATTCACTACTTTAATCACAGGACAAACCAGATCTACTCTCCAGAACCAGAGAGAAATGTGCTGAGATCATGACGGATTTATTCGCGAAAAACCGCGATAAATTTCCCATTGAATTGAATGGAGAAGCCCGAAAAAAAAAAAAAATCAACAGACATTTTCAACAATGAACTGCTCTGGCATACTTTAACCGAGAGACTTCATTTGAACTTCAAAACGTAGGTACTCTTGCCTTCTCTTCAGAGATTCACTTCAGTTATCGACAACTTTTACCGTTTTTAAACTATGAAGCCTCAGAGTTGTGTAGGTTTTTACTCAAATTTCAGGGTTTATAATGGGTGTGTATTGCGCGGAATGTTTGTGCTAGAGTGGATGACATCATCAGCTAGAGTGAGGAGGAGAGAAGAAAATTAGTCAAAAAACTGTACAGAAACTGCTCCCGTGGCCACAAATTTCACACGACAGACATAATTTATACATAGAAACGTAGGAATATTTGTCTTCTCACTCAAATTCGTCTGCTAAAGCTGTAAGTCTTATAGTTTTGGCGTCAGACACAAAGATGCGCCAGCAACACCCATCCACAGCTCCATAGACTGCCATGTTAAAAAGGCAGGCATATTTCTGGAGGAAAGCAGACGTAACCTTTCTTTGAATCGCTTTAAATAGGTCACATTTCTTCATTTTACCCACAAATTGCATATGTAGACGTTCAGGAAAGCCTCAAGATGCCCAAAGTTAAGTCGGTTCAATGATTGGAAATACGGTTTGGCCACAAGTCCTTCCTGTTCGAGGCGTTTTTTCAGCATTTTCTCTCTCTCTCTCCCCGTCTTCCAACTGACATTCAAACAGTAGCAGTTGACCCTGGTAGCCATGACAACCAGACCCGAGTGGCGGGAAAAGAGCTCTCAGTGGAAAACATGATCTGCCAAAACATTAAAACCCCCCAAACCATCGCTGTCTCCCATGGTGCTTTCACACAGCTGCTGGGCCTCTTAGCTATAGCTCTTCTCATTGACTGAATGACAACTTCATGTTTGACCTTTTCCTTTATTTTAAACACAAATTATATCTGGCTGCTTTGCTGAAACTCCTGACACAACATCCCTGACCCGTTTCCTTCATCTCATTAGGTCACTGAATAGCTTAACTGCTAACAGACGCTAACGACTAGCCGCCCAGTGATTTAGCCGACGAGTAGCCTTCCAGCATAGCGCATGTATGTTAGCAAGCTAGCGGAGCTAACGGAGCTAGCTAGCCGCTACCTTAAAGCCGCGGACTCAACCGCGGAGTTAGCCTCGAGCTAACCGCTAGCTAACCGCTAGCTAACCGGGATTTAACCGCGGACCCGCGGGAGTTAAACACGAATTAGCCGCGGCAGTTAGCCGTGAGCTAACGCGGGGGCTAGTGGGGTTAGCCGCCGGCTAATTCGCCGCTTTGCTAGTGGGTGCTTATCACAGTAATAATGTTGAAGTTTTACAATTTAAAGGGAAGATATTTTTAAATTAAACTGTGTCAAACTGAAAAATATATTATTCCACCACATAAAGTAGGAAATATTTATGGCTTGCAACAACATTAATGACAGTATATATATATAATTGGAGTAATTTAATATAATATGATGTTTTTAATTAAATAAATAATGAGCTGTTGAACACTCATAAGAGTTATATTAAGTATGTTACATAACATTATTTGACATGTCTATTTGTCTGCCTATAGTTTTCCTCCAGCTGATCCAGACAGACTGCAGTGACGTCCAACATGAGACAAAGAGCTGGACTCGCAGGACAATTTGAAGGTCTTCACTTCATCGCTGATTCCTTGTTACAGCCTGGATGTGTTAAGTTTAATATTATTGTTTTTCTAACTGTAAGACTGTGCCGTAAACTGTTAAACTATTGCTCAGGTAGGAGTAATGAGTTTTATTGTTAAAATTATTATGATTAACGATCAATTGTTACGATTTGCTCGTTCTTTGTCTGGGGATCCTAGTGAGATCCCTCCCACTCTCTTCCTTATTTGATGCTGGCTTTCAGGTGGAGCTGGGAGGGGTCTGCTGCCTGTACCTGCCCTTCAGTTTGTAGAAGGGCATAAAGGACGACCCTTCTCAGTGTCTCTCTCTCTCAGCCAGGCCTACTGCATCCTCCTCATCCTGTTTGGTTTGTTGTACCCTGCATGACATCAAACTCACACCCATCCAGTCAGAAGGAACCAGGCCTTAAATGACTATTTGAGTTGTGCTTTTTGTTATAGCTGCTGCTCATGGTAGTAAAGACATGCTACTTAATAAAGACATGCTAATTGCTAACATTAGTGGCTAATGCTTTACTATCAAGAGCAGCCAGCGTGCTAGCTGCTCATGGTAGTAAAGACATGCTAATTGCTAACATTTGTGGTTAATGCTTTACTGCCATGCGTAGCTAGCGTGCTAGCCGCTCGTGGTAGTAAAGACATGCTAATTGCTAACATTAGCGGCTAATGTTTGACTGCATGTAAAGACATGCTAATTGCTAACATTTGTGGCTATTTGAGGTGTGCTTTTTCAATACAGAACCCCGGCAACAGCCCACTCGGCACTCTCAAAATTTCCTGCGGGAATTTTCTAGTTAGTCCATATAATACAAAAGATATCTGACATATTTACAGAGGAGTGTCACTGATGAGGACAGATGAGGATGTGAACAGGTTGCTGCTGATCATCAGGTTCATTCTCTGACCTGAGCTCAACCTGCCAGCAGGATCTCTTCATCAACACCAAACACTAAAGAAAGATAAAGGTCTTCTAAAGATGTTTAAAGGAACAACCATCTGCTCTACACTTAAAGTGGAAATATATATATAATCTATCTATGTCTGTGTATTGTTGGAGCAGGAGTTCTCTTTGTTTAGTACCAGATGTCTACAACAACATCCAGTGGATAGCAATGCATGGGGTTCCTCAGGGATCTACTCTTGGTCCTCTTCTTTATTTTCAGTTTATTTGCTAACGTGTAGATTTTAATTTAACTCTGTGGTTACACCTGCATTTATATGTTTGTTTTTTAGCAGTGGAACAAGCTGTAACCACAACATCTGACCTTAGGAAGTAGTTCTGGTCAACATGTCGACTGCTTCACTTCCTGATTCAGCTGATACACCAACATCCACAGTGAGTTTATTATTTATGGGGTTCCTCAGGGATCTACTCTGGTTCCTCTTTGTGTCCAGTTTACTTGTCAATATGTAAAATGTCTAATTAAAAAAAGCAATTTGGTTACGCCTACATTCATAGATTTATTTCTGGCCACTTGGGGGCAGCAGAACCAGCTGGAAAGACAAGATCGGACCTAATCAGGTAAAGTAAGTAGTAGTAGTAGTAGTTATAGTAGTAGTAGTAGTATTTGCTGTAGTGTGTCAGAAGACTCCAACATCCACAATCAATAACTATTTATGGGGTTCCTCAGGGATCTACTCTTGATGCTTTATATTTTCTACTTACATGTAAATTAACTAAAATTTAACATTTTGTAGTAAATAGCAAACAAAAATAATAAATAATAATAATCTCAGCTCTAAAACACGACGGCTTTGGAGAAAATAACCAGTAAAGGATTGAATAAAATAATGTGTTTCTTTAAAAGTGACTTTTCTTTTTCTTTCTCTTGTAAAACACGTATGAACTATTTAGGAAGGATGAAGAAAACCAGCGACAGTTTGACAAAGCGTTGATCTGGAACCTGCAGAAACAGCTGATGATCAGTCAGGAAATAAAACTAAACTAGACAATTCCCCTGCGGGAAATCGCGAGAGTGATGCAGTGGCCGCAGCAGTCTGCGATACCATGCTATATTGCTGTGATAGTACGATGCTACGATGCTACGATGATGCTACTATGCCAAGATGCTACAATGCTATGATGCTAAGATACTGAGATGCCATGATACTAAGATGCTACAAAGCTAAGATACTATGTTGCTACGATGCTAAGATGCTACAATGCAATTATACTAAGATGCTATGATGCTTTAATGATCACCTGTTCATATAGTCATAATATAATCCTGGTGAAAATATTTGCGACTTACGTTGCAAATAATTTCATGTTTGACTACAAAAACTAATGGTCAGGTCAAGACAGGTATGAAAGTATTCGCGACTTACGTCGCGAATGTCTTTACTAAGTAGCATGTCTTTACTACCATGAGCAGCAGCTATAACAAAAAGCACAACTCAAATAGTCATTTAAGGCCTGGTTCCTTCTGACTGGATGGGTGTGAGTTTGATGTCATGCAGGGTACAACAAACCAAACAGGATGAGGAGGATGCAGTAGGCCTGGCTGAGAGAGAGAGACACTGAGAAGGGTCGTCCTTTACGCCCTTCTACAAACTGAAGGGCAGGTACAGGCGGCAGACCCCTCCCAGCTCCACCTGAAAGCCAGCATCAAATAAGGAAGAGAGTGGGAGGGATCTCACTAGGATCCCCAGACAAAGAACGAGCAAATCGTAACAATTGATCGTTAATCATAATAATTTTAACAATAAAACTCATTACTCCTACCTGAGCAATAGTTTAACAGTTTACGGCACAGTCTTACAGTTAGATAAACAATAATATTAAACTTAACACATCCAGGCTGTAACAAGGAATCAGCGATGAAGTGAAGACCTTCAAATTGTCCTGCGAGTCCAGCTCTTTGTCTCATGTTGGACGTCACTGCAGTCTGTCTGGATCAGCTGGAGGAAAACTGTAGGCAGACAAATAGACATGTCAAATAATGTTATGTAACATACTTAATATAACTCTTATGAGTGTTCAACAGCTCATTATTTATTTAATTAACAACATCATATTATATTAAATTACTCCAATTATATATATATACTGTCATTAATGTTGTTGCAAGCCATAAATGTTTCCTACTTTATGTGGTGGAATAATATATTTTTCAGTTTGACACAGTTTAATTTAAAAATATCTTCCCTTTAAATTGTAAAACTTCAACATTATTACTGTGATAAGCACCCGCTAGCAAGGCGGCGAATTAGCCGGCGGCTAACCCCACTAGCCTCCGCGTTAGCTCACGGCGAACTGCCGCGGCTAATTCGTGTTTAACTCCCGCGGGTCCGCGGTTAAATCCCGGTTAGCTAGCGGTTAGTTAGCGGTTAGCTCGAGGCTAACTCCGCGGTTGAGTCCGCGGCGTTAAGCTAGCGGCTAGCTAGCTCCGTTAGCTCCGCTAGCTTGCTAACATACATGAGCTATGCTGGAAGGCTAGTCGTCGGCTAAATCACTGGGCGGCTAGTCGTTAGCGTCTGTTAGCAGTTTAGCTATTCACTGACCTAATAAGATGAAGGAAACGGGTCAGGGATGTTGTGTCAGGAGTTTCAGCAAAGCAGCCAGATATAATTTGTGTTTAAAATAAAGGAAAAGGTCATAATGTCAGGTTCTGGCCCCCTACAGTACTGCAGTAATGGTTTGGGGGGTTTTAATGTTTTGGCAGATCATGTTTTCCACTGAGAGCTCTTTTCCCGCCTCTCGTCCCCAGCAGCTGCGTGTGTGAACGTGTGTAAGCTGGTTGGGGTCTGGTTGTCATGGCTACCAGGGTCAACTGCTCCTGTTAGAATGTCAGTTGGAAGACGGGGAAAGAGAGAGAAAATGCTGAAAAATCGCCTCGAACAGGAAGGACTTGTGGCCAAACCGTATTTCCAATCATTGAACCGACTTAACTTTGGGCATCTTGAGGCTTTCCTGAACGTCTAGATGTGTAATTTGTAGGTAAAATGAAGAAATGTGACCTATTCAAAGCGATTCAAAGAAAGGTTACGTCTGCTTTCCTCCAGAAATTTCCCTGCCTTTTTAACATGGCAGTCTATGGAGCTGTGGGTGGGTGTTGCTGGCGCATCTTTGTGTCTGACGCCAAAACTATAAGACTTACAGCTTTAGCAGACGAATTTGAGTGAGAAGACACATTTTCCTACGTTTCTATGTATAAATTATGTCTGTCGTGTGAAATTTGTGGCCACGGGAGCAGTTTCTGTGCAGTTTTTTGACTAACTTTCTTCTCCCCTCCTCACTCTAGCTGATGATGTCATCCACTCTAGCACAAACATTCCGCGCAATACACACCCATTATAAACCCTGAAATTTGAGTAAAAACCTACACAACTCTGAGGCTTCATAGTTTAAAAACGGTAAAAGTTGTCGCTAAGTGAAGTGAATCTCTGAAGAGAAGGCAAGAGTACCTACGTTTTAAAGTTTAAATGAAGTCTCTCGGTTAAAGTATGCCAGAGCAGTTCATTGTTGAAAATGTCTGTTGAATTATTTTTTTTTTCGGGCTTCTCCATTCATTTCAATAGGGAAATTTGTCGCAGTTTTTTCGCGACTACGTCGCGAAAAAATCTTGTTTGAAAGAACTGTATAGAAGCACACCGAGTCCGATCGAGACGCACGTTTTGATGTATTTTGTGTCTGTGTGCGACGAACGGTATTTGAGTTGAAAGGTTTCGAAAATGCGTAGGAAAAAGTTTAATAATAATAATAATAATAATAAGAAGAAGAAAAACGTAGTGAAGAACAATAGTTTGCAGTGCTTCGCACTGCAAACTATTGACCCCCATAGCTTTGCTATGAGGGGGGTCAATAGTTTGCATTGCGTAGCACTGCATCACTAATGACCCCCATAGCTTTGCTATGAGGGGGGTCAATAGTTTGCATTGCGTAGCACTGCATCACTAATAAGGAAGTGGAGGACACCAGTGATGAAAGACGTCTGGTTTAAATGACACAGCTCAT
>NC_140355.1:23877483-24072483 GCF_963514085.1 Chelon labrosus
CTACGCTGAACAGGGTCAGGACCACGGACAGCAGCCGGTAGAACCAGCGCTTCAGGAGACACTCCCAGTACCACTCTGAAAGACACACAGGTTAACATCACGTCCTCACCGTCCTCACCGTCCTCACCGTGTTCCTGTCCCACACCACCCACCTACGGTCGGGGTGTAGACGTATCTGCTGAACCAGCCGCTCGGCTCCGAGGACGGGAAGCTGTGGACAAACTGGTGGCTGGAGCTGGTCTCGTTCTTGGCTACGTCCTCCAGGTGGATGGCCTGCTGCAGGAGGATCTGCCACTGGACACGAGTCCTGTTGTGTCTCTGAACCGCATAGATGACCTGCACCCACACAATCAGTCATGTTCACAGAGAAGAACAAGAAGAAGAAGAAGAACTGAGTCTGGATGAAACAGGATGTGGACTGTGGAGGAGGAGGAGGAGGAGAAGAAGAAGAAGGAGAAGGAGAACTGAGTCTGGATGAAACAGGATGTGGACTGAGGAGGAGGAGGAGGAGAAGAAATTTTTCTTTCTGTGCAACTAAGCTCCTGTGTCCAAGCAATTTCCCTTGTGGATCAATAAAGTTTATCTAAGTCTAAGAAGAAGAAGAAAGAAGAATCATGTGACACATCTGCTGTTTACTTAGCTGAGATCTGTGGTAAACAGTAATAATAATAATAATAATAATAATAATAATAATAATAATAATACTAACTACACGGATCACTGCGCGAGTGAACGCTGGCACAACTTGCTGCCGCTGCTCGCCAGTAACCTTTTAACTTTTTAACTTTCCAGACTCTTCTGAATCATTTTCTGGTTTTATGACCTAACCGGCGAGTGAAATTGCCTTCATTTGGAATACTGAAACGATCTGTCGGCACTACCGTTTGTGTGAGCCTTCACTGCTAGCTCACCTGTTCCCCGGTCTGAGCCTCACCTGGCGTTTCTAGCCGTCGATGCTGCCTAAGTCCTCATCCACAATGCGGGCCGGTAGGATATACACCCTGTTTGTCTGCGCCTGGCTGTTTCTACTGCCTGTTCACCAGCTAGTGACGGGTATGCTTCAGTACTCGGCCACCGACCTGCTACGGCTGCGCTGCCACCTGCCTGGACCTGCGCCGGAGGCTCTCCACCTTCACCCAGACATCGCCTTCCAGCCTCGCCGGAGATATATCCACCGAGGATCCCGCCGGCATTTCCTCCACAACAGTTCAACAGCTATAAAGTCCATCTGGTCCAGCTCTCGTCGCCCTCCACGCTCCACCAGCCGGGCTGTTGACCGTAGCGTGCTAGCCCGCCTAGCTCGGTCGGCTCGCACCACCATCAGCTGTGACAACACCTCACTCAACTTCGCTCTGCTCAACATCCGTTCACTGACAAGCAAGGGACATCTCATCCAGGACCTCATTGATGACCGTAAGCTTGACTTTCTCTGTTTAACCGAGACATGGCAACAGCCCAATGACTTCTCTCAGCTGAATGAATCCACTCCTAGTGGGTTTGTTTACAACTGTCAACCTCGTGGCTCTGGCCGGGGCGGAGGTCTCGCGATAATTTACCGCGAGAAGTGGAAAGTCTCGCCGGTATCTGTGCCCGTCTCCAGCTCGTTCGAATCTGCTGTCTGCGAGCTGTCTGGTCCCACTCCAACCATCATTGCTACTGTTTATCGCCCCCCTAAACCGAACAGTGAAATTTTAAATGACTTTGCTGCTTTTCTCACCCATTTGTCCTCTCTCTCACCAAACATAATACTTCTGGGAGATTTTAACATCCACATGGACAATATCAATTTGCCTCTCACCAAAGACTTTATTTCCTGTTTAGATAGTTTTGGATGTCAGCAACATACCACTTTTCCCACACACTCCAAAGGACACATCCTGGATTTAATCTGCTGTTCTGGTGTCACCCCTCTGGACCTTACAGCCGATGAACTCCCCATAACTGATCACTTTCTTCTCTCATTTACAGTGAAACTCACCCTCTCCATCTCCAAAAAAACACGCCTTATTACTTTTCGGAATATAAAGAATATCGACCCTGCCACTCTCACCTTAAGTATTCATTCCTCCTGCCTCCCTGACATCCACAATCTATCCACTCCTGATGCTCTGGTCTCTCATTACAACACCGGTCTCCATAATATCCTTAATTCCCTCGCTCCATTAAAAACCAGATCTTTTTCTTTTTCTGTTTCCGCCCCTTGGTTCACATCCGACCTTCGTCTCATGAAAGCCAAAGGTCGCCAACTTGAACGTCTCTTCAGAAAAACAGGTCTCACTATTCACAAAGAAATGTACAATAACCACATCTTATGTTATAAGGATTCCATTACCCGCACCAAAACCCACTACTACTCCAGTATAATCTCTGCCAACAAAGGCAACTCTAAGTCACTGTTCTCCCTACTTAACAATATCACCCAACCTCAAGACTCTCTCCCCCCTCACTTGTACACTACCTCCTTCTGTAACTCCATAATGTCATTCTTCATCGAAAAAATTCAGAATATTCATCAGCACCTTGGCACAATTCCTCACTCTAGTATCCCAGCCGACTCCCACCCATTCACACACTCATTCTCCTCCTTCCAGCTCCCCACTCTTTCAGAAATCACAGAACTTATTCGGAAATCCAAGCCATCCACCTGTCAACTTGACCCCCTCCCCACACAACTTGTTAAAACCTGCCTCCCCTCCCTTGCCCCTCTCATCTCTGCCATCATCCACTCCTCTCTCACCACTGGAACTGTCCCTACATCCTTCAAGATTGCTGCCATTACCCCAATTTTGAAAAAACCTGGTGCAGACCCCTCTAACTTCAACAATTTCCGTCCTATATCTAATCTACCCTTCATCTCCAAAATCCTCGAAAAAACAGTTGCCTCCCAACTCCATTCTCACCTATCCCATAATAACCTGTATGAACAGTTCCAGTCTGGTTTCCGCCCACTCCACAGCACTGAAACAGCACTTATCAAAATTACCAACGACCTCCTTATGGCAGCTGATTCTGGACTCCTCACCATCCTCATCCTCCTCGACCTGAGTGCAGCCTTTGATACCATCTCTCATACCACCCTCCTCAACAGGCTGTCTTCCATTGGCATCACCCACACTCCTTTAGACTGGTTCACATCTTACCTTTCTGGCCGCACTCAGTTCATTCAACTTAAGTCCCTTAAATCCATCCCCTCCTCCGTCACTTCAGGTGTGCCCCAGGGCTCTGTCCTGGGGCCCCTACTCTTCATCATCTACCTCCTCCCCCTCGGCAATATATTCCGCAAATTTAATATCCACTTCCACTGTTATGCAGATGACACCCAGCTCTACCTTTCCAGCAAACCTTCGTCCGCTCTCCCACCCACCTCCCTTACTGATTGCATCTCCGAAATAAAAACCTGGTTCACCCATAACTTCCTTAAACTTAACAGTAACAAAACTGAGGTCCTCCTCATTGGCACCAAATCCACTCTATCCAAAACCGACAGCTTTTCTCTTAGCATCGACAACTCCTCCGTTTCACCCTCCCCCCAGGTTAAGAGTCTGGGTGTCATCCTTGACAGCACACTATCCTTTCAATCCCATATCAATAACATTACTCGGTCTGCTTACTTCCACCTACGTAACATTAATCGCCTCCGCCCCTCCCTCACCCCCCACACTGCCGCCATCCTGGTTCACAGTCTCGTCACTTCCCGTCTGGATTATTGCAACTCTCTCCTCTTTGGCCTTCCACACAAATCTCTCCATAAACTTCAACTAGTCCAGAATTCAGCTGCCCGCATCATAACTCGAACCCCCTCCATTCACCACATCACTCCTGTCCTTCAAGAACTTCATTGGCTCCCAGTTCAATCTCGCATCCAATTTATAGTCCTCCTGCTTACTTTCAAGGCCATTCACAACCTCACTCCCCCATATTTGTCTGATCTCCTCCATGTTCCCACTCCCTCCCGCTCTCTACGATCATCTTCCTCCGTACATCTGTCTGTCCCTACTGCCCGTCTTACCACCATGGGGAGCAGAGCATTCAGCCGCTCTGCTCCCCGTCTCTGGAATTCACTACCACCCCAACTCAGAAATATTGATTCATTTCCCCATTTCAAATCTCAACTCAAAACATATCTGTTTAAAACTGCCTACGCCACTTGATGACAATTACTCTGCCCCCCCCCCCCCATATTTTATTCTCTGCTGTTTCTTTTATGAATTGCTGTTTCGTTTTATGAATTGCTGTTTCTTTTATGAATTACTGTTTCTTTTTATGAATTGCTGTTTCTTTTATGAATGTATGTACGGTGTCCTTGAGTGCCAAGAAAGGCGCCTATAAATAAAATGCATTATTATTATTATTATTAAATGCTGGAGTATCGTGTCAGACCTGCTTGTGAAGCTTGACCAGACTCTTCTCACTGGGGTAGGTGTTCTGTTTGTCATCAAAGTCCTCGTAGTCGTCCATGTTCCTGCCCATCTTCTCTTGGTAGTCCAGGGGACACTGAGAGCAGAGGACAGAGCAGAGGACAGGTATGAGTCACACCTGTCCACGTCCACCCTACCAACCAATCATCTCCTGTCACATGACACTCACTTTCCTGAGAATGGTATCGATGTACTTCCTCAGAGGGTGGTTGTACTTGATGGACTCGCTGACTTTCCTCACCTCCTGCAGCAGAACACACGTTAGACTAAGCTCAGAGTTAAGCTGAGTTAACGCCCCCCTCGCCCCAGGCCCCGCCCCCCCACTCACCTCCATCACGTCCTCCAGGTTCTCCTCGGCGTCCGCCTTCTCCGTCATCAGCTTGGACGCCTTGAAGTAGGTCTTGACGAGCAGGTGTCCGTGTCGGGAGGCGTTCCAGTAGGAGCGAGGGATCTCCACCAGGCCGTAACCGAGCAGCAGCACCAGTAGGAACAGACCCCAGGTGTTGGCCGCCGTGATGCCAATGGTCTGCAGCTCATACCTGAGAAACCACACCGCTGTCAGCTCACGGGAAGCTAGCAACACAACGGAGCTCAGCTAAATACACCTGACTGTCTGTAAAGATGATGGAGAGCTACACCACATATTTAACTCTTCATCTACGTTATGAGACTAATTAGTAGAGAAGTCAGGAACGATCCAGACATTTTTAAAATGATCACTTCTGTTTTAGTGGCTGACGTCACAGCTGCCAAAGAACTAGAAGAGGAAGAACCAGAAGAACCAGAAGAACTAGAAGAGGAACAACCAGAGGAAGAGGAAGAACCAGAAGAACTAGAAGAACCAGAAGAACTAGTTTAGTCAGTAACTAGTGTAATGTGGATGTGTGGTGAGGTGGTAGTAGTTGATCATCTAAACAGAATCCATGGAGTCCACTCAGTCAAAGGCTGCACCCAAACAACAACAACAAACACTGAACGTTTAAAAGAAGAGAAAAGTTTCCTGGAGACAGCGTCAAGGAGAAACATCTTCCAGAGAGGGTTAGGGAGTTTATGGCAGCGTTGGATGACCAGAACATTTCTGGAGTAGAGAACACAAGGTACCAGCTACCCTCTCCACACTACATTAACTTTGACTGAAAGATTTATTGGACTGAATCCAGTCCACTCTAGGAGAAGACAAGGAAGACAAGGACAGACTTTAGAAAGACACAGGAGACCAACTCTAGGAGAAGACAAGGAAGACAAGGACAGACTTTAGGAAGACACAGGAGACCAACTCTAGGAGAAGACAAGGAAGACAAGGACAGACTTTAGGAAGCTACAGGAGACCACCTCTAGGAGAAGACAAGGAAGACAAGGACAGACTTTAGGAAGACACAGGAGACCAACTCTAGGAGAAGACAAGGAAGACAAGGACAGACTTTAGGAAGCTACAGGAGACCAACTCTAGGAGAAGACAAGGAAGACAAGGACAGACTTTAGGAAGACACAGGAGACCAACTCTAGGAGAAGACAAGGAAGACAAGGACAGACTTTAGGAAGCTACAGGAGACCAACTCTAGGAGAAGACAAGGAAGACAAGGACAGACTTTAGGAAGACACAGGAGACCAACTCTAGGAGAAGACAAGGAAGACAAGGACAGACTTTAGGAAGACACAGGAGACCAACTCTAGGAGAAGACAAGGAAGACAAGGACAGACTTTAGGAAGACACAGGAGACCAACTCTAGGAGAAGACAAGGAAGACAAGGACAGACTTTAGGAAGCTACAGGAGACCAACTCTAGGAGAAGACAAGGAAGACAAGGACAGACTTTAGGAAGACACAGGAGACCAACTCTAGGAGAAGACAAGGAAGACAAGGACAGACTTTAGGAAGCTACAGGAGACCAACTCTAGGAGAAGACAAGGAAGACAAGGACAGACTTTAGGAAGCTACAGGAGACCAACTCTAGGAGAAGACAAGGAAGACAAGGACAGACTTTAGGAAGACACAGGAGACCAACTCTAGGAGAAGACAAGGAAGACAAGGACAGACTTTAGGAAGACACAGGAGACCAACTCTAGGAGAAGACAAGGAAGACAAGGACAGACTTTAGGACGCTACAGGAGACCAACTCTAGGAGAAGACAAGGAAGACAAGGACAGACTTTAGGAAGCTACAGGAGACCAACTCTAGGAGAAGACAAGGAAGACAAGGACAGACTTTAGGAAGACACAGGAGACCAACTCTAGGAGAAGACAAGGAAGACAAGGACAGACTTTAGGAAGACACAGGAGACCAACTCTAGGAGAAGACAAGGACAGACTTTAGGAAGCTACAGGAGACCAACTCTAGGAGAAGACAAGGAAGACAAGGACAGACTTTAGGAAGACACAGGAGACCAACTCTAGGAGAAGACAAGGAAGACAAGGACAGACTTTAGGAAGACACAGGAGACCAACTCTAGGAGAAGACAAGGAGGACAAGGACAGACTTTAGGAAGACACAGGAGACCAACTCTAGGAGAAGACAAGGAAGACAAGGACAGACTTTAGGAAGACACAGGAGACCAACTCTAGGAGAAGACAAGGAAGACAAGGACAGACTTTAGGAAGCTACAGGAGACCAACTCTAGGAGAAGACAAGGAAGACAAGGACAGACTTTAGGAAGCTACAGGAGACCAACTCTAGGAGAAGACAAGGAAGACAAGGACAGACTTTAGGAAGACACAGGAGACCAACTCTAGGAGAAGACAAGGAAGACAAGGACAGACTTTAGGAAGACACAGGAGACCAACTCTAGGAGAAGACAAGGAAGACAAGGACAGACTTTAGGACGCTACAGGAGACCAACTCTAGGAGAAGACAAGGAAGACAAGGACAGACTTTAGGAAGCTACAGGAGACCAACTCTAGGAGAAGACAAGGAAGACAAGGACAGACTTTAGGAAGACACAGGAGACCAACTCTAGGAGAAGACAAGGAAGACAAGGACAGACTTTAGGAAGACACAGGAGACCAACTCTAGGAGAAGACAAGGACAGACTTTAGGAAGCTACAGGAGACCAACTCTAGGAGAAGACAAGGAAGACAAGGACAGACTTTAGGAAGCTACAGGAGACCAACTCTAGGAGAAGACAAGGAAGACAAGGACAGACCCTAGCTACCCTCTCCTCTCTACATTGACCCTGACTCATCTGGTTGCCATGGAGATGTCTCCTGGTCCAGAGGCTGGTCCTGACTCACCAGGACAGGTGCCACTCAGGATGAACAGCCACGTAGATGAGCAGAGAGCCGAAGATGAGCAGGTACGTCCCGTAGTAGATGGCGTTCTCTATCAGCGCCGTTTTAATCTTCCCAGTGATGGAGAACCCTCCAGAGCGAGCGTACGACTGCATGAAGGGCAGCAGCAGCCTGACAACACAGACCATTCAGACATTTAAAACACACCTCACCACCTCACCCCGTCACCCCGTCACCACGTCACCAGCTCTGACCATGTGAGGCACTGGGACGTCCAGTACACCACCCTCCAGAACACGGGCATGATGCCGTCAGGGATGTAGCTCCAGGGCTTGTAGCAGGACTTCACTTCACTGTCAGACAGGAAACACAGCAGCAGGTTAGTGACTCTGGGGTTCATCAGTTCAGTCCTCACACCAACTAAACCTGAGCTACATGGATTAACCCTGTGACGCCTGACATGTTTAATGAGTGTTTATTGAACCTTTAACCAAAATATATATATAAATATATAAATATACGATTTGTATTTGAACATTTCTCTCTTTATTTCATCTTGTGACAGAAAAACGTTTCAGTTTCTGTTCTTGTTCAGACAAAGACAGACTGAAGGTCTAACGTCTGTGTCTCTTCTCTGATGTTCTACAGATAGAACGTTAATCCTTCACCTCATCACCTGGAAACGTTCAAGGCCTCTGAAGCTTTGAATTAAAAAACTACAAGAAGAGAAGAAGAGCTTCCTCCGTTCAGCTGGACTCTCACTGGTTGTGTTCTCACCTTTTTGTGGGCGTGGCCGACGTGTTGGGCGTCGTGTGATTGGACGGTAACGGGTTGGTGGTGGGAAGGTGCTCCTCATGATCGTTCTTACACTGTTTATAGATGGTCTGTAAGAAGAACACACCATGTTCTCAGAGTCACAGTCCTTTAACCCTAGAACACTAACGGTATAACACGTTCTAATCAGTAACACCTTCACTAACGACAGGTACAGTTCACCTGATTAAATACACTGAAGTACAACAGGACCTGGTGAAGTGAAGTTCTTTTCTTTTAAACTATAAAACGTCTCATAAAACAAAGGTGTCTCAGAGGCTCCATCTTTAACAAACAGCTCCTTGACCTCTGCTCCACCTGTCCCTGGGACATGTGAGACTTGTCCAGTGAAGACACAGTCTTCCTGCATCACTACAGTCAGTGAGTTTATGAGCGGCTCTAAATGATGAGCTGACTATAAATGTAATTATCACTAATGATGTTTATTCCATTAAATAATAAGTCCAGGACCTCTTAGCTCTGGTATCAAAGAATAAATATGTGTAGTTAGTGACTGATAAAGTAAAACTAGCTGTAGTTGTGTTGTATTGACTTGTTGCCAGATGAACCAATCCAGTGACAGGATGACACCTGTACCTGGTAAATATAATGAACGTTCTTTAACAGATCATGATCATGAGGAACAGACTCAGTTCCTCACACAAACCCAACCCGCTGGGTACTGACCGTGCTGACGTCCAGCGGCAGGATGAAGACGATGAGGAAGCACAGGTACCAGGCCAGCAGCGTTCCGAACAGAACCATGCGCTGCTGCTTCCTGAAGTCTCCGTACCGGTGCAGCAGGAACAGCGCCAGGAAGAACACCACCACGATCTCAATGCCCAGAGCTGCCCCGCTCATCCTGCTGCACCTGGATCAGCCGCTGCACGCTGACCTGCAACAGAGACGCAGGTTAGAACCCCCGGGTTAGAACCCCCCGTGTCCTAACCTGCAACAGAGACACGGGTTAGAACCCCCGGGTTAGAACCCCCGGTAGAGACGCAGGTTAGAACCCCCCGTGTCCTAACCTGCAACAGAGACGCAGGTCAGAACCCGCGGGTTAGAACCCCCGGTAGAGACGCAGGTTAGAACCCCCCGTGTCCTAACCTGCAGCAGAGACGCAGGTTAGAACCCGCAGGTGAGAACCCCCCGTGTCCTAACCTGCAACAGAGACGCAGGTTAGAACCCGCAGGTGAGAACCCCCCGTGTCCTAACCTGCAACAGAGACACAGGTTAGAACCCCCGGTGTTCTAACTGAGACGCAGGTTAGAACCCCCGGTGTCCTAACCTGCAGCAGAGACGCAGGTTAGAACCCGCAGGTGAGAACCCCCCGTGTCCTAACCTGCAACAGAGACGCAGGTTAGAACCCGCAGGTGAGAACCCCCCGTGTCCTAACCTGCAACAGAGACACAGGTTAGAACCCCCGGTGTTCTAACTGAGACGCAGGTTAGAACCCCCGGTGTCCTAACCTGCAGCAGAGACGCAGGTTAGAACCCGCAGGTGAGAACCCCCCGTGTCCTAACCTGCAACAGAGACGCAGGTTAGAACCCGCAGGTGAGAACCCCCCGTGTCCTAACCTGCAACAGAGACACAGGTTAGAACCCCCGGTGTTCTAACTGAGACGCAGGTTAGAACCCCCGGTGTCCTGACCTGCAACAGAGACGCAGGTTAGAACCCGCGGGTTAGAACCCCCGGTGTCCTAACCTGCAACAGAGACGCAGGTTAGAACCCGCAGGTTAGAACCCCCCGTGTCCTAACCTGCAACAGAGACGCAGGTTAGAACCCGCAGGTTAGAACCCCCCGTGTCCTTAACCTGCAACAGAGACACAGGTTAGAACCCCCGGTGTTCTAACTGAGACGCAGGTTAGAACCCTCGGTGTCCTGACCTGCAACAGAGACGCAGGTTAGAACCCCCCGTGTCCTAACAGAGACGCAGGTTAGAACCCCCCGTGTTCTAACAGAGACGCGGGTTAGAACCCCTGTGTCCTGACAGAGACGCGGGTTAGAACCCCCCGTGTCCTAACCTGCAACAGAGACAAGGGTTAGAACCCCCGGTGTTCTAACAGAGACACGAGTTAGAACCCCTGGTGTCCTAACCTGCAACAGAGACGCAGGTTCGAACCCCCGGTGTTCTAACAGAGACGCGGGTTAGAACCCCCCCAATCACCCAACCAGGGTGTGGAGACGTCCTCAGAGCTGTTGCTCTCTGGACGTGTTAAACTCTGGAGACGATCGCAGCTGAAAATCAACTTCCTCCTATGATGCTTGGTTTGCTGCCGTGTGATTGGCTGATTAGAAGTTGTGTTAACGATCAGTTGAACATCTAAGTGTCTATCAGTAAATACATTAGAACACATCTTTACTGAGTCGCCTCTGATTCCTCTCATCTTCTCTAACTGTCCTCTATCATCATCAGGTTCTACATGTACGTACGTATCTATGACAGATGGATCTTTATCTCCTTCCACCTCTCTTCTCTCTCTCTGTCTCTGTCTCTGTCTCTACACAGCCGGCCTCAGGCAGATGGTTCCTCCATATGAGCTGGTTCTGGTTCTGTTGAAGGTTTCTTCCTGTTCCTGCCACCGTCTCCTTCAGGCTGGATGTTGTAAAGAGTCTAGAGACAGTTTGTATTGTTATTGACGCTATATAAATAAAACTGAACTGAGTCTCTGGTTTCAGTAAAACTGTCATCAGTCATGAAAAGAAGGAGGAACTCAGTCGATCTGTTTTCTATCTGCATCCAGAACCTCAGAGAACCCATGGTCTGGTCTATGGAACAGCAGCTGGAGCAGAACGATGGCCGAGTCATGTGACGTCTGTCATGTTTTACTTTGACTGAAGGCTGCCTCATAAATCTTTATAAACGTGTCAGTATCTGAATCAGTTCATTTATCACCGTGACATTAAATATACTGAGAGTTTAAAGAATACAGGTCTGACTCTGATTTACTGGTTTGATTCTTTTAGATTTAGTTCAGTTTTTATTCTCCTCACTGGTTCCAGAGGTTTATGGTTCTAGTTCATCATCTGTCATGTGTCTCTACTTTAGTCCAGCTCTCCTCTGTCCTCAGATGTTTTAAATCTCTCAGAGCTGGAGCTTCTGTTCTGATCTGGACGAAGTTTAAACAAACGGATCAGATCATTAAATGAAGATGAAAGACGAAGAGACTGAACCAAACCAGGTCCTGGATGATTAGATAAAGACCATGTGACTGTGGTGACACTACAGACTGATGATGATGATGATGATGAGGAGCAGCTTCATCTCACTGGACTCTAACGAGATGACCTGGAAACATTCAAAGGATCCATTGTGTGGATTCTCCTGTGATGGGGGGTGATGGGTGATGGGGGGACAAGGACTAATGAGAGACCAGACTCAGTCAGGTCCTGAGGTTATGTAACAACAGAGCTTCATAAAGGAACTGATGATGACTACTGTTCTACGACTGTTGCCATAGCAACCAGTTCAGTAAACAGGACACAGACACATCAGCTTCACCGTAGACGGAGGAATCAGGAAGTGATGCAGCAGAAATAGAGATGCACCGATTACAATTTTCCAGGCCGATTCCGATTTCCGATTTTTCATTGAGTTTGACCGGCCGATACCGATTTTGGCCGATTCCGATTTCATTTTTTCTAACCACTTTACAACACATACAAAGATTTATTTACTCTTCTTTAATAGAATATTAATATTATCTTTTCTTTAATAGAACATTTTTTGAACAGATAATCGCTATCACTATAAAAATAGAACTATATAAATTACTCCTGGTGTGGAGAAAAAAAAATATGTAATATTTGAGTTACATAAAAGCTTTTTATTTGTTTTCTTCCTAATTGTCCTTGAAATAGTGGTCAAGAACCCCCCCCCCCCAAAAAAACTAACAAAGCTGAGTTTGAGTTTGTAGAAGACGCTTCCTCCAAAACCTGAATGGATGAGACAAGTCCAGCTGTCTGTTTCCACTGGTATGGTCTGATCTAACCTGGTCCAGACCTGAATGTCAGACTGAGATCTGAGTCCAGAACTGATCCAGGGATCACATGGTTCTGTGAACTGGATCAGAACCTGGGCAGACACGTGAACACACCTGAGACAAACCATGGTCTAATGTGTCTCGATAAGGACCAGACTCTCTGACGAGTCCTGACACCGTCAACATGCTAATGCTAATGCTAATGATGACAAATGAACACATCCATCAGTTCAGTCATGTGATCACACAGACCAGCTGCTCTCAGCCCAGACTGCCACAGCTTCAGCTAAGCTATGCTAACATCACTGCTAGCTAATGTCTGCTAACATCACTGCTAGCTAATGTCTGCTAACATCACAGCTAACTAATGTCTGCTAACATCACTGCTAGCTAATGACTGCTAACATCACAGCTAGCTAATGTCTGCTAACATCACTGCTAGCTAATGTCTGCTAACATCACTGCTAACTAATGTCTGCTAACATCACTGCTAACTAATGTCTGCTAACATCACTGCTAGCTAATGTCTGCTAACATCACTGCTAGCTAATGTCTGCTAACATCACAGCTAACTAATGTCTGCTAACATCACTGCTAGCTAATGACTGCTAACATCACAGCTAGCTAATGTCTGCTAACATCACAGCTAGCTAATGTCTGCTAACATCACAGCTAGCTAATGACTGCTAACACCTCTGCTAGCTAATGTCTGCTAACATCACTGCTAGCTAATGACTGCTAACATCACAGCTAACTAATGACTGCTAACATCACTGCTAACTAATGTCTGCTAACATCACTGCTAGCTAATGTCTGCTAACATCACAGCTAACTAATGACTGCTAACATCACAGCTAGCTAATGTCTGCTAACATCACAGCTAGCTAATGTCTGCTAACATCACAGCTAACTAATGACTGCTAACATCACAGCTAGCTAATGTTTGCTAACATCCCAAGTGGCTAATGTTTGCTAACATCACTGCTAGCTAATGACTGCTAACATCACAGCTAACTAATGTCTGCTAACATCACAGCTAACTAATGTCTGCTAACATCACTGCTAGCTAATGTCTGCTAACATCACAGCTAACTAATGTCTGCTAACATCACAGCTAGCTAATGACTGCTAACATCACAGCTAACTAATGACTGCTAACATCACAGCTAGCTAATGTTTGCTAACATCCCAAGTGGCTAATGTTTGCTAACATCACTGCTAGCTAATGACTGCTAACATCACAGCTAACTAATGTCTGCTAACATCACAGCTAACTAATGTCTGCTAACATCACTGCTAGCTAATGTCTGCTAACATCACAGCTAACTAATGTCTGCTAACATCACAGCTAGCTAATGACTGCTAACATCACAGCTAACTAATGACTGCTAACATCACAGCTAGCTAATGTTTGCTAACATCCCAAGTGGCTAATGTTTGCTAACATCACTGCTAGCTAATGACTGCTAACATCACAGCTAACTAATGTCTGCTAACATCACAGCTAACTAATGTCTGCTAACATCACTGCTAGCTAATGTCTGCTAACATCACTGCTAGCTAATGACTGCTAACATCACAGCTAACTAATGTCTGCTAACATCACTGCTAGCTAATGTCTGCTAACATCACTGCTAACTAATGACTGCTAACATCACAGCTAACTAATGACTGCTAACATCACAGCTAACTAATGACTGCTAACATCACAGCTAACTAATGTCTGCTAACATCACAGCTAGCTAATGTTTGCTAACATCCCAAGTGGCTAATGTTTGCTAGCATCAGAACCGTCGAGGCTAACGTGTCGACTCTTACCGAGGTGTATCAGCTGGTTTCTGGGTCTTGTCCCCGGTCTTGTCTCCGGTCTTGTCCCCGGTCTTGTCTCCGTGTTTACCGTGACTGTCTCCGGTCTCCTGCCCGTAGCTCGCGGCTTCTCTCACATCTCCACCCGGAACAGACGTTGACGTCAGTGACAGGCAGGCAGCGGCTCTGCGCATGCGCGGCAGCTGATGTGGTCAACGTCTTCTTCTCTCTTCTTCTGCCTCTGCTGCTGTTGCTGCTGAGGACGTCACTGCCCACTGCAGGACACCAGAGGAACTGCTCCAACCACAGATAGAACTGATTCAGTGTATTAACACTAGTAATACATGATGTTCTGTATAATATGAGTTTTATTAAGATCAGTAACTATTTAATATTTATTCATAGTGTCCATATTTAACCTGTTACCTGATACAGTGATTGTGAATATATATTGTAGCTTTAATATGTTGATGTTTTTTGTTTTATTTCTTTTTATTTCTTGTGTTTTCTATCACTGTCTGGTCTTATTTGATCTCATCTTTATTATCTTATTTTATTTTATCTCTCATCTCAACGTATATCTGAACACATCCTGAGGCCTTGGGTGATAAATGAGCTGTTTCCTGATGTTAGGGGGAGAACATAGAGCTGCTAGTTAACCTCTGTGTTCACACGTTGACTGGTTTGTTCTCATTTATCTCATCTCATCTTTCTCTTTATTTTATAACTGAAGCCGTCATCCTCCGTCCAGCTGTAGCCAGACTCCATGGAGGTTATTAATCATTTATCTGCTGCTGCACCACACCAGGCCCTCATGTATTCTGCACATTATTCAGCAGAGTGGAGCCTCCTCTCATTAAAGCAGCTCTGGTTCATGACTAATGTTTGAGCGCTGGGTCTATGAGGGCAGATCTATTTTCAGGTACGTGCTGCAGCAGTCGGGGACAAAGTCCTGATCATTGGCCTCACATCTGACCCAGATCTCTGTGTCTCCTCCTGGACATGAACAAATATTTACACTGACTGTGTTCCCTTTTACCTGCAGGGTCACCAGAGGATCATCTCCAGTCTCTACACGCTACGTCTGCCAGGGGGATATGTTTAGATCAGTATTATTAGATCTGAACTTTTAAAGACACATGCTTCTGTTTCCTCACTCATGGACTACTGGACAGGTGATTGGATCTGGTTCTGGTTCTATCAGGTCTGTGTTAGAATCAGTTTTCAGACCTTACTGATGGCCCCTGGTTTATACAGACCGGTCTACGGACGGTTCCAGGGGCCCGGCTGAAAACAAGACGGAACAGGACGTTCATGTTTAGGGCCTCACAGCTGTTTAATGATCTGATCTGATCAGCTGTTTATCAGCCTCCTGCTTTTAACTGAGCTGAATTGTTTTTCATTATTATTTCCATGTGTATATTTTAGTTTGTTGTTAAACACTTAGTGATTTGATAATGAGCTTAAATTCATCTTTAAATCTTTATCTTTAAAATAGAGGTTGTTGTGAACTAATAAAACTAATGATGTCTCATCAGTGAATCCACGTTTGGTTCTTCACTGTTTCTATGATCCACCTCAAAATAAATCTGAGTTATATTTTTACATCATTAATAAATAATCTGATTGGATCTGAACATTAATCAGCTGATCTGAGCCAGAGGAGGTCTCCAGGTGATTCTGGGTCAATGACCTGACTCAGTGCTGCACAGACTCATTGATCAGTGAAAGCTGCCTGTCAGCGAGCTCTCTGATTGGCTGCAGCCAGGTGTTCACGTGAAGTGTGCATGAGAGAGAGAGAGAGAGAGAGAGAGAGAGAGAGAGAGAGAGAGAGAGAGAGAGAGAGGGGTCTGGTTCATTGTGAGAGGAGAGAGAGGAGCGCGAGCAGGACGCGGCTGCAGGTGAGGAAGGACGACGTCACGACGACACGGGACACACCGGCACATTCAGGTAACCGCTGCACTGAGTCTGCGCAGTAGGAGTCTGTTCACCTGTTAGAGAAAGGAACTCTGTTAAACTGAGCCTCTGATCAATGAGTCTCTGCTGCTGCTGCAGTGGAAACAGAACAAGAACAGTTTGTCTGCAGAAGATCCAGAACTAGAAACAGAACCAGATCCAGAACTAGATCCAGATCCAGAACTAGATCCAGATCCAGAACTAGATCCAGAACCAGATCCAGATCAGTGACAAACACTCACAGCTCAGTCTGATGATGGAGCTGGGTCGTCTCCTCTCTAGTGAAGCCACAGCTTCCTGAGTTTTGGTGGAACAGGACTTTCCTCTAACTGGACTCATCAGCTGTGACGAGAACAGACTCTGGTTAAAAGACAAACATGTTCCTGCATCAGCAGACGAGGATCTGGAGGAAGTTTATCCACCTTCATTAGATTCACACGTTCCATCTGATGCACAAAGTTCAGCTTCAGATGAGTTTGATGAGTTACTGCAGACAGAGGAGGAAGAGTTGAGTGTTTATGAATCTGTGTCAGACTCTGATGCAGCTGTTGATCCTCAGAACTGAACTGAGTTAAAACTGTCAGGAAACTAATCCAACGTCTGATCTGAGCTGGTGAATCAGTGATGATGATGATGATGGTGATGGTCCATGTCCTAGCTGCACAGTCTGATAATAATCTGACAATAATCTGACAGACATCTCTAAACTTCCAGTTTCAGCCTCTTTCCTGTTGAATCTGAACGTCTTGTTTTTCAGCAACAGAGAAAACAGAGAGAGTCTCCAGATACACCTTCAAAGGTCAGAACAGGAAGTAGAATTATTCCTGAACTTCTCTTGGAATAACTTCCTTTAATAATCCACTGCTGATTCATCGTCCTGCAGCTGAGCTCAGACCGGACTCAAATCTTTGTGATCAAGTCCCAGCAGCTAGAAAACTAAACTTCACCCTCAGCAACAATCTGTCCTGTTGTGAGGAACCTGAGTGTCTGGTTGGACACTAATCTCTGATAATGAAGCTGGTCCACTCATGGTTTCATCATCACGGTGGCTCAGTCTGGAGAGAGTTCATTCATTCTGTTTACTCTCTGTTTCAGTGTTCGTATCCAGGATGCCGGTCGACATGACTCTTCCTCTGTGCCTGTCCAAAGAGGAGTTTGTCTTTGCGTCTCCTAAGTCTCCTCCTCTGGACTCCTGCCTGAGGATCCAGCAGCATGTTGAGGACAGACGCTCCTCCAGTAAACCCTCTGGAAAGTCCAGGAAGCAGGTGACGTTTGCAGACCACAGAGGTCTGCCTCTAACCAAGGTGAAGACCTTCTCCCAGTTCAACGACCCCATCGATATCCCTCTGAACATCCAGGAGATGCTGAGCTCTGCTGTGTCTCTGAGCGCTGAGGAGGACAAACTGGTGCTGGACTTCCCTCCACCGTCCTCAGACTACCTGCAGTTCCGCCAGAGGCTGGAGAGGAGCTACGTCTGCCTGGAGCACTGTGTGTTAAAGGACCAGACCTTCAGTGGAACCGTCAAAGTCAAGAATGTGTCCTTTGAGAAGTCGGTGAAGCTTCGCGTGACCTTTGACCTGTGGAGCAGCCAGGTGGACGTGGACTGCGTCTACGTCCAGGACACGTATCCCAGCTCGTACAGCGACACCTTCTCCTTCGAGGTTCCTCTTCCCGCCGAGCTGCAGCTGCACCAGCGGGTCGAGTTCGCCGTCTGCTACGAGGCGGCGGGATGCGAGTACTGGGACAGTAACCACGGCAACAACTACAGCATCGTGTGGTCGTCCATGAGGAGGAGCCGGCGCTCTGACGTTGACTTTGGGATTCACTTTGACAGATACGGCAGCCCCACGTGTTCACACGGCATCCTGCCCGACTGGCCGAGCTACGCCGCCTACGAGAACGTGGGACCGTACTACTGACCAGGCTTTAGACGGAAACTCTGTCTGATGTTTAATAAAGCTGCTGTAGAAGAGAAACACCGGTCAGTCTCAGTATGACTCTCAACACCTGAGACTTCTCAAGTAAATGAGGAAGAACGAGTCCTCCTGCACCGTGTCCCAGAGGAGGATCTGCTGATGGATGGATGGATAGATGGATAGATAGATAGATAGATAGATAGATAGATAGATTAAATAAAGTATCAGTGAATAAATCTACTTCATAGTAAACAGCTGACTTTCTATCTAACTATGCTAGCTAGCTCTTATAAAGCTAAGCTAGTTCACATTACATCTGTTTCCTTCAGGTCTCTCTATAATTAATTGTAAATCTCTATGGTCCAAAACAAACGGTGGCTGTAACGTCAGTTTTTATCAGTAAACAACACAAGTAGCTTCTCATGCTACGTAGGTGGAACCAGGTTACAGACATGAGGCATTGAGGCAAGTATTTACTGTGATGATCAGTCTGACTCTTCACCAGTTTGACCTGAAACATTTTCTGGTTTTGTATTTTTTTATTTTCTCTCTGAATCAGAGTCAAATCTGTAAAACCTCCAGAGGTGAAGAGAGTCCAGACTGAATGAATCAGTGGACTGGTTCTCCTCGTTCTCCTGGTTCTCCTCGTTCTCCTGGTTCTGCTGCACTGGTTTAATGTTTCACAGGATTTCTCAACCAGACAGCTGAAGTTTATCTCTTCCTTCTGTTTCCCAATAAAACGTCGTTATCTACGAAGGAGGAAACCTGAAACCGACTTTACTGTAGTAACTTCAACTTGTTCAGAGTTTAAACTCATGTTCTTCACAACAGACAGAAACAACATGCGCTCACTGGCCACTTCATTAGGTACACTAGTATGGTGTTCAGCTTTAGTTTGTAATAACTCAGAGATGTTGATTCAACTGTGTTTTCATTGTGTACAACTACTGAACTGACACGTGTTCCTAATGTTTTGACACAGTAGTCAGTGGACTAGACTAAATAACAGAAACACTTTAGTGTTCTTACAGCATCTGAACTAAACTTGTATTCTCTCCTCTGTTTCTCTCTCTGGCCTCCAGGGGGAGCTGCTACTCTCATCTCATACAGTTAGTGAATGAGAAGCAGCAGCAGACAGGTGCATTGTGGGATACAGAGCTGAGAGGCTCTGAAGGAGCAGGAAGTGGTTGATGAGCAGTGACTCTTACAGGAAGTGTCTGCAAACACACAGCTGTTTTAGTTTTTCACCTTTAGAGAAAAAGGTTTTCAGTCGATGTCACATTAAATGATTTTAGTGAATGAAGCTACAGAGAACTTTGCTCTATGCAGTGGTGACAGTAAAACAGGAAACTTCCCTCAGTTTGAATAAAAGTTCAAATGATCCTGAATCTCAGTTCATCTGATGGTTTCTTCTTCTCTCATCACTGATCCGCTGTTTATTAAACACACAGTCTTTAAGCTTTAAAATATTTATTAGAATAAATGTTCCCTGATTCTGTTACTGGTCAGTATTTAACTGTTCTCCTCACACACAGAGATCAGAGTGAAGACAGAGCTTTATTTAATGAAGGTGACACGTTTCCAGCATCATGGATTTATTGAACTTTTCAGAGATTATTTCTTGTGCTCTGACTGTTGCTCTTTCATGTTGCTCTAGAGAGATCCTTCACACACTGAAGTGAGATCTGTTTCCATTTCTGTTCAGCTTCGATAGGTAGAGGGCAAATAGATGGACGAGTTTATTTAAGCCGACAGTTAAACCAGCCACTCAGACACGTCTGCAGACTTCAGAGGATTCAGCTCCAGATGCAAACATCTGGTCAAACTTAGAAACAACAGAATTCACTGATGACGGAGGCAGAGATACGTAGACCATGTTTAACATACACATCATGATCCAGCTGAGACTCTGCACTTTAAGGTCATCAGGACTGGATTCAGATGAGCTGAAGAACAAAACAACGTTCTGACGCTGTTTCATCATCAACTGAACAGTAGAACCGTTATGAAGGAGGATCCAGGTTGAATCTCATATTACTGGCTTGTTGTTGTCATTCTAATCAGTTTGTACAGAGGATGTTACTCACACTGAACTCAGACACAGTGGAGAAATCTTCTGCTGTGCTGGAGCTCCATCCAACTTTAATACTTCAGTGTTTTTGAAGAGAACAGTCCTGAAATCTGATGTTCTTTGATTTGATTGATACCTTGGATTATTCATGTGTTCATGCTGGAATGACTAGTTGGAATATTTCAGATGACTCAGGCTGAGTGGAAACATTTGGATCATTTTATGTTGTAAACTGTAAATGGGTTTTAGGGGTCGACATAATCTTTGTTCCAGGTTTAAAGGAGAAGCTGTAAGGTTTATCATTGTAGGTGGAAGTACACTTCTTTATTATGTTAATTTGTTCAGAGGCCTGTGAAAGGGACACAACAGCTCTATTGTAACACCTCATAGAGAATGGTGACAAGGCTTCTATCAGTAATTTACAATGGTTATAAAAGCAGGTGACCTTTTGTCATCACAGCAGTGGACAAATCCCTCCTAACACAACATGATGGGAAAATGAGACCAGTTGCTTAAATGTGTGTCTGTATAAACATGATCTTATTATTCAAAACTGACACATGGTTAAGACCACGTGTCAGAAGAGGAACGATATCAGATCCATAGATGCTGGTTTACCAAAGAGTTTGCTTTTTGTAAATCTAAATCTAAATTGAATAACTACTTTGAATATTTCAGGTGCAGTTTTCTGTGACTCCTGAATAAAATCTCTGCTTCATTAAATCAGTTTGCTCAGAGTGTCGTCACTGCATCATCAGCTGCTTTTCAGTCTCTTCAAGCTTCTGTTGAACCCTAACCCTAATCTTCTGTTGTCTCATTCTCTGTGTGGAACATCACATCATCTTTATCATAGACTGTTTATAAGTATCTCATCTTCATACAGTCTATCATATTTATAGTCAGTGTTGCTCATTGACTTCCATTAAACCCAAATAGAGCCCACTGTTGGCTTGTAGTTTTTCACTCTGGCCGATAGAGGGGACACTCACAGTCAGCTGTTATGGCACAGCAGACAGGTGCATTGTGGGATAGAGAGAACTGTCAAAGCTTCTGTAGCAGTGTGAAGTGTGTGTTGACTGATCTGTGTGTTGTTTGATTTTAATCACATCAATGTGGCGTCTCTTTGTTCTGCTGGAGCTGTTGTGGTTGAACTGAGACAGAGTAGATCTGCTGGTCAGACAAGTTAAGAGCTCCAGACGGTGATTCTGAGATAAAGCAGAAGTGAAATCCGTCTGCAGACTGAGGACTGGTAAGGAAGAATTGTCTTCCGTCATATTTCAGCAAAATGTATTCAAAGTTTTTTCTTTTTGTTTTGTTCCTGTACAGAGGAACTTTTAAAAGAAACCTGCTGTTGTCACATTAAGCGACTTTGGTGAGTGAAGCTTCAGTTTTAATGTTGAGAATTATTGTTTATAACTTCATGTAATGTGAAAGTGAAAGTACAAGTACGTAACAGCAGTGTGTAGTCAGGTCTATGAGTCAGCTCCGTATAATGGTGATTATTTTTTTCTTCTAAACTTTAAAGATTAAACTTAAAAGATTCTAAACTGTAAATATTAGAAGAAACTGAAAACAGATTTGTGTGTCAGAACTTTGTAGTTTTGTTATATCATGAATGAATCAAAATGGCAGAGATAATGAATACACCATGAAACAGAATGAGGGCAGTGAGCACCAAGTGGAGAATATATGACACAACAGGACGTCCCTCTAAAACTGATCAGAAGACAAAACTGGTCAGGGAGGTTTGTCGAGAGGCCAAAAACAACAACATTAAACATTCTGACAAGAAATGGTTGCACATGTGTAAACTATCTCTACAGTCTTCATCGGTTTGTATCCTGCCTCCCAGAACCATGTGGAAAATGTGTTAAGGTCTGATGAGACTAAGACTGAACATTTTGAACAAACTTATGACCAAAGTTACGTTTGGCATAAAACCAACACAACACATCAGGTAAAGAACACCACACCCACTGTGAAGCATGGTAGTCACTGCATCCTGGGGCTGCTGTTTGTCATCTGAATAGCTGAGTAGCTTCAGTGATAGGAGCTTCAAAAATGTTTGCTTTTTGCTGTGTTGCTTCTTGTTGGTGAATATTTAAGGTTACAGACTAATTATGTTTGAGATGACACAGTTTTCCTCACGTACAGAATCCAGAGTGAAGCCAGAGCTTTGACCTGAACGAGCCAATGAGGAAGTGAAATGGCTGTGAAAGAGCTGCTTTTTAAGACACTGGAAGAGTTGGGACATGAAGAATTCAATCAGTTCAAGTGGTACTTGCAGCAGCCGGACATCCTGGAAGGTTCCATGTTCATCCCAAAGAGTCACCTGGACGGTGCAGACAGACAGAAAACAGTGGATAAGATAGTAGAGAACTACAGCCATCAGTCTGTGGAGGTGATGAAGAAGACTTTAAAGAAGATCAGCAGGAACGATCTGGTGGAGAAATTATCAAGCATTAGCCCCACAGGACAAGGTAAGCTGCAGGAGAACAAACATCACGTTGATACTACATCATCTTCCATACCGTACATTACATGTCAACCAGGTTCTGGATCCAGTGACTGACCTGTTGTCAACCTGTTTAGACCCAGCTTCAGTCTGAGGTCACTAGATCCAGATAGCTATTTACTTATTAACCACCTACTGCTTTGAAGCTGCTTAGTAGGAAACGCTTTGGTCTGAACATGTTTGTGTTCTACTCAGATGTGACTCTACAACCACAACCTCCACAACTCATCACGAGGTACAAGACCAGGCTCCAGTCGAACCTCCAGACCAGGTTTATGCACCAACAAGAAGGATGGACAACAAAGAAGGACGAGAAGATTCTGGATGACATCTACACTCAGCTTCACATCACAGCTGGAGGAGACACACACTTCAACAGGATGTTCAGTCACTTTGAAATGGCATCTGGAAGACCTGCAGAACCTGAAGTCAGCAACATCTTCACACACCCCTCTGGAAGGAAAAAGAATATGAGAACTGTGCTGACCACTGGGGAGGCAGGAATTGGTAAAAGTTTCCTGGTTCACAAATTTGTGTTGGACTGGGCTGAAGATAAAAGCAGTCAGGATGTGCAGCTTATTTTCCCCTTCACGTTTAGTGAGCTGAATCTGTTCAGAGAGGAAGAACTGAGTTTTGCAGAACTTATCCACACATGTGTTCCTGAAACTGTGCACATGAAACAGGAGGATCTGAACAGCATCTTCACAGCTCTGCAGACGTCAGGAAACTCAGACTTTGACAAGAGTGAATACAGACTTGTTTTTGTGTTGGATGGCCTGGATGAGAGTCGCCTTCAGCTCGACTTCACGGCCAAAGTAAAGCTGCCAGTTGATGTTACAGAGTCCACCTCGGTGGATGTGCTGCTGACAAACCTCATCAGGGGGAAACTGCTTCCCTCTGCTCGCCTCTGGATAACCACACAACCTGCAGCAGCCAATCAGATCCCTCCTGAGTGTGTTGACATGGTGACAGAGGTCAGAGGGTTCACTGACCCCCAGAAGGAGGAGTACTTCAGGAAGAGATTCAGAGATGAGGAGCAGGCCAGCAGGATCATCTCCCACATCAAGACATCACGAAGCCTCCACATCATGTGTCACATCCCAGTCTTCTGCTGGATCACTGCTACAGTTCTGGAGGATGTGTTGGAAACCAGAGAGGGAGGAGAGCTGCCCAAGACCCTGACTGAGATGTACATCCACTTCCTGGTGGTTCAGATCAGACACATGAAGCCAAAGTATGGCCCAGAAACAAGCATCCAGTACATTAAGACTCTTTCAGAGCTGGCTTTTAACCAGATGGTGAAGGACAACCTGATCTTCTCTGAGGAAGAACTGAACGTCTGCAGAAGTAGTTTCAGTAACATCTCAGTGTTTTCAGAAGTCTTCTCTCAGTTCATTAAAGAGGAGTATCAGCTGAGGACGGACAGAAACAAGGTGTTCAGCTTTGTCCATCTAAGCATCGTGGAGTTTCTGGCTGCTCTGTTTATGGTCTCAGACATTAATACCAAAAACATGAATGCTAAATCACAACAGCCTTCTCAAAGTCTACAAACTGTTTGTAGACAAACTCATCTGCCAGAGATCCACAGCATTACTATTGACAAGGCCTCACAGAGTCCAGATGGACACCTGGACTTGTTCCTCAGCTTCCTCCTGGGTCTTTCACTGCAGACCAATCAGATTCTCTTACAAGGCCTGACACAGACAGGAAGTAGCTCACAGACCAATCAGCTAATAATACACTATGTGAAGAAGAAGATCAGAGAACATCCATCTCCAGAGAGAAGCATCAATCTGTTCCACTGTCTGAATGAACTGAATGATGGTTCTCTAGTGGAGGAGATCCAACAGTCCCTGAGATCAGGAAGTCTCTCCAAAGATGAACTGTTTCCTGCTCAGTGGTCAGCTCTGGTCTTCATCTTACTGTCATCAGGAGAAGATCTGGACGTGTTTGACCTGAAGAAATACTCTGCTTCAGAGGAGGTTCTTCTGAGGCTGCTGCCAGTGGTCAAAGCCTCCAACAAAGCTCTGTAGGTGGAAACTATATCAGTTGTGATTCATCTCCAGAAATAAGAAAAATATCCTTGTTACATCCAAAAACTTTAAAATAAAGGCAACTGGACTTGTAGAGTTTCTAGAAGATGTTTCATTCAAGTCTTCAGTTCTAAAGGTCTGGTGGGGAGTTGGAGTTTAAACATCTGTTGGTGGTACACATCAGAAACTCACTTGATCAGAATCTGTTTATGACTAGATACTTACCTGTAGTTGAACAAGACTGTTTGTCCTCTTTCCCTATGAATGGTTCTCTAACAGCCCATCATCAGTCAGAGGCTCCAGTTTCAAGCTTTGAATGGGGGTGAAACTTCTTGAGGACAGATGTTCAGACTGTATTGTAGATTGATGGCAGATCACATCTCAGTCCACCTCAACTGTTCATAGATGTCTTCCTGTCCTCCTCTTTCAAACCATCTGTCTTCTGGCTAAAATGTGAACGTAGTTATCTTTAAAGGAGTGTCCTTTGTCCTCCAGGTGTAGGTGGACCACTGAATCATTTCCTGATGAATAATCTCTCCTGAGTCTTGAACTAAATGAGCTACTTGGATGAAACATCTTCTAGAAACTCCAGTTGCTTTTCTTTAATGTTTTTTGGATATACCATGACCTGGAGAACCTGCTCAGACATCCTTGTTGTAGTTTCTCTTCTTTTCCTTCAGGTTGAATGGCTGCAATCTGTCCCAGAGAAGCTGTGAAGCTCTGTCCTCAGTTCTCAGCTCCCAGTCGTCCAGTCTGAGACATCTGGACCTGAGTAACAACAACCTGCAGGATTCAGGAGTGAAGCTGTTGTCTGTTGGACTGAAGAGTCAAGACTGTAAACTGGAGACTCTCAGGTCAGAATCCAGCTGCTTCATGTGCCAGCTTTATTATCTAACACTGGACAGTAGCATAATGTTATATGTTCTCACTGTTTCAGGCTGAGGGGCTGTAACCTCTCAGAGAGAAGCTGGGAAGTTCTGTCCTCAGTTCTCAGCTCCCAGTTGTCCAGTCTGAAAGAGCTGGACCTGAGTAACAACAACCTGCAGGATTCAGGAGTGAAGCTGTCGTCTGTTGGACTGAAGAGTCAAGACTGTAAACTGGAGACTCTCAGGTCAGAATCCAGCTGCTTCATGTGCCAGCTTTATTATATAACACTGGACAGTAGCATAATGTTATATGTTCTCACTGTTTCAGGCTGAGGGGCTGTAACCTCTCAGAGAGAAGCTGGGAAGTTCTGTCCTCAGTTCTCAGCTCCCAGTCGTCCAGTCTGAAAGAGTTGGACCTGAGAAACAACAAGCTGTCAGGATGGAAGCTGCATCAAAGACATAAACAGACAACTGTGTGGTGAGATCAATATACTTAATTTTCACAATAATCCACCATCTGATAAATGAATGACTTAAAATAGAGATGAAAGTGAATAATCAACCACTAGTATTCACTCCATGACAAGCTCAGGTTGTTTCCTTTGATACGTTTAAAAACCTCGTCTTTATGAAGTGAACAGATACCAGTGGTTTCTCCTAATAGTGATAATAACTGATTTTCATCATTGCTGTGTATCAACACTTGGACCTGTACCTTACTCTGTTGGACAAACACTGAGTTACTTTACTTTCTCAGTTTCGTCTCATCCGTCCTCTCAGTCCTGATGCTCCTGGTCGTCCAGTTTATCATTGGATCTCTGCGATGAGGAATAAAACTAACCTGAACTATAAATCTCTCTCAGACAGAGTCAGAGTCAGCGTCCAACAACAACAACGACCCACTGAAATTCATGGTAGCTGAATGATTCAGATACTGTTCTCATCAGAGACAGAGAATTACACTCAAAAAAACAACTTGTTGGATTTATCCTCGTAACAATTTGCACTAACACTAACTAAGTAACTGTTACTGTCACAAAATTAAGTAAATCTCACTAGTTAGTATCAAGTAAGATGTACTTAATTCTAGACTTAATATCCATCAAAATATTAAGTAACTTTTATTTAATTATGTTTAAGCATAAATATTTATTCAAACTAATTAAGTAAAGTCTACTTATCTTTTTCACAGACAGTAACATCAATGTTATAAAATTATCAAGTAAAACTTATAATTTACAGTTATGAAATAACTAAGTAGATTTTATTATACATAATACAGAAAGCTTTATTAATCCCCAAAGAGCAGTTCAGTTTCTACAGTCCACCATCTAGACATACAACCATTCACACAACAATTGTACATAACAGGAGTAGCGTGATGTTGCCTGGGTCCAAATACAATTAATAAAAAACATCAGAAGCAGAATAAATAATCATAAAAAATATTTTTTTTCTTTTTTAAAAAAAAAAAAAAGAAAAGACAGAATAAGATAAGATAAAAATAAGACAAAAATAAAATCTTAATCATATGCAAAGATTGTTGTGGCTATCTGCATGTACAGTGTCTAAAAAGATGTTGGCGGTTAGGTGGCAACCACCGCATTCACTTTCTATACATCAATGGATTTATTCCCTAATAGAGATGTTATCCCTTGAGCTCTCTGTGAATGGAGATGAATGGAGCAGGCCAGCGGGTGCTTAAAGCTAGGAAGGAGGCTCTCGAGGTAGCTCGAGCTATGATTTAACCCTTTATTATTATTTTTCATTCTTATGTATTTATCTTAAATATCCAACATGTGGTGAAAATTAGAGAAAGATCTGTGGGGGGAGGGGGGTCTAGGGTTATAAAATGTGCAGGTGTGGTGTGTTGTACTGCTTATTTATTAAGTTATTTACTTAATTTTTTTTTTTCTACTTACTTATTCATTTTCTTTGTTTTAGTTATGACTTGTCTTTCTCAAATGTACGTAGTAATGATATCACTTTGTCTAATGGTTGGAGTGTGTAAGCTACATGTGCTTATATGTTTATTGTTGTTATTTTGTGATTTATATATTCCTTTTTATGTCTGTTCTTTTGTTTTTTTTTGTTTGTTTCTGTGATTTATTTCTTGGTATATGAATGTGTATGCGCTTATACTGTTTGTTTGCAGCAACAGACATATGTTGACTTTCACCTGCTCTCTATATAAAAATAATAAAAAAAAAAAATTAAAAAAAATAAGACAAAAATATAACAGCCCAGAATAAAAGGTAATATGTGATTATTAAAAACACATTAATAACTAAAAAATTAAAAATTGTCAAGTTAAAAACTGAATAAATAAATGGAAGATGAATTGCACATATCCGTTCTACCTAAAGTTCATTGTGCCAAGAACAGATCAGTCAGTAATGATTTCCTAAAGTCAGTATTTATTAACGTAACAGCTGAAGGAATAAATGATCTATCATAACAGTTTGTCTTTCTGGGAGGCTGCAAGTAACGCTGACCTGATGGCATTAGAACAAATTCATCTCCAAGAATATGATGTTGGTTCATCAGACTTTTTGCTTTTTGAAGGACACGTTTCTCCCAAAGAGAATTCGTTCCAATCATTTTGGAGCAGACTTTCACAATATTATTTAAACAGTTTCGGTCCTTCACTGTAATGTTAGCAAACCAACAAATGAAAGAAAAAGCAAGAAGGCTCTCAATATAAGACAGATACACAGTACACAGTAGAGATCTGGAGACACCAAAGGAATTAATCCTGTGCAATAAATGGACTCTCTGCTGGACACGTTTGACCACTGATTCAGAATTCATTTCAAATTTCAGCTGAGAATCAAAAACCGTACCCAGATATTTATAAGAATTTACAATCTCCACATCCTCACCATGAATCCTGCACACAGACGTATTTGTCCCTTTTTTCCTAGAATCAATGATGAGTTCTTTAGTTTTAAGGACATTGAGGTCGAGAAGGCTGTCGTCACACCACTTTACAAAATCAGGAAGTGTACGTCTGTGGTCTGACTCTGCCCCATGGAGGAGTGACAGCAGAGCAGTATCATCAGAGAATTTAACAAGAAATCTATCCTCTTGAAGAGACCTGCAGCTATCTGTGTATAAAATGAACAGCAGTGGGGAAAGTACACAGCCTTGTGGGGAACCTATGTTGGAGACTCTGGTTTTAGACCTAACCCCATTTACTGAACCCAGCTGTGTCCTATCAGTCAGAAAGTTTAAGAACAAAGCTAAAAGCTGGTCTGGCAGATTAAAATGAGAAGCAAGCCTCTCAATCAAAATGTAAGGCTGCATTTTGTTAAAAGCTGATGAGAAGTCAGCAAATAACAGCCTGGCATGAGATCTGGGTTTCTCCAGATGCTTATAGATTTTGTCCAAGATAAAAAGTTTAGCATCATCCACTCCTTTATTCCTCTGATAAGCAAATTGAAGTGGATCAAGTTTGCCCTCAACCAAGCTGAGAACCTCTTCTTTTAGGATTTTCTCCAGGTTTTTTACTACCAGAGAAGGAAGCACCACAGGTCTGCAATCTTGTAATTCCCTAGGTCTGTTGATTTTGGGAATAGGAATAACAGTGGAAGATTTCTAGATTGTTGGGAGCTTGCAGTTATCAACACACAGTTGAAAAAGATGTAAAAAACACCACTGAGTTGTTCAGCACAGTGGTGTAGTGTGTGACCACAGATAAGATCAGGGCCGGAGGCTTTCCTCTTTTTTGTTTTCTTAAATAGAACCTCAACTTGTTCTTGACATATTTGAATGTCACTACATGGTGTCAAAGAGTTCTTCAACCTGGAGACACTGAGTGAAATCAGACCTTTGTGTTAAAGCATCAGGCAAACAGTCATCCTCAACACTGTTAACACTGATAAGCTGCTTGGGTTCATTACCATGCTGATTAATTGCAGCCATAGATTTGATCCCTCACCATGCTGACCCAAGGTTTCCATTTACATATTGTTTTTCTAGTAACAGTGTCCACACAGAAGGTGACAGGACGAGACAGTGTCCGAAAGTTCATCAGTATTGTCCCCACATCCATTGAACAAACATTGCCAGCAGTCAGTAGAGTCACAACAAGCCTGGAGGGAGGACATGCTGTCCTCTGTCCAGAGCTTAACAGTTTTTGATTCTCCCTCCAGACGTCTGATACAAGGTTCATATGTTGGAACAAGGCAGATGCTGTTGTGGTATGAAGCCCCCAACCCTGGCATGAGAAGAGACATATATCCTTCCTTTACATCACCAAAACACAAGTCCAGTGTGGTGTTTCTTTGCGTGGTTGGACAAGTCACATATTGTCCATATGTCCACAAGACCTTGTCTAAACGGACATGGTTCATATCCCCCATGTAAAACTTGGGAGCCTCACTGCAAATAGTATCCAGCCGCTGAGATAAATCCACGATCACTTGTGTGGCTGCAGTAGTAAAGACAGAGTGAGTAACTCGATGTCAGGAGTACAGATTTGTTCCTGCACATGAACAGTTTGACAGTAGCTCTGATTTACATAGAAGCAGACGCCTCCTCCACGGCTCTTCCCTGTCATCTCCCTGGAGCAGTCCAGTCTGATGGGACAGCCCAAACCTGGGAGCGCCACCTCGTTGTCCAGGTCGCTCTCATTCAGCCATGTCTCAGTGATCCCCAGCAGGCAGCACTCTTTAATCTCCTGTCTTCATTTTACCAGCCTCTCCAGCTCGTCAGTGTTGTACCTCAAAGACTGCGCGCTAGATAAAAAGACAGAGGGCAGAGGGGGCAGCCGGGGTCGGTCATCAAGGCAAAACTTATTAACTCTGCTCTTGATGCCTCCCCTCCTACCTCTTTTCCTCCATGGTGGCTGCCTTGGGGGGTTCCGGTCAATGTGAAGAGGCACAAGAATCTCTGCCGGTGTAGTGATCAGTTTCTCACCCGAAGTAACAGAATTCACCACGCCAGGAAGGGTGAAGGCACTGACAATGAGGTGTCCCTTATTTATTTTTCAGGGAGTTGACAACCCTACACACAGACCCATATATTTTCACACATATACAATTAAATATACATATTCACAATATATGCGCTACTGGATACTTTAATTTCAGTTGGGATCAATAAAATATCTCTCAGTTTAGAGAAACAATGACTATGCCATGAAGCACCTCTCCTCTCAGTCAACATCTCCTCTGTGCCGCTCTGAATTGCATGTTAAATTAGATTAGATTAGATTAAAATTTACTTACCATTTTTCGGTTTGCGTTCAGCTATAATAAAACATGTAAACAGTATGAGAAATTGTCTAGTAAAATGTACTCTGCCCACAGAGTTAATTTATTGAATGATTAAAATGTGTAAACATATACAGTTTTACTTAAGAAATTCGAGTTCTCAGTGAAACTTATTATTAAAATGTAAAATATATGTCGATTAATCTAGTATATTGTACAACACCAAAAAAAGTATTTTTTTGAGTGTAGACGACTGGGACCAGTCTTTACTGAAGCTCACCTTGAATGCTGAACTATTTTATAAATCATTCAAGTAGAAACCTCTGCAACCGTTTATTCATTCATTCATTCATCTTCTCTAACCTCTTGTCCTGTTAAGGGTCATGGGGGTCTGCTGGAGCCTAACCCAGCTGTCATTGGTCTAGAGGGGGGGGGGGGGGGGGGGGGGGGGGGGTCCACCCTGGACAGGTCTCTAGTCTATCCCAGCTGTCATTGGTCTAGAGGGGGGGTCCACCCTGGACAGGTCTCCAGTCTATCCCAGCTGTCACTGGTCTAGAGGGGGGGTCCACCCTGGACAGGTCTCCAGTCTATCCCAGCTGTCACTGGTCTAGAGGGGGGGTCCACCCTGGACTGGTCTCCAGTCTATCCCAGCTGAAGAGGGGTGGGGTCCACCCTGGACAGGTCTCCAGCCTATCCCAGCTGTCATTGGTCTAGAGGGGGGGTCCACCCTGGACAGGTCTCCAGTCTATCCCAGCTGTCACTGGTCTAGAGGGAGGGTCCACCCTGGACAGGTCTCCAGTCTATCCCAGCTGTCACTGGTCTAGAGGGGGGGTCCACCCTGGACAGGTCTCCAGTCTATCCCAGCTGTCATTGGTCTAGAGGGGGGGTCCACCCTGGACAGGTCTCCAGTCTATCCCAGCTGTCATTGGTCTAGAGGGGGGGTCCACCCTGGACAGGTCTCCAGTCTATCACAGGGCTAACACAGAGAGACACTCACACCTACGGCCAATTTAGAATCACCAATGAACCTAACCAGCATGTCTTTGGACGGTGGGAGGAAGCTGGAGAACCTGGAGAGAACCCACGCAGACACAGGGAGAACATGCAAACTACACACAGAAAGGAACCAGTCGGCCTGGATTAGAACCCAGAACCTTCTGGCTGGGAGGCATCAGTGATGACCACCTCTCCACTGAGCCGCCTGCAACTCTTCTCTCTTTGCTGTTCTCTTCTCTCTTTCTTCTGTCTGTACCCGGCTGGCCTTAGGCAGATGGGTCCCTCCATATGAGCTGGGTTCTGCTTGAGGTTTCTTCCTGTTAAAAGGGAGTTTTTCCTGCCACCGTTGCCTTCAGGCTTGCTCTGGGGGTTTCAGGCCGGGTTTTTGTAAAGCGTCTTGAGACGATTTGTATTGTTATTGACGCTATATAAATAAAATTGAATTGAATTGAATTGTTTATGAGTTGAGCAAATTCTGTAACTAAAGACACAGCTCATACACACCATCTAGTGGTCGTATCCTCTTGAAGGACTGATGCAGCTGCAGCCTCCAGCTGTCTCTACTTGAAGACTCCTCCGTCTCTCCACTTCATAAAATACATCTCCTGTCTATCTGAGTTATTCATATTAAAATATGTAATTTTCATTGTTGGAGATGTTGTTTGTTCACAAAATGAGAAAGTAGCAGATTTTAGAGGCATCCAGTCCCTCTCTCCTTCATATTGGTTTAGAGTTTGTACTATTCATTTAATGAGGTGAGCTGATTTAATCAAACGTCAGGTCTGCAGCTGTAACCCTGTTTCTGTTTCATATGTGAAAATGATTAGAAGCTGATTTCATTTGTCAATGAGACGCTAATGAGAAAATGAAAACATTAAACTGAAGCCAGGAGTGTTGACTGAATCTGAACCTCTGCTTTTCTGCAGGACCAATGAAACACTGAAATACATCATCTCCAGAAGTACTCTGATCTCTCCAGGATCTCCTTCAGTCTACCAGCTGAAACCAAAGAAAGAGATAATTGGAACTCTGACTAGAATGACTGTTGGAGAAAGAAATGTGAACAAGACCAATAAAACCATCTTACTAGTTGGTGAAACAGGAGCAGGAAAATCTACTCTGGTCAACTCTCTGGTCAACTACACCATGGGAGTGAGGTTTGAGGATGAAGTCTGGTTTCAGATCGTAGAGGAGAAGGAAAGAAGACAATCAGAAAGTCAGACATCAGATGTGATCGTGTACCAGATCTTTGGTTTTGAAGATAAAACTCTGCCCTACTCTCTGACCATCATCGATACTCCTGGATATGGAGACACCAGAGGAATTGGACGTGATGTCACCATCAGTCAAAGATTATTGGACTTGTTTAGATCAGAGGATGGAGTTCATGAAGTTAATGCAGTGGGTCTGGTGATGAAGGCCAGTGATAATCAACTCAGTGATCGACTGATGTACGTCTATAATTCAGTGACGTCTCTGTTTGGAAAAGATCTGGAGAAAAACATCATAGCTCTCATCACACACTCAGATGGAAGAAAACCTAAAAACGCTCTTGGAACTCTTGTAGCTGCAAAAATTAAATGTGCCAAAAATAAGAAGAATAAACCTGTTTACTTCCTGTTTAATAACTGTCAGCAAGAAGACAGAACAGAAGAAGAAGAATATCTGGAACATGCAGATCAAATATCAGTGAGAGGAATGAGAGAGTTCAGAGCTTTTCTGGAAAAAACTGAACCTCAGAAACTGAAGAAAACTGTGGATGTTCTGATGGAACGTGTCAGACTGTCAGCCTGCATCCAAAACCTGGAAGAGAGAATCAACCTGACTGAACTGAGACAGACAGAGATCAAACAGATTCAAGAAGAGATGAAGAAACGTGAAGAAAAGATGAAGAATGAAAGAAAAAAAGAAGAAAAAAACCCAAAGTTGAGCCTTTTGGAAAATCTTGAGAAAGAAATGAACCAACTGACATCAGAGAAGTCCCAGCTCCTGAATGAGGCCTACCAACATGTTGTCAACCTGGAGCAGATCGCCCTGAATGTTGACTCAGTGTCCACTCATGTCCACTTGGACTTCCTGATTGAGAAGATGGAGGAGAGAGGAGACACAGAGAAGGTCCAGAAACTGGAGGAGATAGAGAGAAAGTCCAGAAACTGGAGGAGATGACATACAGAATGGATGAAGGAACCAGAGCTGGGATTCAGTATGTGTGGAGTAAACTGAAGGGATCTGGAAAATAAGTCAAAGACTCATGATGTAGATGAACATCATGATTGTGATGTTTCTGCTGTCGACTCTCTTTAAACATGAATCAGCTGTTTCATTGTGATTGTGTTCAGTGTAATATTCAGTTCATATTTCCAATCAGAAACATGGTGGAGGAAGTATTCAGATCATTGACTTCAGTCAAAGTAACAACACCAACATATTAGTAGTGTTATCAGTTCTCAGTAAATGTAGTTCATGTATCAACAGTAAAAGTATTCCATGAGGAAAATGTTCTATCATTGTGATATGATTGTATCTCATATTACTGGCTTGTTGTTGTCATTCTAATCAGTTTGTACAGAGGATGTTACTCACACTGAACTCAGACACAGTTTACTCATACCTTTAGATGGTGAACATGTGACTAAATGACCAACGACCAACCATAAGGCAACACTGAAAATGAGGCCAGTTTTCTACATGTTTGTTTCCAGTATCTGTTTCCTGACGATGAACAACTGACACAGACCATGTATTCACCAAGGGGTTCTCTGATTTTAGTTGAAATGAAAAGTGAGGACTAGGGTTTAGAACTGGTTTTAGTCCTTTTGAGATTCTCCACACTAATCAGTGTCAGGATCAAATGTTGTAAACCAATGATACGCCTGCTGACAACAACTAAAGAGATGGAAACGTGAAGATAAAACCATGGAACCACATCCAACAGTCAATACATGTTTGTTTCTGTGAAAGTTCAAGAGTGCTGAGACTGTGCAGATTTCTAGTATAAATATATAAAAGCTGTATAATTTAGTATTTAACTTAATTTACTTTGTTCAACTGAGAGGTTTTAATTGAAATAAAAACATTTTTACATTCCTCATTCCAAGCCTTTAGTTTCTTTAGGAGGAGAAAAAAAAACATTTGAAGTTCTCATTTCGTTGTTATAGTGAATGTGTAATCTTGAACTTATATATTAGAAGATGAGGAAATACAGAATGTGGACTAACATCATCTGAGGAACATAACAAGGTCATAGAATAACTACAGCCTCACTTAAACACTGTCATGTTATTTGTATTAACAAAATACCCAGTGCTTTATGTCTGATGTCTAACAACATGTTGTCAGTAAATTAACAAAATAGACCTTTAACAGACTCATTGAAATGACAGGTTACTGCTAGAATAACAATGAAAAATAAATATTACAGCTGTAGAGCACGGAGGTCATTTGCAGATTTAGATCAGTAAAGTTCCAAGGACAGACCCCAGGGGGACACCATGTCTGTTGCACTGCTGTATGCATGCTGGGTGTTTGCATACAGTAAGTCCAGTGTCCTATTGTTCTGGTGTTGCATTTAACATACTGGGTGAATGTGGAGAGTACGTTGTTATCACGATGACGTGAGAGAACTCCCTGGATGTAGTACGGCCGCATGCTAACAGCTAACAGCTAGCAGCTCAATGTCCCTGTTACAGAGCTGCTCCTTTACCCTGATGTGTCCCGGGTTACACCATCTGTTGTTTACAAGCATCACAATGCCCCCTCCTTTCTTCTTAACGCTCTCCTTTACCTTCCTGCACTGCAAAAAGCCCTTCTAGAAATATTCCTAAATCTAGCCAATATCTTGTATTGAGCAAAAAAATCTGTCAATGGGGTTAGACAAACTATCTAGGTTCTTAAAACTAGCAAAAAAGTCTAGCCACTGGAAAATCATCATGTGCCTTAAAACTAGACAAAAAGGCTCCAATTTAAGCAAACTGAGCCTACAAGAAATGCAATCATATTTATTTAAGACAGTGAAACTTAGTCTCTTAATTAGCTGACTATTAGAATTTATATCTTGAAATAAGATTAATAACTACCAAAAAGACTCTTAAAATAAGCATTTTATTCTCTGAATTGAGCTGACGTTTAGAATTAATACCTTGAAGTTATTTTAATAATTTTTTAATCAACTTCATTCAACACTGCAAAAACAGCCCTACTAGAAAGAAGCAAAATATTCTTATATTCAATCAAATTATCTTATATCAAGCAAAAAAAATCTGCCAATGGAGTAAGGTTTTTTTTCTTGACAAAAAATCTTAAATTAATCCAAGTTCTTCTAAAACAAGCAATGAAAAACCACTAATTTAAGATTAAGTTACACATCAGTTATTGTAGCAGCACCATAGCAATAATCATCATGTTGCAGCTGCTTTGCAGCATAATATCCTAATCTCACCAACAAATGTGATGAACTTTTATTTGAAACAGAACTTCAACTTTCTTTGCCACTCTGTCTGATGTAAGTTTCAAACAAAAGGATTCACTCATTCAATGAAGGACTTCCACTCAACAATTGATTTTTTTGTAGTGGGGGGTCAAATCCTGCTCATGAATTGAATCTTGAAGTACCTCTGTCTGCAGTACTGACAGTAGTGTAGAAATGCACTTTGGGTAGGTCATGTGCAGGGCATAGTGAGATGTGGTAGAGAAGTCCCTCATTGACTGTGTCCATGGTGAAGGTCGTCACAGGTGTGTTTCCAACAGCGATCATGCAGTTGTCCTCAGAAACGAGCAGAACCAGAGAAGACGGGTCTCTGCCACATGAAACCATCAGGATCCTCAGGAGTCTGGACGACACAAATCAATGAAGAAGATTAGAAAGACATTACAAGCAACATGACCTTTGACCTGGACTAGGACATTAGACCTGCTAGACCTTGAAGAAATTTTATGAGTACAACCCCCCACATCGGAACCCTCCCCCCCTGTCATGATGATGAGGCCTCATAAGGATTGTTCAGCGTTTTCCAGTTTTACATGGAGCAGTACCAATTTACGCCACGCGGCGGCGCCTCCTTTGTTTTCATTGCATAGTTCAGCGTGTGTCACTCTTTAATCCGTCTCTCTCTTTTTTTTTGTTTTTTTAACATCCTCCATCTCCGTTATGTGGACGCAGGTGAAGGCTACAAGCCACCAACGTTTTATTATCTGTTATTCTAGTGTTCTGTAATGAGCCGTGAGACCTGCTTTATATGGTTCTGTTTAATAAATGTATTGAGCTGAAAGCCCTCCACTTGGTCTCCTGCCTGCTACTTCATGTTGAAGCATCTAGGCCTAATACTAGCAAACGTGGCTAAGCTTCTCTCCAACTCCACGTCACAAAGCCAGCAATCATTAAACTTACATTTTGTCCATTTCCCAAGTTGACAACGAGGTTCATGTGACAGGAGAAGTCTGGAATCCAAAAGGAGGAATAAATACATATCGCTAACAAACGTTACGTGACGATAAAATCTCCCCGCTTGGCCTGCGCCGTACGACCGTACCATACCCGGTGCAGCAACACATTACAAACCAGGCTGAACACCGGATTCCACTCCCAGGTCTCATTTGTAGTTTAATTTCGGCGTACTGCTAATAGTTATATTTAATAAAGAACTACACAGAACACACGGAACTAACTGTGGATGCCACCGACGCATTGAACGAAATGCGAATGAAGCGGTAAATGGATGTAAGGATTTAAGATTTGACGAAATGTAATTTAAGACCGACGATGCAAAATATGCTCATATTTAAGAGTTTTTTAGGCCTTAAGTTGGCATTATCAAATTTAAGACTCCGCGGGAACCCTGTATATATGGCACAATCTGTAGTTTCCCCCAAATTTAGCTGGTGCGCCTTATAGTCCGGAAATTAAGGTATGTTTCGGGGGGGTTGGGAAGTGTTTGTGTGTAGTAGGCTACCGTGTTCGTTACCTGTTGCCCGGAGGTTCAGCCATAGAACGCAAGTTATCCGGCCAGCCTGGCTTGCTTTAGGTACTGAATTGAACTGAACGCGCGAAGCATTTGGCTAAGAGGGGCAGGTGGGCGGAGGGTTAAAATGCAGCGCTCTGATTGGCCGAAAGCTTTTCACTCACTTACACGCTGTGGCTCAGTGGCAGAATCAACGTCATAGATTGCATAGAAAGTTTAGAAACTGAAACCGGCGAAATGCGAGGTGCAACAAAATGCGTACCAAGAGAGCAGCGAACCGTACAAGCGTACTTAAGGGTCAAAATGCTGCCGAGTACGAAAAATGCGTACATGTTGGCAGGTCTGCATTAGTGGAATCATACAGTGCAAAGTAGGGCTGAACGATATATCGTTATCGTATCTATATCTAGATATGAACATTCAAGATATTAATATAGAAGAAGCAATGATATAAACGATGTAGACCAATGACAAACATATGAGGGAGACGGAGACTGAGACGCACACACACACACACTACACACACACACACACTACATACACTACACACATTACACACACTACACACACAGCGGGTAAATTAAAAAGACAGAAAGTAAAGTGAGCGTGGAAGATAATGCGGTCGGTGGCCGTGCAGAATAGAGGGTGACAATTTTACGGGACTCAGTCCCGCGGTACGGGAGTCAGTTTCACTGTTGGTAACGTGACAGGGACGGGACAGAGCAGATAATCAACGGAGCGGGACGGAGCCAGAGATTAAATTAAAAAGTGACGCTGCAACGCGGTGAGTGCGCCCAACTTTAGACAGCAACATAGGGAGTGGGACAGGATCTGGGAGTCTCTCTCGTGATTTGGCGGGACAGGATATTTGTTGGGGGGCAGTCACGTGATCGGGATATGACGGGAGTATTTTTGTGGGATGGGATGGGAGCGACAATTGATTACCGTGTCACCCTCTAGTGCAGAATCTGATTTGGTGCCAAAACATAAATCATCTTCCATTATTTGGAGGTATTTTGGATTTAAAAATGATGATGTAAATCAGAGCGAGGTGTCGTGATGGTCGCTTGGCGAAAATTGCGACAAAGCACAAGAATGTTTCACCACATGAAACAACACCATCACGTGCTGCTCTAAGAGTGTATTGAGAGAAACACCGGAGACTTCTCAGTCATCCCAACAGAAGCCCAATCAAAGTCTGACTGCTGATGTGTTCAGTAGCGTTACACCGTATGAGTCCACGTCCACCAGACATAAACACATTACAGACGCTATAACATACCACATGGTACCTGTGTACACAGTTTAGAAAGAGGGCTTTAAAAAAATGGTTCGGACGATATCGAGATATCTGGCATAATTATCCAGATATGAAATTTTGTCCATATCGTTCAGCCCTAGTGCAAATGCTAAATGCACCACAGCTAGATCCAGTGAAGTCAGTACTACATTAAGTACACTATGGAGAACACTTCCCCTCTGGATCTTTTGAAATGATAAAAGTTTATCTCAAAGTAACTAAACCTAATTAGAAAATGTATGCCCGAAAAACGGTAACATATGAAATATTGTAGTAAGTCTGTTAATCTCACAGCAAGAACTTGGAAACGAGCCTCGCTGCTTGAGTCCAGTTTCTTTGGTGGGATTATGCTGGATGGACAGAGCAGTGGCAGGGCTCTGAAGACAGCTGTGATATGCTATAAGGCACAATACAAGGTGGTACCACAAATAACATAACATAACAAATAATTATTAGACATTATATAAAAAGAACAAGACAATGTATGGTGACTTCACCTCCATTCAGAGTTTTAGGAGGCTTCATGGCTTCTTCACTCCATTAAACTGGACCTTTGAATAGAAGGTTTTCCATCTGTTCTGCATCTCTGACATGTACTGGGAGCTGGTCGTTGGATGATTCACTGCAGCTCATCCAGCACCTGAAAAATAGATTCAGATAAAGAAAGAAAAATTACTGAAAAAAAAATAGTCAAACATTCTGATGACTAATGTTCTTAAAACAAATCTATAATGTGTAAGATATATGAACATTATGCAAATTATGTCCTGCTAAACTGAGTCCTTGGAAGAGCTGAGAATGTGAATAAAGTGGGACCAGCATTACTTACGTGATCCAGTTCTCTGTGACAAGGGTAAGCCTCTAGAACCTCTGTTGGTCTGTCAGAACCAGGAAAGAGGTCTTTAATGTCATCTGGGGAAAGCGAGGGGAGTAAGTCTTCTCCGATGTTAGCAGCGGTAATATAGAAAAATTAAAGTCAGGGCCAAGAAACAGAGGTTATCGATTAATTCCTTCAGATTTTAACAGATATTTTGTCAACACCTCTTGTACAATAAACATTGTTTGGTCATTTTACTAAGTTTTGCTACTTCTACTTCAAGAGCAGTACGTGAATATGACAGACTGTATTAATGTCTTACAAACGACCAGGTGCTGCTGTATTGCCAGTATTTACAGCCCCCACATTTTAATAAGACTCAATAACAATCATAATTTAACACCAGTCCGTTTTTTATGTAGTTTAGCGGCTAACCGTTAGCCTAACCGTTATCCTAACCGTTAGCTTAACCGTTAGCCTAACCGTTAGCCCATTCCCTACACATCCACAACTCGTTAAGCTAGGTTGACTACATTAAATATAACACCAGTACAACATAAAAGTCACCACTGTAGCATACCTCTGAGTGTGGTAATTGCAACCTCGTCCAGTTTGTCCATATTATGATTCTGATATCCATTAATGGACAAAAGCAGCAACAAGTGACCTCCAGTCCGAACTAGCGGTGCATTTCAAATTGCAACGGACTCCAAGAAAAAAAAGCGCGAAAGGGTGGATTGTACCATCTTTCAAGGGGGAGCCTAATTAAAATTAAAGTTAAGTTTAATTTGCATTTATGCAAACTATAATTATCTAAATACATTCATATTACTTCATAATTATTAAAATCGAGTGACATCTATGTGATAATTGATACACGTTATAAGACACAGAATTATGGTACGTACCTTTATCACGTGATGTATCACCAGGTCATCTTCGGTTCACGTTCAGAGGCAAACGCGGTCGGTTTGCAGTATTTATATGACCAAATAAAGACCTGAGAGTGAGAGCCACAAACACTCTCACTCTCAAGTCTTTATTTGGTCATATAAATACTGCTCATAGTCGTAGTCCAGATTGTGGAATCGATGGATGCACCAAAGAGTATCGAGTCTACAACTCACTCAGAGGTGTCAAGTAACGAAGTACAAATACTTCGTTACTGTACTTAAGTAGATTTTTCAGGTATCTGTACTTTACTTGAGTATTTCTTTTTCTGATGACTTTTTACTTTTACTCCCTACATTTCTACACAAATATCTGTACTTTCTACTCCTTACATTTGAAAAACAAGCTCGTTACTTTTTTAACCTCCACGTAAAAGACGTGACATGATCGGACATGACTAGAGCATCGGACTAGAGAAGGAAAGTCGACGATGCGCTGCCTGTGTTCTTCTTCTACTGTTTTGAACAGGCAGCCTGTTGATTAGTTTGAGCTCTGCTGCCACCTAGTGACTGGAAGCTGTTTATCGTTCAAGCATCAATAAAGACACTAATACTGAAAGTCCACCTGACCCCACTATTTGAGAAGTAGCTACTGGTCTAATGTGAAACAAACAAATTCAGGTATGGTGTGGTTTCTGTTGCTATCATTAGCTTTTTGAGGATTTTTTGGAAGCTAGTTTACAACATTAGCAATGCTATGGAAACACACCTTTTGATAGTTTATAGCTAACACTAGCTAGCGGTTTAAAAACAACAACCCAATAACCCTCAATTTATTATTAAAAATTATTCAGATGTTCATGCAGGACATCTGGTCAATTCAGTCTAGATTATTCTGCTAGAACTTTTTCATTTTGCAAAATTAACGGATGAATTGTTTCATTAATGGCAAAATCATTTTTACTTTTTACTTAAGTACATTTCAGAGCCTGTACTTTCTTACTTTTACTTGAGTAAAGGAGTTGAATCAGTACTTTTACTTTTACCAGAGTATTTTTTTACACAAGTATCCGTACTTTTACTTAAGTACAGAATGTGAATACTTTTGACACCTCTGAACTCACTATGGTGTCACATTTTAAGAAACCACCACGAACACCTGGACAGTGGCAGCAGTAAGTCACTGGGAGAGAGGACAACAGCGACCCCAAGCCGGGGAGCCTCGTCAGCAGCGAACAGAAACATGTGGGCATACAGGCCAGCTGAGTGTCAAACAGACGAAGCAGTGGTGGAAAACAGGGAGCAAGATGTAATGACTGTTGTGTCACGTCCTGCTGTGGACTCTCCTGCATCATGTCAGTCAGAGGTAAGTCTGGTGTTTCCTTCTGTACACAACTACAACCAGCTAAGCTTTATCATCAACCTTTTTGTTTATGTCTCACCATTCCAAAACAGATCTCAACTGGATTGTCATAATGCTGTTTGATGACAGCATATCATATACATTGGATTTTCTTTTTTTTAACAGGATGACATCAGGTGTAACACTCTGACCAGACAAGCTACTGCTACAACCCATGGCAAACATGATGGAACCACCAGTCTTGGAGGATGTTCATTCAGGTGTTTAATTTTGTAGAAGAGATCACAGACATGACACTAAACTAAAGTCATTTCAAATGGCAACTTTCTGGCTTCAAGAAACACTAAAAGAAATCAAGAAAATAAATTGTGGTAGTCAGTAACAGTTACTGTTTTAGACCAAGCAGAGGGAAAAAATGATGGAATCACTCTGTAAATCTTCTTTCCCAAAACTAACACCTGCATCAGATTAGACCTGCTCGTTGGTCTGCAGTTAAAAAGCAGTGATGACACCTTGAGAGCTGTTGCACCAAGTGGACTGACATGAATCATGGCTCCAACACGAGAGATGTCAACTGAAACAAAGGAGAGGATTATCAAACTCCTTAAAGACAGTAAATCATCACGCAATGTTGCTAAAGATGTTGGTTGTTCACAGTCAGCTGTGTCTAAAACCTGGACTAAGTACAAACAACGTGGGACGGTTGTTAAAGGCGAGAATACTGGTAGACCTAGGAAGACATCGAAGCATCAAGACAGAAAACTTAAGGCAATATGTCTTGAAAACAGAAAATGCTCAGCAAAACAAATGAGGAACACATGGAGGAAACTGGAGTCAACGTCTGTGACCGAACTGTAAGAAATCACCTAAAGGAAATGGGATTTACATACAGACAAGATAAACTAAAGCATCATTAACACCTAAACAGAGAAAAACGAGGTTACAATGGGCTGAGGAGAAGGAGTCGTGGACTGTGGATGACTGGATGAAAGTCATATTCAGTGATGAATCTGCATTGGGCAAGGTGATGAGATTTATGAAGACGACTGCCTGAAGAAAACATGCAGATTTACACAGTCACTGATGATATGAGGCTGCATGTCAGGTAAAGGCTCTGGGGAGATGGCTGTCATCACATCTTCAGTAAATGCACATCATGGACACTTCTCTTATCCCATCAGCTGAAAGGATGTTTGGGGATGATGAAATCATTGTTCAAGATGATAATGCATCTCGCCATAGAGCAACAACTGTGAAAACATTCCTCGAAGAAAGACACATCAGGTCAATGTCATGGCCTCAAATAGTCCGGATCTCAATCCAACTGAAAATCTGTGGTGGAAGTTGAAGAAAATGGTTCATGACAAGGCTCCAACCTGCAAAGCTGATCTGGGAACAGCAACCAGAGAAAGATGGAGTCAGACTGATGAAGAGTAGTGTTTGTCACTCATTGAGTCCATGCCTCAGAGACTGTGAGCTGTTATAAAAGCCAGAGGTGGTGCAACAAAGTACTGGTGGTGTGTTGAAGTGTTCTTTTGTTTGTTTGTTTTTCCCTCTGCTTGGTCTAAAACAGTAACTGTTACTGACTACTACAATTATTTTTCTTGATTTCTTTTAGTGTTTCTTGAAGCCAGAAAGTTGACATTGAAATGACTTTAGTTTAGTGTCATGTCTGTGATCTGCTTTTTTTCTACAAAATGAAACAACTGAATGAACATCCTCCAAGACTGGTGGTTCCATCATGTTTGCCAGGGGTTGTAGTATGTTGACTGCAAGACAAAAACACCATCTTTCACAGGTTTATCCACATACAACATTATTACATTTATTTAATCTGTGGCTTTGTTGATTATCTGCACGTCAAGTCCAAGCTTGGAAATGAGGTCAAAGCATAGGCCTACCTCTCTCTCACTGAATGGTGCACATCTGGGCTGGTGCCTGCAGTTTAAAACATTGTGTGATATTCATAATGAAAAAAAAAATAATAATAATAATTTACAGTTACCTTATTAGTCTCCATTAGCTGCAACATGACTTGTATCTATGAAATTTGATATTTAATAATTCCTTGTATTTGCTCTCTGCTATTTAGTTAGGATAATTTCAAATTTTGAATTTGCTTTTAATGCCTTATTAATTCGTTGGAAAAGCATCATTGTGTTGATGTTACTGTTCTTAATATTCTTATTCTTTATAAAAGAGATTCATTCATTCATTCATTCATCTTCTGTACCCGCCTGTTAAGGGTCGCGGGGGTCTGCTGGAGCCTCTCCCAGCTGTCTATAAAAGAGATTGTACTCTAATAATTTTAAAGATGGACTGTTGGGATTTAATTTGCTCTTCTTTCTTCTTCGTTTTTCAGAGAGGTGTGAATGACGTCCAGCATGGTTATTTGTATTATGTCGTATGTTGTATGTTGTATAGACCAGTCTGCTGTCATCTTAATATGCTAGATATGAAGCAGCAGGTTCTGTCAGGTTCAGATGTTCTGCAATGAAATAATAATAATAATAATAATAAAAAGCTTGAACTGTTGTTGTTTCATGGCATTCTTAAATTGAGAAGTTGTACAAATGGTCTTACTCTTAAAATAAGTCTAATAATCTTGTTGCTCCTCTGAGTTTTATTGTAAAACATTTTTATACTGTTTCTGGTTCATTCTAGCTCAAAATTAGCTGGAATATCTTATCAAGAAAAACTTAGTCATACTTTCTTAAAATGAGATTTTTTTTCTAATGTGAAACATGCTTGACGAGAGTATTATTCTTTTTGGACAAAAAATAAGACTTATTTCCTTGATACAAGGCTTTTTTCACTTTCTTAAAATTCCTTTTTTGCCTTCCTGTCCGCTCTCACGATCTGGAATCCGTCCAATGAGACGTGAGAATCCGGTGTCAGTTCATTCACCACGTCTCCGTGAAGCACATGATGCTACACTCCTGATATTTCCTTTGCAGCCTGGTTAGCGCCGTCAGCTTCTCCATCTTATTGGGGAAGGAGCTCACGTTCCCCATAGTAACTCTGCAGCCCTCTCCCCTTCTCCTCCTTCCCCTTAATTCCACAGGGATCTCCGGTCGTTGTCCTGGGAGCACCCTCGTGTTGCACCGTGCTAACAGCTGACCCTGGGACGGTGGAAGGAAGCTGGAGAACCTGGAGAGAACCCACGCAGACACAGGGAGAACATGCAGACTACACACAGAAAGGAACCAGTCGACCTGGGTTAGAACCCAGAACCTTCAGACTGGGAGGCATCAGTGATGACCACCACACCACTGGACCTCCTCTTATCCAATAGCTGCCCTGAGGTACATATTTTAGTTAACTTTACTAGGTTATCAAGAATATGCAGTTATTACTGGTATTTATGAAGTAACAGTTACTTGCATGGTGAAAAACACAAAACTGCGCATTTTAAAGAAGAAGAAGAAGAAGTGCGCATGCGCAGTAGCAACGAGTCTCTCCCGCTCAGTAACGCACCAGTCAGCACACAGGTAGACCAGGTAGACCGAGACCGGGACTCCAATGCGAGACACTGAGGGCAGCCTTCTGACTTGACTTCTGAAAATGAATAGGTAAGTTATCCAGCAAGTTTGTCTATTAATGTGTTTTAACTACTGCTACGACTTTTAGCGCTAGCTAACGTTAGCGGTAGCTGTGTTCGGTTTGCAGTAATTTGAACGTTGTACAATTAACGAGATTTAGCACATTTAGGTAGGGGTAATTTGAGCAGCGGTCCAGCGCGACCTGTCTGTGCGCCTGTGTGTATGTACAACTAAGTGCGTGTTTACCCTAATACTCTGCCTCGTCACTAAATACTAAAGGTACAGTCTGCCTATTACTGTTTTAATAAAATTAAACTATTAACAGTAGTGAATGCATTTTTCCACATTGGCCCAGCCCTATTTGCTGGGTGCTGTTTGCTGTTTGTTGCAGGTGTATGCAGAGTTCAATAGGGTAGTCACCAAGAAGTTGCAGGTGTTGTTGAGAGCTTCAAGGCAAAGAAAGGAAGTGTGGGACAGACACTGAAAGAGTTGGTGCAACAAATTGATGCAGGGGTAAGTCTATTAAAGACTTCTTCTGTCTTTATTTTTCTTGGTAAGTTGACTTCAAATAGTGATTGCTATTTTGGAGAAGTAGAGGTGGAGAAGGAGGGAGGTTGCTGTTTTGCTGCTTATTTTTTTGCAACAATTGTTTTGTACTGTAGTCTTTGAATGCTTCATTATCTAGAGCTTAATTTGTTCATCATCCACTTCTAGAAACCAGATGTGACGGCAGTGCGCACCTTTGTACTCCGAGTCCTCCCTGTTCTCCTTGGTGATGATCCCAGCGACTTCTATAACACCTGCTTGGTAAGTGCTAATAGGAGCACACACAGTTATGGGGAAATTTGACTTGTATTTACCAGTGTCTCATGAGAGAGAGATTAAAAAGGAGAGAAGAACGAGTAGGAGATGGGGAGAGGAGAGGAGAGGAGAAGAGAAGGAGAGGGGGAGAGGAGAGGAAAAGAGAAGGAGATGAGATGGTGACAGTTTTGAATTGACAATTTCCAACATTTACCTGTTGTAATGTAATGTTTTTGTTTGGTTTCATTACAGGATTGTGACACTGATGAAACCTGGGCTCAGATATCTGTCAGGGTGCTGACTGTTGTCCGTGAAGATGTGCAACTGATTCCACCTACACCCAATATCTACTGCCATCATTGTTGAGGGAGGTATTGTAATGGATGATCTCCAGAACCTACCTGAGGCACTTTGCCTGTTGTTTGGACTTTCATACGCTTTACATTTAGACTACCCTGAAGCCATGAAAAACACTTTGGCTTCATTCAAAGAGTGATGCTTGGCCTGGGAGAGAACAAACTCCCGCCAAAATTACAAAGTCTTAAAAATCTCTTGTTGAGTTAGACTGCAAATGTGTGAGTGGATTCACTTGTTTGTTTTTTAATGTTCACTGTGTTAAGACGCTCCACTCAAACTGTCATTCCATGGGTTCATCAGCAAGGTAGAGGCTGTAGATGTACGTATTACCATTCATGTGTGCGATCCATTACCCTCTCAAGCCTTTATTGTATTATTAATATTACAGTATTAAAGCTTCGTGGATGTCATTAAAGACAATCTTAAAAAAAAGTTGATATAAATGGAAGAAAAATAAAAAACAATTGATATAATTGAACTTTCAACTGTGTTATTACCATGATTTATTATGTTTAATTGTAATTCAGATTATTTTAGGAGATTGGGACCTGTTTTTCATATCTGAGCTACTTAGATTGCTGAAGTAAAACTTAATTCCTTTTTCAAGGCAATCGGTTTGCGTGGTTTTAGCAAGTAAGTCAGACTGCTGTTCAAGTAAATATATAACGTAAAATTTAGATTTTACAACTTAGATAGGTGTGTTATAATGAATAAACACAGTATATTTCACATGCATTGACTGAGTAGATTAAACTAGTAATTCCTGAGTAGTCTTTACTAAGTCAAGAGTACATCTAAAGTAAGTTATCAAGTATACTCTACTTGATTGTTTTAGTTGCTTAAACTCGTTTAAAAGTGTACTCTACGAAGGAAATGCTAGTTAGTACAACTTAAAATGCCTAGTTCTCTTCACTTTTTTTTTTAAGTGCAATCGGTTTGCATGATTTCTTTAAGTAATGATAACTAATTGGATTTTACAGTATAGATAAAACAATTCCAATCATTTTTCATGGATATAAGAGTAAGTATTTTAATATTTCCTCCAGAATCCTTTGCAGACAACGACTCCCTGAAGCCATGGACATCCCTAAAATGCAGTCAGTCATCTGTATTTGTTCTCATGAATAGTAGACTTTACTCTCGTAGAGTGTACCTCACTGGTCTGGATGTTGTGAATGTTTCATCACTGAAAGGATCCTCAGATCATCCATCGCTGTTGTCTCCTGTGGACGTCCACGTCCTTTTAGGTTTGATGCTCCTTTGAACACATGATGTGAGTTCACAGCAGCAGTTTCTACAACTCCACCTTTTATCTGCTGAACTGATCAGACATAACATTATGAAATCTGTTTCACCTCTGTCCATGAAACAGCTTTGGGTCAAACTGTCACATTACAGTACAGCAACATTAAATGACTCAATATAATATAAGAGAGACTGAGTTCTTTCATGTTGTTGAATTGGTACATCTTGTAGAAAATATTCACCTTAGTGTTTAGAATAAAGTTTAAGTCAGTATATTTATTATCAGTTAGAACAGGCTGTTCTCCTTTCACACCCACAGCTGAATAATATAGAACTACCTGCTGAACAGATTTCCTCATTGACTGGAACAAACAGTGATTGACAGTAATTAGATGACAAAGATAAACATCATGAAACGTCTTCAACCAAAGTAAAGATTGTAGAAACTTTTGTGTAGCTAGATTAGTGGATTCTTTAGGGAAATGTGGACATTAGTTATTGACGTATACACAACATAGAGACAGATGTAAATATCCAGATACCAGGTGATTCTTATAAATACCTAAAGCGTGACAGTTGCCTTGTGACACCCTAAAAAAAACAAAATGTAAAATGGCTAAAATGCTACTTAAAAAGAAGTTGGAGAGTAAAATGGTCAGTCCATCGTTGAGCTGTAATTGATCCAGATAGCCTTGTAATCTGAGCTCTATTACTTCCACCTGACCCACACTCACAGGAGAAATCACAGTAACTCCCTCATTGCAGATAAACACCTGATGAGGAAACACCATAAATCACAGCTGTGGTTATTTCTTCCTGTGGCCAGGTAAAGCTCACCCTGTGTCTATTATCAAGTTACTGTTATATTTTTGTGACATAAATATGTACGTGTTTACAACTTTCAGCATGAGTTAGGACTGATAAAGAAGAATAGTCTACTAGTCAACTCTATGAGTTATTAACAGCTCCGTATAACAGTGATTATTTTTTCCTCTCAACTTTTCACACGGTTTCATTTCAACAAATGTTAAAATGATTCAAAAATCTAAGATCAGAAGAAAAGTCAAGAAACTGAAAACAGATTTGTGTGTCAGAACTCTGTAGTTTTGTTATATCAAGAATAAATCAAAAATAAAATGACTAATGAAATCCAACATGACACATGTCAGAGTAAAAAGAGTAAACAGTAGAATAACTTATGCATAAGTGTGTACAGTGTTGTGTGATCGTTTAGTGGTTGTGTTCAGAATCACATTCTCATCAAACATAGTTCACATCTGTCTTCACCTGGTGTGACTCTAATTGGCGCCAAATAAATCTCAGCTGTTCTTAAGTTTTCTGAGGTCTTCTAAACTGAATGTTGCTATAAGAGACATGGAGCACCAAGACCTTAAAAAGCTTCAACAGGAAGACACTGTTGGAAGGTATCACTCAGATGAGGGCTACAAAAATGTCCATTAAATACACCATGAAACAGAATGAGGGCAGTCAGCACCAAGTGGAGAATATATGACACAACAGGACGTCCCTCTAAAACTGATCAGAAGACAAAACTGGTCAGGGAGGTTGTCGAGAGGCCAACAACATTAAACATTCTGACAGGAAATGGTTGCACATGTGAAAACTATCCTGTCTCCCAGAACCATGTGGAAAATGTGTTGAGATGATGACTGAACATTCATTAATACACAGGATTAGATGTTATAATCCCTTGTGCCAAGATCCCAGGCAAAACACATTTAGAGGAACAGTCCAACTGAGAAACCCTAACAAACCTACGGTCATGTGATATGATGATTAATCTACAATCTACATGAACTAAGATCAACTCACTGTTTTAATCACACCTTAGATCTGGTCCTAACATAGAAACTGAAGGTTTAACAGTATTTACTCATAACCCTCTTCTGTCTGATCAAAAGACATTTCATTACAGTAGATGTTTATCTGATGATGCTGTAACTAAATATAAAGAGTTAATTCCTTCTTTATTTACCTCAGTGCCATGTGCCAATGATGTGGACGACAGCAACCACAGTTTAACTCCTGCACTAATAGATTATTTTGTCGATGGCTCTGCAGCATCGCTTAGTTCAACTCTAAACTTAGTTGCTCCTCTGATAAAGAAGGTGATGAATGGGAGGAAGCTAGCTCCCTGGTATAATTCACAGCTGATCAGTTCAAAGCAGACAGTCTGAAAGATGGAAAGAATCTGTCATTCCACTAATTCTGAAGAAGCTCACATAGCCTGGAAAGATAATAATAATAATAATAATAATACATTTAATTTATAAGCGCCTTTCAAAACACACAAGGACACTTTACAAAACACAAGGACACAAAATAGTTTAACAACTTATAAAAAAGCTCTCAGTAGTATTAGAACAGCATATTAAGAATAAATAAGAAAACCTTTATTTGTCCCACAATGGGGAAGTTGCAGTTTGCAACAGCATGCAGAAATGACAGAGATAGAACAGATAATAGACATATTGCACAGACACATATTAGGAGTGCTCGCCATGGAGCCTAACAGCAGCAGTTCTTCACATTCAATCATCTCCTGGTTGAAGCAGTTTTCTGTGAATCCTGAATACAGTTTTTCTCGATTGTTTACACACATTTTCTGAAAGCATGCCTCATATTCTCAGAACTCTACACACAAATCCAAAAACACACACACAATGGGCAAAACCTCTCAATTCTCCTGCAAATTTAAACTTCACATTCAAAACAATGTTATTTCTTCTCAAAATGGTATTTTGTTTTCAAATGACACACACAAACCATCATATCAATAGACATTTATAAGAACCAGTTGAACACTGATGTGCTCAATGTAAAACACACTTCTCCATTCATCGTAATGACTTAGGCCTTTTTTGTTCAGTGTTACACTATATACAGACAGTATATACATAAGTGTGTTGTAATATAAAATATTTGAGAATATTGTTTTTATACTCAGAACACACAAATACACGGTAATAAATATATTTTATTTTTCCCACAAAAACAATGTACACAGTGTACATCCCAACCAACACAAAGTTCCACATACTGTACAATGGTCTACATACAAAACAGAAGAATTTACTGTATACAGTAAAAAAAAAAAAAAAAAAAACTATGCTGCATCCTGTCTTCTGTTTCGGTCTGGCCACAGCACCTCATCCACATCACAAGCAATGTTTTCCCTGGCCAAGCAGCGGGGGAAATATCGCCTAGCATGGCGAATCCAGCCATGAAAAGCATCAACTGCTATATCTCTACATGCGTCTTCCATAGCTTGGAGAAGGGGTATACGCGTTTGTGGATTTCGGTCATACACTTTCCATCTCCAGGCAGAAAAAAATGTATAAAATAGGATTTAGGGAGGGGGAATGTGGAGGGAGATAAACAACTAAAAAACGTGGGTGGGCAATGAACCAGTTACGAACCAGAGCAGCCCGGTGGAAACTTAGTTGTCCCAAATTACAACGTACCTGAGCTGCTCTGGGCCATCTATCTGGTCTGGTGGAATGAGTGTGTTGTGTAGCGTGTCCAGGAATGTGATCAGATGGGCAGTGTTGTAGGGGCCAAGGGTAGCATGGTGATGCATGACACCGTGGTGCGTAATCGCTGCACACATTGTGATGTTCCCTCCGCGCTGGCCAGGGACGCTGCCCGATCATATTCCTTCCCCTCCTTCGTCTTTTTGTGAGGTTGAATCCAACCTCATCAATGAAGATGAACTGGTGCTCCACTGCAGCCACCTCTAGCTCAAGGACTCTCTGAAACACACATGACAATATCAGAAATAGACATGGGAGTGGTCACTATTGTAAAACACAATCATTGTGATTACAATACTGAAATATGTATACAGTAATTTATACAGTGTTGCGAGTATGCATCAATTGTGGGATTGTATAGGACTCACTTGCACATAGTTATATCGCAATTCTTTGACTCTCTCTGAATTGCGTTCAAATGGCACCCTGTAGACCTGCTTCATCCTCAGATTATTTCTGCGCAAGACACGGTCCAGTGTTGATAAGCTTACCCTATCAATATTTTGAAATATGTCATTGTTTTCTATTATTTTTCTTTGTATTTGCCGTAATGTTATGGCGTTATTTTCTAGGACCATGTTGATTATTTCAGTTTCCTGTTCAGGAGATAGAAGACGTTCCCGACCACCTTGTGTTGGTAATCTTTCAGTTCTGCCAAACAAATACTGTAAATACTGTGTAGGAATGCAAAGTAGGAATACATTTCCCAAATACTTGAAACATACTTTATTTTTATAGAACAGTCCACAGGCATTTCTGTACTACTGTACTCATTGAGTACAGTATTGATATGCAGTACTGCAATTTTCTATTGAGAGTAGATTTCTTACCTATTCTCATTTCGGAAGGTCCGGATAATGGATGCTACAGTGTACCTGCTCAAATTTGGCTGTACCCTCATTGTTAGACCATGGTTGATCACATGGTCAACCAAAGTGGCTCGGATCTCATCAGAGATTACAGTCCTTGGCCTTCCTTGTCCTCGTTCTCGTCCTCCCTGTCCTCCTCCTCTTACTCTCACTCCTCTGGCTCTGGCTCTGCCTCTGTTTCCAGTGTTGGCATCCATTGCTCCAAAACAGAGCTCACCTGTTGCACTTTTTATGCTAAAGCTCTGATTGCTAATTGTAAACCTGTGTGACAGGTGTTTACCCATGTGATGAGTCAGTGTGCATAGTAGGACAACTTAACTTTAGAATTTGAATGGTAGTGTGTTCCTTGTGAAAACAAGAGATTTTCGTCATGAAAATTGTGCCAAATGCAGAGAATTGTGTGTAGTGTTGTGAAAAGTGTGTGTTTTAGAATAGCAATTTGAGTGTAAAGCAGGAATTGTGCTTGTAGTTTAGCAGAATTGGTTCAGGGGGTTGGTGCACGAGTTACATGTTGTGGTCATTGTGTCTCAAGTACCAGTTTTTGTGTGTAAACAATCGAGAAAAACTGTAAAATCTCTGCTTCATGAAATCAGTTTGCTCAGAGTGTCTTCACTGGATCATCAGCTGATTTTCTGTCTCTTCAATCTTCTGCTGAACTTCAGTCAATAAACGTCTGTTTCTCTGTTACTGAAACTGTTGATTGTGACACAGACTCAACAAAGAAACACTGAGCTCTGATAGAACTGAGACTCTATGAAAGAATCATGAAGAATCTGTGATGAACTGTGTAGGTAAGGAGGTCTACAGAGACCACTAGAGGGAGCTGTACTACATCACTGTAGAGATGCTGCTGTGTGGACTGACCGGACTGGTTTTCAAACTCACTACTATAATGTACAGTATAAATTGATTTTAAAATGATATTAAATGTCCTTTACTGTGATCTCTCTGGTTTATTGTTACTTCTGGAGAATTATCTGTTAATAAAACCTGATCACCCGGATGTATTCAGACTCCAGGGGCCGTATTCCTAAAGATTCTTATCAAAGAGTTGCTCCTAGTGGCCAAATTCTAAGAAAATTCTTAGAATCATGATGTTTTCTAAGAATTTCCCCTCAAAGGTAGGAGTAGACCCTAAAGATAAAAGGTATTCCTAAATAATCTCAGCTCTTAAGAGAGCTCCTAAGGTGAGATCTGTTCAGAGCAGGGAGGAGGACTTTTAGGAGGTTTAGGAATTTCTGAAGCAGAGGAGAAAATGGCTGAAAGAAGAGACAGGAGAGATATTCTCCAAACACTGAATGACAATCAAGCTTGTTACAATCGCAATATCACTGGAAATGAAAGTCATCACAACACTGAGGTATTTAGCAACAGGAAAAAATCAACCTGTCAAATCTTTCAAGAGTCAAATCTATGTCTTAAACACTTTTATTCTCATTGACCAGTTCATCCAGAAGCAAACACTGTTCCTCTGTCCAGTTGGTTTCGTACTTCTTTTCTTCTCCACTGCTGTTCGGTTTGTGGAAGATTTGAACACCAACCAACACTGCTTCTTCTAGGCCGGTTAGCAATCACAGAAACTGATGAAAGCTGAGACATTTTACCCTCGTTGATACCAGATGATGAAACATGACCAGCATGGTGAATGAATGGAAGCAGATCAATAGAACTATCAGCATGTGAATACTGTGGTAGTGGGAGTTTTCACACATGTTGTAGGATCAGTTTAAAGTATAGCTTACTATTTATTTATTTATTTGTAAAATATTCTACAGTCTTCATAGAGATTAGATTCTATCATTAAGTCTATTGATCTGACGTCCATTCTAGGTCTATTATCACCAAAAGTGTATTTTTATCTAACTTTTAGGATCAACCAATCACAACGGGGTCAACCAAACCTCCTCACTAAGATCAGAGTTTCTGTCCATTCCTTGATCAGAGTTCTCTGAGAATTTTCTGGAATCACTGCTAAACTAAGACTCCTAGCTAGGAATGTTTAGGCTAAGTTAAGAGCTCTGAGAGGATTCTCGGAATCTTTAGGAATACGGGCCCAGGTCCTGGATTGTGTAATTATCTGGAGACATACAGTCAGTGTTCATTATCTCTCCTGCATTCTGCGTCAGAGCGCCACACAGTCAAGTGGTTAAACCAGGAAGAATTCAACCTGAATCATGGCGTCATGTCCCCTGCTGAATTAAATGAGGACCTGTGATAGAAAAATACCACTGATTGTGTTCTATGCTCACCTTACCTTCAACTTTAGACTAGTTACACATAGACTTGTATAACAATCACAACTAAATGTATAACCTATGTGTAATTTGGTTGGTCGGTTGGATTTACAATGTTTTCTCACCTGTTCTTCTGCCTTTGCAAGGTCATTGCACTGAGGATGTTGTGAGCAACATGTGATAAGGGACTGATAGTACTCACATTACCATGGAATCCACATACCAAGATTATCTGTATAAAAGCTGTGTGTGTAGGGGAGACAGCCAGAGGAGCTTCTCTCCAAATAGAGCCCACTGTTGGCTTGCAGTTTTCCACTCTGGCTGATAGAGGGGACACTCACAATCAACCATTATGGCACAGGAGACAGGTGCATTGTGGGATAGAGAGAACTGTCAAAGCCTCTGTAGCAGTGTGAAGTGTGTGTTGACTGATCTGTGTGTTGTTTGATTTTAATCACATCGATGTGGCGTCTCTTTGTTCTGCTGGAGCTGTTGTGGTTGAACTGAGACAGAGTAGATCTGCTGGTCAGACAAGTTAAGAGCTCCAGACGGTGATTCTCAGTCAGTCTGCAGACAGAGGACTGATGAAGAAGAATAGTCTGCCGTCGTATTCAGTATACGTTTAGTATAAGTTTTCTCTTTTGTTTTGTTCCTGTACAGAAGAACTTTTTAACGAAACCTGCTGTTGTCACATTAAGCGACTTTGGTGAGTGAAGCTTCAGTTTTAATGTTGAGAATTATTGTTTATAACTTTATGTAATGTGAAAGTGAAAGTACAAGTACGTAACAGCAGTGTGTAGTCACGTCGAGTTTCAGACATCTATGAGTTGTTAACAGCTCCGTTGGTGATTATTTTTTCCTCTAAAGCTTTCACATGGTTTCATTTCAACAAATGTTAAAATGATCCAAAAATCTTAGAGATTAGAAGAAAAGTCAAGAAACTGAAAACAGATTTGTGTGTCAGAACTTTGTAGTTTTGTTATATCATGAATGAATCAAAATGGCAGAGATAATGAATACACCATGAAACAGAATGAGGGCAGTGAGCACCAAGTGGAGAATATATGACACAACGGGACGTCCCTCTGAAACTGATCAGAAGACAAAACTGGTCAGGGAGGTTTGTCGAGAGGCCAACAACAACAACATTAAACATTCTGACAAGAAATGGTTGCACATGTGAAAACTATCTCTACAGTCTTCATCGGTTTGTATCCTGTCTCCCAGAACCATGTGGAAAATGTGTTGAGGTCTGATGAGACTAAGACTGAACATTTTGAACAAACTTATGACCAAAGTTACGTTTGGCATAAAACCAACACAACACATCAGGTAAAGAACACCACACCCACTGTGAAGCATGGTAGTCACTGCATCATGGGGCTGCTGTTTGTCATCTGAATAGCTGAATAGCCTCAGTGATACGAGCTTCATGTTTTGGAATGATCCAGCCAGAGTAAAGACCTAAATCCTGTAGAGAATCTACCTGAGTAGAGCAGTGGACAGGAGATGAGTGACAGATTCTGCTATGAAACGTGGAAAAATATTCTAAATATGTGCCAAACTGAAAGACTCTTAGCCCTGCGATAAACTGACGAACTGTCCAGGGTGTACCCCGCCTCTCACCTGATGACAGCTGGGATAGCCTCCAGCTGACCCCGCGACCCTGAACAGGAACAAGCGGTTACAGAAAATTAAGATGAAAGACTCTCATGCAAAGAGACTGAGTGCTAGCCTGGTCGTTACCATCCTACGTTTCCGCCCGAAATTTGATTTCGGTCTGGCACGTTAGTCTGGCCCAATGTAATAGGAATCTGTCTCCGTAATGGGCGGATGCTTATTTTGAGGTTTAAAATCATTGGAGTTCCCTTAACCAATCGGCAACGTTTGGTAATGACGTATATTGTGCGCCGGAGTTCAGGCTCTTACGCTTACCACTTCCGCCTCCAGTTAAATAAATCAAACTTTTCCCAAAGCCAGTTGGAAGGAGAGCTACGACGTCCTTGCCATTTATAAAATTGACAAGACAAGCCTCTTGTTCTGGTTTTAATTCCGTGATGCTCTCGAGAGTTGAGACAACTTCGCGGATGGCTTCTAGCGTCTCTTCCTCCGTCGCCATTGTTGCTATGCTGTTGAACTACAAGCTTCGCTGGACTACAAGCAACTCGGCAGGAGAGTTCCGCTTCATCACTCAACTGTTCGCTGATTGGCGCGGACCGCGCGGTTACACGCGAACTGTGGAAGTGCAATTTGGCCAGACTCCGTGCCAGACCGAAATCAAATTTCGGGCGGAAACGTAGGATGGTAACGACCAGGTTAACTGAGTGCTGTAATCAAATTAAAGCGTTCAAGTAAGCATTAGATTGGAGGTGGGAACACTTTTTCTCTAAAATGTGTCACATTGGTTTTTAGTTGCATTGTGTGGCTTGTAACCAAAACTTAAACTTAAAGTAAAACTAATTAACTGTTTAATACACTGACTGAAGTGTTCTGTGTCAAAACACAATGATGAAGAATTAAGCTGAATTTTGAGTCTTTAAAGTCTAAAATATTTTGTAAGAAGAAATGTTTGCTTTTTGCTGTGTTGCTTCTTGCTGGTGAATATTTAAGGTTACAGACCAATTATGTTTGAGATGACACAGTTTTCCTCACGTACAGAATCCAGAGTGAAGCCAGAGCTTTGACCTTAAGAAGCCAATGAGGAAGTGAAATGGCTGTGAAAGAGCTGCTTTTTAAGACACTGGAAGAGTTGGGACATGAAGAATTCAATCAGTTCAAGTGGTACTTGCAGCAGCCGGACATCCTGGAAGGTTCCATGTTCATCCCAAAGAGTCACCTGGACGATGCAGACAGACAGAAAACAGTGGATAAGATAGTAGAGAACTACAGCCATCAGTCTGTGGAGGTGATGAAGAAGACTTTAAAGAAGATCAGCAGGAACGATCTGGTGGAGAAATTATCGAGCATTAGCCCCACAGGACAAGGTAAGCTGCAGGAGAACAAACATCACGTTGATACTACATCATCTTCCATACCGTACATTACATGTGAACCAGGTTCTGGATCCAGTGACTGACCTGTTGTCAACCTGTTTAGACCCAGCTTCAGTCTGAGGTCACTAGATCCAGATAGCTATTTACTTATCAACCACCTACTGCTTTGAAGCTGCTTAGTAGGAAACACTTTGTTCTGAACATGTTTGTGTTCTACTCAGATGTGACTCTACAACCACAACCTCCACAACTCATCACGAGGTACAAGACCAGGCTCCAGTCGAACCTCCAGACCAGGTTTATGCACCAACAAGAAGGATGGACAACAAAGAAGGACGAGAAGATTCTGGATGACATCTACACTCAGCTTCACATCACAGCTGGAGGAGACACACACTTCAACAGGATGTTCAGTCACTTTGAAATGGCATCTGGAAGACCTGCAGAACCTGAAGTCAGCAACATCTTCACACGCCCCTCTGGAAGGAAAAATAATATGAGAACTGTGCTGACCACTGGGGAGGCAGGAATTGGTAAAAGTTTCCTGGTTCACAAATTTGTGTTGGACTGGGCTGAAGATAAAAGCAGTCAGGATGTGCAGCTTATTTTCCCCTTCGCGTTTAGTGAACTGAATCTGTTCAGAGAGGAAGAACTGAGTTTTGCAGAACTTATCCACACATGTGTTCCTGAAACTGTGTACATGAAACAGGAGGATCTGAACAGCATCTTCACAGCTCTGCAGACGTCAGGAAACTCAGACTTTGACAAGAGCGAATACAGACTTGTTTTTGTGTTGGATGGCCTGGATGAGAGTCGCCTTCAGCTCGACTTCACGGCCAAAGTAAAACTGCCAGTTGATGTTACAGAGTCCACCTCGGTGGATGTGCTGCTGACAAACCTCATCAGGGGTAAACTGCTTCCCTCTGCTCGCCTCTGGATAACCACACGAACTGCAGCAGCCAATCAGATCCCTCCTGAGTGTGTTGACATGGTGACAGAGGTCAGAGGGTTCACTGACCCCCAGAAGGAGGAGTACTTCAGGAAGAGATTCAGAGATGAGGAGCAGGCCAGCAGGATCATCTCCCACATCAAGACATCACGAAGCCTCCACATCATGTGTCACATCCCAGTCTTCTGCTGGATCACTGCTACAGTTCTGGAGGATGTGTTGCAAACCAGAGAGGGAGGAGAGCTGCCCAAGACCCTGACTGAGATGTACATCCACTTCCTGGTGGTTCAGATCAGACACATGAAGCCAAAGTATGGCCCAGAAACAAGCATCCAGTACATTAAGACTCTTTCAGAGCTGGCTTTTAACCAGATGGTGAAGGACAACCTGATCTTCTCTGAGGAAGAACTGAACGTCTGCAGAAGTAGTTTCAGTAACATCTCAGTGTTTTCAGAAGTCTTCTCTCAGTTCATTAAAGAGGAGTATCAGCTGAGGACGGACAGAAACAAGGTGTTCAGCTTTGTCCATCTAAGCATCGTGGAGTTTCTGGCTGCTCTGTTTATGGTCTCAGACATTAATACCAAAAACATGAATGCTGAATCACAACAGCCTTCTCAAAGTCTACAAACTGTTTGTAGACAAACTCATCTGCCAGAGATCCACAGCATCACTATTGACAAGGCCTTACAGAGTCCAGATGGACACCTGGACTTGTTCCTCAGCTTCCTCCTGGGTCTTTCACTGCAGACCAATCAGATTCTCCTACAAGGCCTGACACAGACAGGAAGTAGCTCACAGACCAATCAGCTAATAATACACTATGTGAAGAAGAAGATCAGAGAACATCCATCTCCAGAGAGAAGCATCAATCTGTTCCACTGTCTGTATGAACTGAATGATGGTTCTCTCGTGGAGGAGATCCAACAGTCCCTGAGATCAGGAAGTCTCTCCAAAGATGAACTGTTTCCTGCTCAGTGGTCAGCTCTGGTCTTCATCTTACTGTCATCAGGAGAAGATCTGGACGAGTTTGACCTGAAGAAATACTCTGCTTCAGAGGAGGTTCTTCTGAGGCTGCTGCCAGTGGTCAAAGCCTCCAACAAAGCGCTGTAGGTGGAAACTATATCAGTTGTGATTCATCTCCAGAAATAAGAAAAATATCCTTGTTACATCCAAAAACTTTAAAGAAAGGCAACTGGACTTGAAGAGTTTCTAGAAGATGTTTCATTCAAGTCTTCAGTTCTAAAGGTCTGGTGGGGAGTTGGAGTTTAAACATCTGTTGGTGGTACACATCAGAAACTCACTTGATCAGAATCTGTTTATGATTATATACTTACCTGTAGTTGAACAAGACTGTTTGTCCCTGTCCTCTTTCCCTATGAATGGTTCTCCAACAGCCCATCATCAGTCAGAAGCTCCAGTTTCAAGCTCTGAATGGGGGTGAAACTTCTTGAGGACAGATGTTCAGACTGTATTGTAGATTGATGGCAGATTATATCTCAGTCCACCTCAACTGTTCATAGATGTCTTCCTGTCCTCCTCTTTCAAAACATCTGTCTTCTGGCTAAAATGTGAACGTAGTTATCTTTAAAGGAGTGTCCTTTGTCCTCCAGGTGTAGGTGGACCACTGAATCATTTCCTGATGAGCAGTCTCTCCTGAGTCTTGAACTAAATGAGCTACTTGGATGAAACATCTTCTAGAAACTCCAGTTGCTTTTCTTTAATGTTTTTTGGATATACCATGACCTGGAGAACCTTCTCAGACATCCTTGTTGTAGTTTCTCTTCTTTTCCTTCAGGTTGAATGGCTGCGATCTGTCCCAGAGAAGCTGTGAAGCTCTGTCCTCAGTTCTCAGCTCCCAGTCGTCCAGTCTGAGACATCTGGACCTGAGTAACAACAACCTGCAGGATTCAGGAGTGAAGCTGTTGTCTGTTGGACTGAAGAGTCAAGACTGTAAACTGGAGACTCTCAGGTCAGAATCCAGCTGCTTCATGTGCCAGCTTCATTATCTAACACTGGACAGTGGCATAATGTTATATGTTCTCACTGTTTCAGGCTGAGGGGCTGTAACCTCTCAGAGAGAAGCTGGGAAGTTCTGTCCTCAGTTCTCAGCTCCCAGTCGTCCAGTCTGAAAGAGTTGGACCTGAGAAACAACATGCTGTCAGGATGGAAGCTGCATCAAAGATGTACACAGACAACTGTGTGGTGAGATCAATATACTTGATTTTCACAATAATCCACCAGCTGATAAATGAATGACTTAAAATAGGGATTAGAACTGGGGTCCTTAACTTTTTTGACCGCGGGGCCCAGGTTTCTCAGTACAAAGTGGTCCGGGGCCCATTCAAATATTAACACTTTCATTTTAATTGATCCGCGTCTTGGTTTGATTTGTTACCAATAACTAGATCAAGATAGTGATAGTTTAACAAGCTAAAACCTTGTGAAATAAATGATATGATACACTGTGACCATCGCAAAGACATTTATTTATATCCTGTATGTAAACCTGCACATACAACAACACTGAACAGTATAGCAATTATAACATATCAAGTTGCTACAAGAAAAAATATAAAGGCTCAATATTTACATTTAGATAGACTCTCAAAAAACTGATGAGAAATTCAAATAAATACTATTCTGTGGTAACAAAATAAATACTTTCAAACTAATAAAAGTTTCAAATTAAATCAACTGTAAATAAAATATAAATAAAGTGCAAATTAAAATATTGCCTTATAACCTACTGATGAATTTGACAATTTAGCAGTCTTCATTTTTGCATGCCAGAACAAGAAGTTACTCTTCAAATCTGTGACAAATGAACAATAACAACAGTCACAATAAGGCTGCCAACCGTCCCTTGAAAAACAGAATCATCCCGTATTTAGAAACAATGTATCCCGTATTACCGTGAGAATCAAAAATAGTTTGTAAAATGTCAGTGGAATGAATGAACATTTACGGTAAACTTATTCCCAGGCCGTCTCCTGCTCTGTGACCAATTAGCTGACAGCGGGAATCCCACTCATCTCATTGGTCGAGGTACTGTCACTTACGAAGAAGATACTAAAAAAGATAATTTGTTTTGCATGTGTTCACTCAAAAATATGCATCTAATTCAATTCAGGTTCGAGTCAGATAGTTAAAAAAACAATCCTTTAACACACTAAAAAAATTACCGAACTTAATAAAGTCAGGGTTGCGCACAAATTTAGCCTTTTAGGAGGGGTTGGCATTAGCCTGGGTGTTCCCATACTGCTTTGCGCGCGATTTCATTCTCGCTGCAAAAGCAGTCTGGAAACCATCGCCCATATTTGCGCCTGAGATAGGGAACCAATCACAGAACGGGGGGGGGGGGGCAGCAAGACGATGACGACGTCTATGCGCGACACCGAAGCTTGTAGTGTGTTAATCCAACATGTCAGCGGACCTAACGTTACCGTTCGATGCAGCCTTAGACAGTGTTTTAAGTAGCTTAGAACGCAAGTTTATTTTAAAAAAAGAGCAACGTTTGGCGTTGAAAGACTTCATTGCCAAGAAGGATGTGTTTGCTCTGCTACCAACAGGCTTTGGCTATGAATCGCGCGCAAGGCAGCATGGGAATTACCAGGCGCATTTGATAGACATTCGTAGCGCCCAATAAACGGCTCTAGGCATTTGTAAAACCACGCCTCAAATACGAGAAAATGAACACGTAGTTTCCAGACCAGCTGCACATCTCATTGAGATGTGCAGTCGCGTCAGCCAGGCTAGGTTGGCATCACTTTCATCTTAATTTTTTCGTTTAAAAACTTCTACTGCTGCTCATTGGAGCAACTGGCTGACGCCTCACTGCCACCAACAGGTGGGAAGCTGCATTGCGGTCCCGCGGCCCTTGCGGCACACAAGTGCAGACCTGAAAGTTTTTTCATATTGGTTTAGAGTTTATACTTAAGAAAAACGTATGATTCATTTAATGAGGTGAGCTGATTTAATCAAACGTCAGGTCTGCAGCTGTAACCCTGTTTCTGGTTCATATGTGAAAATTATTAGAAGCTGATTTCATTTGTCAATGAGACTCTAATGAGAAAATGAAAACACTAAACTGAAGCCAGGAGTGTTGACTGAATCTGAAACTCTGCTTGTCTGCAGGACTGATAATGAGACACTGAAATACATCATCTCCAGAAGTATTCTGATCCATTCAGGATCTCCTTCTGTCTACCAGCTGAAACCAAAGAAAGAGAAGATTGGAACTCTGACTAGAATGACTGTTGGTAAAAGAAATGTGAACAAGATCAATAAAACCATCTTACTAGTTGGTGAATCAGGATCAGGAAAATCTACTCTGATCAACTCTCTGGTCAACTACACCATGGGAGTGAAGTTTGAGGATGAAGTCTGGTTTCAGATCGTAGAGGAGGAGAAAAGAAATCAATCAGAAAGTCAGACATCAGATGTGACCGTGTACGAGATCTTTGGTTTTGAAGATAAAACTCTGCCCTACTCTCTGACCATCATCGATACTCCTGGATATGGAGACACCAGAGGAATTGGACGTGATGTCACCATCAGTCAAAGATTATTTGACTTGTTTAGATCAGAGGATGGAGTTCATGAAGTTAATGCAGTGGGTCTGGTGATGAAGGCCAGTGATAATAGACTCAGTGATCGACTGATGTACGTCTTAAATTCAGTGGTTTCTCTGTTTGGAAAAGATCTGGAGAAAAACATCGTAGCTCTCATCACACACTCTAATGGAAGAAAACCTAGAAACGCTCTTGAAGCTCTTGAAGATGCAAAAATTAAATGTTCCAAAAATGAGAAGAATCAACCTGTTTACTTCCTGTTTAACAACTGTCAGGATGAAGACAGAACAGAAGAAGAAGAATACCTGGAAGGTGCTGATCAACTATCAATGAGAGGAATGAGAGAGTTCACAGCTTTTCTGGAAAAAACTGAACCTCAGAAACTGAAGAAAACTGTGGATGTTCTGAATGAACGTGTCAGACTGACAGCCTGCATCCAAAACCTGGAAGAGAGAATCAACCTGACTGAACTGAAACAGACAGAGATCAATCAGATTCAAGAAGCTCTGAAGAAACATGAAGAAGAGATGAAGATGAATGAAAAGTTCACTGTAGAAGTTGATGAGGTCTACAAAGATAAAGAACCTATTGATGGTGGGATGTGGTGGTTGTTTTTCCAAGCAGCTGTCTGCTGTAAACATTGTGAGGAGAACTGTCACTATCCTGGATGCACAATGACCTGGTATCCTGGACACTGTGAGGTGATGAAAGGAGGTCACTGTACTGTTTGTACCAACAAGTGTCCTGTTTCAGATCATGTGAAGGAAAACTGGAAATATGTGACCAAGATAAGAAGCGTTCTGAGAACTACAGCAGAGATTAAACAGAAATATGAGAGAAATAGATTGGAAAGCATGAAGAAGTTGAGCCTTTTGAAAAATCTTGAGAAAGAAATGAATCAACTGACATCAGAGAAGTCCCAGTTCCTGGATGAGGCCTACCAACATGTTGTCAACCTGGAGCAGATCGCCCTGAATGTTGACTCAGTGTCCACTCATGTCCACTTGGACTTCCTGATTCAGAAGATGAAGGAGAGAGGAGACAGAGAGAAGGTCCAGAAACTGGAGGAGATGAAAAACAGAGTGGATGAAGGAACCAGAGCAGCTCTGAGATACATGAAGAGTAAACTGGATCTGGAAAATAAGTGAAAGACTCATTGATGTAGATGAACATCATGATTGTGATGTTTCTGCTGTCGACTCTCTTTAAACATGAATCAGCTGTTTCATTGTGATTGTGTTCAGTGTAATATTCAGTTCATATTTCCAATCAGAAACATGGTGGAGGAAGTATTCAGATCATTGACTTCAGTCAAAGTAACAACACCAACATATTAGTAGTGTTATCAGTTCTCAGTAAATGTACTTCATGTATCAACAGTAAAAGTATTCCATGAGGAAAATGTTCTATCAGTGTGATATGATTGTATCTCATATTACTGGCTTGTTGTTGTCATTCTAATCAGTTTGTACAGAGGATGTCACTCACACTGAACTCAGACACAGTGGAGAAATCTTCTGCTGTGCTGGAGCTCCATCCAACTTTAATACTTCAGTGTTTTTGAAGAGAACAGTCCTGAAATCTGATGTTCTTTGATCTGATTGATACCTTGGATTATTCATGTGTTCATGCTGGAATGACTAGTTGGAATATTTCAGATGACTCAGGCTGAGTGGAAACATTTGGATCATTGGTTCTGATTATGTTGTTGTGATTTTTTAAAATTCACTTTATGCTGTTATTCACATTCAATCATTTCCTGGTTGAAGCAGTATTCCTGAATAAAATCTCTGCTTCATGAAATCAGTTTGCTCAGTGTCTTCCCTGGATCTTCTAAATAAACTGAATTCATCAGAGATAAATCAGAAACATTATGAGAAGACAATTCAATAGGTTGTTAAACTCTGAGAATAAAGACACTGGTGAGCTCAGCAATATGAAAAGACCAGGGGCCTCATGTACGAACGTTGCTTAAGTACAAAAATGTTACGTAAGTACTCGCTCACGTAAAAGTTCAGATGTATCAAGAGTGAAATGTCCGGGAATTTAGTACGTGGCTACGCCAACGACGTGGCTGGCGTAAGTAGGATTCTACAGAATCCGATCCTTTGGCGACACTTAGAGGTGATGCCGGGAAACTGTCATCAATGTGAAAACTATTACTCCGACCGATCGGGACTGTGCCGGTCGACCCTGAGCAGATCCATGCCAGCAGTGTGGGACGGAATTATCCGCATGTCAGCCAGGTATATCAGATTCCCATACAATGCATCTGAACAGGTCAACATTAAAGAGCAATCTGCAGCGAGAGCCGGTTTTCTGACTGTAATCAGAGCTATCAACTGCACACACATTGATATAAAAGCGCCATCGCATGAATTTGTAAATGTCAACAGGAAACATTTTCATTCGATCAGTGTGCAGATCATACGTGATGCGCAAATGCAAGTAAACATTCCCTGCAAACATTTCGACGTCTAATAAAGGTTGAAACGACGTCTAAACGTACACGTCACCAGGAGGTCTAAAAGTAATGCTGAAATGCAAATTGAAACGACGTCGCGTTGCAACCTCGACGTCTTTTTAACGGTCGTAAACAACGTCTCCACGACGTCCCGTTGTAACACAGATGTCTTCTAAACGCGCATTATTCACCTTCTAAAAACGATCCAGTAAATATTCTGATATATATATTTTTTACAGCTGTATGTGTCGAGTTTTAGATGTTGTTTCTGCAGTGAAGTGGAGTTAAAAAGAGGTTGACAAATGCAGGTAGAGAAGATGTTGACGTTGCGATCTGACGTCTTTTCAACCTTCATTTCAGCATTACTTTTAAAGCCCCTGGCTGCGTCTAGGTCTCGACGTCGTTTTAACGTTTGTTCAACGTCGAAATGTTATCTGTTCAAACTGACTGATTAACTGTAAAAACAATTACAGTGTTTACATATAGATAATACATTTAATGAATAATAAATGATATTAAAAATATTTTTTGCTATAAATTAACACATATAAATACAATGTATTAACAGAACCTACCTTTGGGGGGAAATTATAAGTTTGACAACACAAAAGTGCAATTTCTTTAAAGTTTTATTACACAAACAATCAGAACACTTGAAAAACTAAAAAATAATGAGACCAACATGATTCTTACACATACAGCTCTGGAAAAAGTTAAGACACCACTTCAAAATGATCAGTTCCTCTGGTTTTACTATTCATAGCTATGTGTTTGAGTAAAATGAACACTTTTGTTTCATTCTATAACCTACTGACAAAATTTCTCCCAAATTGGAAATAAAAATATTGTCATTTAGAACATGTATTTGCAGAAAATGGCAACAGGTTAAAATAACAAAACAATTCTGGTGTTTTCAGACGTTGTATAATGCAGTGGAGTGGAGATCCTCACTCTGTCATGTGAAGCTTGAAAAACATTTGAAGTATATTACTTAACAATTCTTAAACACATCTTGGGAAATTGTACACTGTTTTACCATCTAATTCACCTACGTACATACTACATACATCACATGAATGTTAAGTCATGAAACAGACATAAATTGCTTTTTGGTTATATTTACATAGGCCAAAAAGTCCCAGATAATGATAAAATAAAAACATTACATGATTTTAAATAGAAGAAGCATTGTTGATAAACAAAGCAGACAATTAGGCATTGCATTGGGAGTCAAATTTTTATGTTCACAATCCACTGAATATTAACATTTTAACAGCTAATCAATAGATTAGGCTACCATTGTTCTTTTATTTAGATAAATTAACATTTTCAAATTATCTTGGGGAAAAAATGCATTTTCTGGACACCTCCGTGTCAGCTGGTCTGTATAAGTCCTTCATTGATTTATGTCTGGATTTCTAAACTCCAATAGTCCAAAAATATCAGAATATTAGACAGAAAGCACACTGCAGAGCCCTGTTTCATGTTAGCCGAGTGAGCAGCTAGCTTGAAATCCACTCGACAGTTAAACACATAACGCACGGTCGGTCAATGCCACTTTTTAAAACACAGAAAGTTGCATATGAACCCACAGTCTATGATATGAACACATATAAACCGTCTCTAATGTTTTATGTCAACGAACTTACCGAAAACACTGTTCGGTACGTGCCGTGCTTGCTTCTCTGCAGTCGTGTTCCGCTGCCAGGTTTGAAGTAGAAGGTCCCGCCCTTTTCGCCTCTGATTGGCTAGAAGGGCTCTCACCCGATTGGTTGTATACATTTATTTTTTTCATCTAGTTGGTTTGTGGTCGAGGCGCAACCTAGACCTATTTTAAACTCGTTTCACGGTAGAGGTTGCCCCTTAGACCTGCCGTCAACCCCCAGGTTGATGAAATGTTTGCAGGGTTGTGGCAGCGTGCCAAAGAACACATTTTACGCATCCCCACTCCAGTGAGTAGCGTCTCCAATTCTATTTCTGTGAAGTTCTTCTTCTTTCCCGTCTTACTCATTCTTATGTTTTCGTTTTCTGATCACGCAGAGATGGGAATCTCAGGTGCAGAGTCAATTTAAATATAATTTCCATATTTAAAATGGGCGTGGACAGAGATTTGCATATTTAAAATGATCGTGGACAGGGAGTTGCATATTTAAAATGGGCGTGGACAGGGATTTGCATATTTAAAAGGGGCGTGGACAGGGAGGAGTCGGGTACGTTCAATCGGGATGTACAAAGGAAATGTGCTTCGAAATGCTTCTAAATCTGAGCTTACGTCACGATTTAGAAGGAAATCTACGCAACTGTTAGTACATGAGGCCCCTGGGCATCCACAGTAGACAACATTGGGGGACTATCTCAGGATTGTTTCCATGGTAAAAAAAAAAAAAAAAAAAAAAAAAAAAAAAACTTCACAGAAGGTTAGCAGTGAGACTGATTTAAAGTGCTGTGCCAGAAGTGTGTCAGACTGCAGGTCAATGAGTTCCATCTGAACATCACTGGGTGCATTATCCACAATGCAGGCGGAGGGAGAGGAAATCATGTGCATTTCACTCTCAACTGTTTTAAAGTCTTGAAATCGCCTTGGAAACTCACCATGCAGTGCTTCTAACATTGATAGGTTCCTGTTGAAGTGATCAGCTGATGATGCGGCTTCCTTCAGTGTTGGCAAGTGGGTGATAATGTTGTCCTTCATTTGGCTTGAGAGAAGCTGTACATTTCATGCACAAAAAGGCCCTTGCATTGCAGCCTGACATTTAGTTCATTCATTAGCGCAGTCACATCAACAGCAAAACCAAGGTCTGCCAGCCAGTCTGTGTCTGAAAGCTGAGGAATGTCATTTCCTTTCTTCACACAGAACACCCGAATCTCCTCTCTCAGGTCCCAGACATTTTTCAGCACTTTGCCCAGGCTGAGCCACCTAACAGCTGTGTGGTAGCTTATGTCGCGATGTTCAGTCTCATTTTCCTCCAAAAGTGCAACGAACTGTCTGTGATTCAGTGCTCTTACCCTGATGACTATTTTAGTGACATCAACAACATGGTTCATTTTTAACACTGACTTACACAACACCTCCTGATGTATAATACAATGCAAAAATGTCAATTTCTGCTCAGGGTTCATTTCTGTCTCTTTATCCTGCATTCTCCTCAAAAGTCCAACATTTTTCCCCGTCAGATTTGGACAACCATCTGTTGTCACACCAGCCAGCTTTCCCCATTTGAGTCCCAACTTGTCCATACATGCATTTACTTCCATGAACAAATTACTTCCAGTTGTTGTCCCTTTCATTGGCTGCATGGCTGCCAGCTCCTCCGTGATCTTGAAGTCTGCAGTTATCCCACGTAGGAAGATGAGTATTTGGGTAGTGTCACGTACATCACAGCTCTCATCCAAAGCCAGGGAAAAATAGTCAAAGTTGACCACTCTGTTCTTCAGCTGAAGCTCCAGATTCCCCATGATGTCCTCCACCCTCCTTGTTACAGTGCGTCGGGAGAGGGGCACGTCCCCAAATATTAGCGCTGCAGAGTCCACCAAACACTCCTTGATAAATTCTCCGTTAGAAAACGGCTTACTATTTCTGGCGATTTTGTGGTATATGACATAACTTGTCTTGACAGCCGCTCTGGGTGTGCAAAGATTAGTAAAAAATCCCTGTCGGTTTTGCAGTTTAGCTAGCAAAGCATTCGACTCCCTCACGCGCTCTTCATCACTCCTCGTGTTTGGTCATGAAGTGGCGATTCAAATTGTAGTCCTTGAACACAGCGACCTGTGTACCACAAACTAAGCACACCGCTTTACCTTTGACTTCTGTGAATAAATATTTAGCAGTCCATGTCTTGTTGAAAATGCGGCATTCGGTATCGACTTTTTGCTTTTTGGCGTGAGCTGACATTTTGAAGGCTAGCATCACTCTGTTCACGCACTCACGTCGTGGATGCATAATATGCACGTGTGTCACATAAATAATAAAAAAAAACAAAGGCTTGCTTTTCAAAATAAAAGCAACACAATTGTAAAGCATGAATGGCATAAATTATATAATATTTTTTCAGTCATGTTCGGATTGACCGCACCCTCACGTGGGCCGGACAGAGACGCCCAAAGGGCCGAATGTGGCTTGCGGGCCGTAAGATGCACAGGGGCCTCATGTACTAACAGTTGCGTAGATTTCCTTCTAATCGTGACGTAAATTCAGATTTAGAAGCATTTCGAAGCACATTTCCTTTGTACATCCCGATTGAACGTACCCGACTCCTCCCTGTCCACGCCCCTTTTAAATATGCAACTCCCTGTCCACGCCCATTTTAAATATGGAAATTATATTTAAATTGACTCTGCACCTGAGATTCCCCTCTCTGCGCGATCAGAAAACGAAAACATAAGAATGAGTAAGACGGGAAAGAAGAAGAACTTCACAGAAATAGAATTAGAGACGCTACTCACTGGAGTGGAGATGCGTAAAATGTGTTCTTTGGCACGCTGCCACAATGTTTACTTGCATTTGCGCATCACGTATGATCTGCACACTGATCGAATGAAAATGTTTCCTGTTGACATTTACAAATTCATGCGATGGCGCTTTTATATCAATGTGTGTGCAGTCGATAGCTCTGATTACAGTCAGAAAACCGTCTCTCGCTGCAAATTGCTCTTTAATGTTGACCTGTTCAGATGCATTGTGGGTATTTGATATACCTGGCTGACATGAGGATAATTCCGTCCCACGCGGCTTGCATAGATCTGCTCAGGGTCGACCGGCACAGTCCCGATCGGTCGGAGTAATAGTTTTCACATTGATGACAGTTTCCCGGCATCACCTCTAAGTGTCGCCAAAGGATCGACATCTGTAGAATCCTACTTACGCCAGCCACGTCGTTGGCGTAGCCACGTACTAAATTCCCGGACATTTCACTCTTGATACATCTGAACTTTTACGTGAGCGAGTACTTACGTAACGTTTTTGTACTTAAGCAACGTTCGTACATGAGGCCCCAGGTCTGCTCTAAAGGCTAAAAACAAACCGGTGGGACAGGCGAGAGGCGCTTGTCTAGCGGTGTCGGTGCCAAAAATGCACAAGGTTGATCTGGAAAAGGAAGAGATGAAAGAGATTTTGTCTGGTGAGCTTGATGCTTTCTTACCTTTTGTGTCCGATGGCTTTGTCTCTTTGGTGGGAGGTAAGAAAAAAGTACAAGTTAAAATTGTACATGATACTGCTGTGTTTGACTCCTTTATCCAGGCTTTGGTGCTGCCCTTTTCAGAGGAGAGCAACACTGGATCCTCTGTTCCTGTTTTGGGTGTGGGCATGAAGGTTTTGCAGGTCCCGCTGCACAATGTTGTTGGGACATGAACCTGGTGGTGAGCTATGGAAGCCCACCATGCATAACCAAGTTAACCACATGTCTTGGAAACAAAGGGAAACACTGGAAACCTCGAGACCTCAACCGTTGCACGTGAAGCACCCGCCTGGACACCACAGTGTCCCCGCTTTAAAGTGCCAGAGTTCCTTGCCAAAGACATCGAACATTTTGATCCAGACAGCTGTGATCATAATGTTGACAATTATGTCAGGGATTTAGACCACGCCCTAATTGATTTGCCCCATCCAAATTAAACACACCCGTCATGAGCATCCTAGAGATTATTACAAACGTTTGAGACATGTGTACATCAAGGTGACCCCTCCATGCAGGACATCAGGAAGATGACACAGGTGGCTTGGGAAACTGTTGTCACTTCCAGAGCAAGAGGGAAGACAGTTGAGCCCTCCAGCTCAACCACCAAGGCATCATCCCAATCTACCACCTTTAAACATCATCCTCACAACAGACCAAAGGGGGGTGATAAAGGGCCACACAGGGACACTGAGCGTTGTCGCCATGTCCGCCAGCTTCCCCGAGATAGGCATTCACACAGTCGGAGCCTTACTCCGAAATTATGGCCCAGCAGTATGATCAGCCAATAGACTTCTCAGATGATGATCGCAGCATCTCTGAGTGCAGCTTAGATGATCATTTTTCAGCAGACAGTGACAACGTCTATCTTAGCTAAGCAAGACATGTGGTTAACTTGGTTATGCATGGTGAGCTACGGAAGCTCACCATGCATAACCAAGTTAACCACGTGTCTTGGAAAAAAAGGGAGGGACTGGAAACCTCAAGTCCCACAATATTCCAGCTAAACAGAGAACTAGAAACATTGATTTGATGTGATGTTTGTTTATATTGAGTTGTTATAGTATAGTGATTTGATGTTAATTTAGATTATGCAACACATAGACTCAGGGTCTCTTGCATGCTTAACTAACCATGCTTTCTCTAACCTGGCACCTCATAGACTCTTATCACATTCCACGAAGGCATTCAGCCAGCACATGGCACATGATTGTCCCCACTCAGCAGCCATCTCGTTTCCTTTGTGTTCAAGGCCTCAAGGCCCCAGCAGCCATCTTGACACACCCACAACCAGCGGCCATTTGACACACACACACGTACACCTGTATAGAGTACACTGAAGTTAGATTGTATGTTTACAATCTAACTACAATCATGAAGCTGTTGTACATTTAACACAATAAAGCCTCTGCATACCATGCGCAGAGCCAGGGAGCTTTAGAGCAGTTCCATCAGACGCTGAAGTCCCTGTTAAGTGCTTACTGCGTTGAGATGGATAGAGACTGGGAGGAAGGATTGCCCTGGTTATTGCTGGCTGCCAGACAGGTCACGCAGGAAAGTACTGGGTTCAGTCTGAATGACTTGGTGTTTGGGCACAGGGTACGTGGCCCGCTGACTTTGATCTACGATCAGTGGAAGCAAGCAGAAACTCCACAAAACCTGACTGACTATGTTAATGGTTTTCGGCATAGACTGTATGTAGCCGGGGAGTTGGCAAAACAGAAGTTGTCTTCTGCGCAGAGTAGAATGAAGAAAATGTTCGATCGACGTGCTGAGCGCCGGTTGTTCAGTGTGGGCGACTGGGTTTTAGCGCTGCTACCTATAATTACTTCACCTTTGCAAGCTAAGTTCTCAGGTGAATATGAAGTAGTGAAGCAGGTATCTGAGCTTAACTATATCATCTCTACTCCCCAACACAGAAAGTCTTGTGATGCTGCTCCGTCTTCTTCGGAAGGTGCATGTCCAGTTTGTTCAGTGGGCAGAGTGTCTGCTGTCCATGCCCCTCAGTCTGTGGCAACTGAGGTGGAGGATGGGTTGCCATGTCTGGATCTCACTGTGTTGCAGGGCCGTCTGAAGAACTCAGAGTCCTTGTGTAATTTGAATGTGTTGTTGGGTCATTTGTCGGAGTCAAAACAGACGGATTTATCAGCGTTGATTGGCTCATATTTATAGAAGTAGTAGCACCCATTACTGACTTGCTAAAGGCAAAGGTAACTTTTGTTTGGTCTCCTGTGTGTCAGCTAGCTTTTGAGCAAGTAAAGGTGATGATGTGCAATGCTCCGGTTCTTGCCGCACCGTAGTTTGATCGCTGTTCTCTCTACAGGTGGACGCCAGTCATGTGGGTGCAGGTTCTGTCCTGCAGCAGGAAGAACTTTGGTGTTGCGAAGCCTGTTAGCTTCTTTTCCAGGAAGTTGAATTCTTACCAACTGAATTACTCGACCATCGAGAAAGAAGTGCTAGCCTTGGTATGGTAATTGGTAAATGGCCTTGCTTTTATATAGCGCTTTTCTACCTATTGGTACTCAAAGCGCTTTACAGTCAGAGACACATCTACCCATTCGCTCACACAAGCACACACACATTCACACACCAGTGCCACGCACTGGGAGCATCTGGGGGTTCAGTGTCTTGCTCAAGGACACTTCGGCATGTGGCACATTCCGGGGATCGAACCGCTAACCCTCTGGTTCGTGGACAACCCGCTCTACCTACTGAGCCACAGCCGCCCCGGTATGGACTTTGACACATTTTGATGTGTATGTGGGGTCTGGTGTTGTGTCTGTGGTGGTCTACACTGACCACAATTCTTTGACTTTTCTTAATTCTCTGCAGTATCCAAATCAGAGATTAATCCGTTGGTCATTACTATTGTCTGGTTAGACATTCAGTACATCAAGGGCTCTGACAACGCGCTGGACACGTTGTCAAGAGCACCTCATCACTAATCCTTCCGATGTTTAATTTAGTTGCTAATGCATGTTAATTTCCTTATGTCCTTGTTTTTCTCCTTTCCTCTCTTAAATTGCTTCCTTTGGTACCAGGTTGCTAAGAGGTAGGGTGTGATGAGTGCTGGAGGTAAATGAGTGCATCAGGTCAGTTGGTCGTATGATTGAGGAAAAAAAAAAGTGTATATACATATAGCCTATATAGGGCAAATAAATATAGAATCTTTTGTAAATGTCATAGTTATATATACTTTAGTTGTTTTTTGGGGGGATATGCTGTAATGTCCTGATTATGTATTTTGGTTGGATTCCGGGATTGGAATCCCTTCTTATGGAGGGGGGTGTGACGGCCACCTGCCACTAGGGCCTGTGTTGTGTTTTCCCCTTGTCTTGTCTGTTTCTGCAGGTACCTCAGTGGGCGGGTCTAATCTTGAGCAATTGGGAGCACCTGGCCAGTCTCCCTGAGCTTATAAAACCAGGCAGTCATGATCCTCACTCTCTCTCTCATCTTCCACCTGGACTCCTCCAACAAGGGTTTTGGTTCTGCTGACTTTGGCCTATTTGTGTTAGCACCTCTCAACAACACACATACACTAACATGCACCCATCAACAGACACACTGATACTCACCCTCAAATCTCATTAATTCTTATGGGTTCTTTTGGTTTGTTTTAATAAATCAGTTGACCTTTATGTTTTACCGCATTTCTTTGTCTTTTGTCATGGCTTATGAGCATTCATCTTCTGTACCCGCTTATTCCTGCTAAGGATCACGGGGTCTGCTGGAGCCTATCCCAGCTGTCATTGGTCTAGAGGGGGGTCCACCCTGGACAGGTCTCCAGTCTATCACAGGGCTAACACAGAGAGACACTCACACCTACGGCCAATTTAGAATCACCAATGAACCTAACCAGCATGTCTTTGGACGGTGGGAGGAAGCTGGAGAATCTGGAGAGAACCCACGCAGACACAGGGAGAACATGCAGACTACACACAGAAAGGAACCAGTCGGCCTGGATTAGAACCCAGAACCTTCTGGCTGTGAGGCATCAGTGCTAACCACCACACCACTGCGTTGCCCAATTACTGTGTTTCTATACCAATTCTGAGCCAGCTACACTCTTTCTGTTTATGCTGTTTCTAAAAAAAACTGTAGTAAATGTTTATCCTGTCGTATCCAGATTCACTGTTTATCAGAATCAGGGAGCATTTCAACCGATACAGAAAAAATACCTTTCTGGAGAATACCTCTGCATTAAATGGGTAGTCATACAACCATTCAGAGACATTTAGTTGGATTCAGTAATACACAGGATAAGATGTTATAATCCCTTGTGCCAAGATCCCAGGCAAAACACATTTAGAGGCCCTGTTCAACTAAGAGACCCTACCAAACCTGTAGTCATGTAATATGACAATTAACCTATAATCAGCCCTAGATAACGCCAACAACCAACCACAATGGATGAACAGGAAAAAGAAATGAGAGGTGCCAATACACCATCAATCAAATCCCGCCGGGATAGGCGCATCCTGTCTCTCCCCCTCCCACCAACACCGAAGGAAGGCGGGGCAGACATCCATCAAGAAAACAATAAAATAAATAAATAAATAATAAAAGCTGGAGAATACTGTCAGTAGCACAAAGTCCCTGTTGTCCGAAGGCACTGGCAAGCAACAGCAGTATGCAGCATATCATTGGGGTTTTCAAGTGGGCACCTCCTTTCACCGATGTTTCGTTAAGTTAGGCCGACGACACCTCGAGAAGGCTTAACGGTGACTTCCAGCATCCTGGAGTCACCCCCCTCCACACCGCCACTGCACAACCCTGTCTTCCTCACCATTCGATGTCTATCAACAACTAATATAGCAACTAATAACCACGAGCCAAACAAACAAATCTACCATGATTCGCTCTGTTGATACGGGCCGGACCACGTAACAAACAAACAAACCTACCATGATTCGCTCCGTTGATACGGGCCGAAACACGTAACAAACAAACAAATTGCGTAACAAACAAATCGATCGTGGCCTACATGCGGCCATCCTTACCTTAGCTAGTTCCCCAGCTAGCATGCTTCCTGCGTACCCATAACCAATCGCTGGCTCTCTCTGCTGCCCGGGACATGTTGCTAACCGCAGTCCTCTGGCTTCTCCCTCGTATGCCCAGCTCACTCAGCAGAGCAATCACCGACTTTGCCACAAATCCACGGCAACCCACTTCCACCGGGCGGAGATAAGCCTTCCATCCATTCTGCTCTGCATCTGCTGCTAACTCTGCATACTTAGCTCTTTTTCTTTTTGGAAATAAATTCAACTCCACTGTGCTCAGATGATGTGACAGAGTGGGATAAATTAAAGGATGTGGTGGTGCATATGTGATTGATCAAAGCCAGAAGGAGCTTCCAATAGAGACATACTGACTGAGATTCAAGCACTAAGTCAGACACCTGATGACCAGTGATATAACATTTGATAGAAAATAAATTGAAATTTCAAATCACAAATTTGTTGTAAAACACGAGAGAACTTCAAGAACTTTGAGTTCAATGAATCTTCTAAAGCAGTGAAAGTCAGCTGGCAGCCACATCTGGCCCACCAGAGCTTTGCATCTGGCCCCAGAATATTACTGAATTCAGGGAAAGCCTAGTGAGGAAGAGGAGCATCCTTCATGTCCCCAGGTCTGGATGTCAGCCTATTTTGAATAGCCGCCTCGTACAGCCATATCTCTTTCCTCACATTAATATCACAATTGCCCCATAGTGGCTTCCTACAGTACAGGTAATTTGAGTCCGTTTGGCAGGAGAATTGATATATCAAATAATAATGTATTACTTATTACTTATTAATTCTTTTATTTTACAAGAACATCTCACAGTGTCTACTAAGAAAAAGTCTGGCCCTTGGACAAACATAATTGATGACCCTTGCTCTAAAGGAAGAAACAAAAGGTGTGTGTAGGATTTAACTTGAAGGACAGTTAAACCTTCTCTGTCAAAATTTGTAAAAAAAAAAAAAAAAAAAAAAAAAAAATTCAATTACGTAGGCTGCATAAATTACTGTGAGAAATATACACAGTTAAAATACATTTATAGAAAAGTAGTTCAGCAGAAGCTTGAAGAGACTGAAAAGCAGCTGATGATCCAGTTAAGACACTCTGAGCAAACTGATTTCATGAAGCAGAGATTTTATTCAGGATTCACTGACAATTGCATCAAGCAGACTGGATGAATGTGAAGAACAGAATATAGTGAATTTAAAAAATCAGAACAACATAAAATGATCTAAATGTTTCCACTCAGCCTGAATCATCTGAAATATTGTCATTGCATTTAGATTAATATTTAGATTTACAACTAGAGAACTCCTTGGTAAACCAGTATCTAGGGATCTGATAGCGTTCCTCTTCTGACACGTGGTCTATACCGTGTGTCAGTTTTGAATAATAAGATCACGTTTATACAGACAGATATTTAAGCAACCGGTCTCATTTTCCCATCATGTTGTGTTAGAAGGGATTTGTCCTCTGCTGTGATCACAAAAGGTCACCTGCTTTTATAATCATTGGAAATTACTGATACAAGCCTTGTCATCATTCTCTATGAGGTGGTACAATAGAGCTGTTGTTTCCATCTCACAGGCAGGTGAGTAACATCCTCTGTACAAACTGATTAGAATGACAACAACAAGCCAGTAATATGAGATACAATCATATCACACTGATAGAACATTTTCCTCATGGAATACTTTTACTGTTGATACATGAACTACATTTACTGAGAACTGATAACACTACTAATATGATGGTGTTGTTACTTTGACTGAAGTCAATGATCTGAATACTTCCTCCACCATGTTTCTGATTGGAAATATGAACTGAATATTACACTGAACACAATCACAATGAAACAACTGATTAATGTTTAATGAGAGTCGACAGCAGAAACATCACAATCATGTTGTTCATCTACATTAATGAGTCTTTAACTCATTTTCCCTGATCCAGTTTACACCACAGATACTTCAATGCTGCTATGGTTCCTTCTGTCATTCTGTTTTTCATCTCCTCCAGTTTCTGGAACTTCTCTGTGTCTCCTCTCTCCTTCATCTTGTCAATCAGGAAGTCCAAGTGGACATGAGTGGACACTGAATTAACATTCAGGGCGATCTGCTCCAGGTTGACAACATGTTGGTAGGCCTCATCCAGGAACTGGGACTTCTCCGATGTCAGTTGGTTCTTTTCTTTCTCAACATTTTTCAAAAGATTCTCACTTTCTCCATTGTTCTCATCAAGCTGCCTAATTTGTGCCTTGGTTTTCTGAACTTTCCTCGTCTTGGTCACATAGATCCACCTTTCTTTCACATGATCTGATACAGGACACTTGTTGGTACAAACAGTACAGCGACCTTCTTTTATAACCTTACAGCCTTTAGGATTCCGGGCCACTGTGCATCCAGGATAGTGACAGTTTTCCTCACAGACTTTACAACAGACAGCTCCTTGGAAAAACACCAATTTCCACATCCCACCATCAATAGTTACTTTTTCTTTGTAGACCTCATCAACTTCTACAGTGAACATTTCATTCATCTTCATCTCTTCTTCATGTTTATTCAGAGCTTCTTGAATCTGTTTGACCTCTGTCTCTTTCAGTTCAGTCAGTCTGATTCTCTCTTCCAGGTTTTGGATGCAGGCTGACAGTCTGATACGTTCATTCAGAACATCCACAGTTGTCATCAGTTTCTGAGGTTCAGTTTTTTCCAGAAAAGCTGTGAACGCTCTCATTCCTCTCACTGATATTTGATCAGCACCTCCCAGATTTTCTTCTTCATCTGTTCTGTCTTCGTGCTGACAGTTGTTAAACAGGAAGTGAACAGGTTGATTCTTCTCATTTTTAGCACATTTTATTTTTGCAGCTCCAAGAGCTTCAAGAACGTTTCTAGGTTTCCTTCCATCTGAGTGTGTGATGAGAGCTACGATGTTTTTCTCCAGATCTTTTCCAAACAAAGACGTCACTGAATTTAAGATGTATGACAGTCGATCATTCAGTCGATTCTCAGTAGCCTTCATCACCAGACCCACTGCATTAATTTCATGAACTCCATTCTCTGATCTAAACAAATCAAATAATCTTTGACTAACAATGATATCATGTCCAATTCCTCTGGTGTCTCCATATCCAGGAGTATCGATGATGGTCAGAGAGTAGGGCAGAGTTTTATCTTCAAAACCAAAGATCTTGTAAACGATCACATCTGATGTCTGACTTTGTGATTGTCTTCTTTTCTCGTCCTCTACGATCTGAAACCAGACTTCATCCTCAAACTTCACTTCCATGGTGTAGTTGACCAGAGTGTTGATCAGAGTAGATTTTCCTGCTCCTGTTTCACCAACTAGTAAGATGGTTCTATTGGTCTTGTTCACATTTCTTTCTCCAACAGTCATTCTAGTCAGAGTTCCAAACTTCTCTTTCTTTGGTTTCAGCTGGTAGACAGAAGGAGATCCTGGAGAGATCAGAATACTTCTGGAGATGATGTCCTGATATTTTGGTGAGATGTTGTTTGTGTTTCTGCAGAGAAAAAGCAGAATATTTTTTTGTGACATGTTTGAACTAATTGACTATTTATAGAGTCAAACATTACATTAAAAACATTTTGTTAATTATGCATTTACTAAAATAATCAGCAATAATGAGAGTGACTTTTGAGTTGGTTTTGAAAACTCAGATAAACTTTTTGTCAACATCATGGTTGTGTCTATGAAGATTCTGAGTCATTCAGGTAATGGAATATCTTAAAACAAAGCTAAAATCCACTGGTAAAGTATGAAACCCATTCAGGAAAACTCAAACAAGTCCAGCTGACTTTAAGCTTGCAGCCTGGTACATTTAGCTTTGTTGTGGTTCATAACTTGAGATGCAAATCGGTAAAAGTGGTTTGGATGCTGTTTTCCAGGGCAGCACTACAAAGTCAGTGTATGTGTTTAATGTATACCCATGTCGACCTAGAACTATACTGAACATTTTAAGTGTTTTGGAGTTTTCCAGAATTGGATGATTTTCATCAACACATGACACATAAAAGTTGTAGGTTGGCATCCAATGTGCCAGATCAGATATTACTTATTCTCCCCTGAAAAGTAGCCAGTAACTTCAAACATCAAACATCTCGCTAATAAGCGAGTAAATAACTTTACTTTGTGTGATCAATGCGTTGAGGCTGTGTCCATTAATTCTTGTTGTCTAACTGCATCAGTGAGTCTAACTCAACAGTCAGCAGCAATAATACGGTATCTGCACACTTACAAACTAACAAGCAAACAGGACCTCATGCAATAATCTTTAAACATTGAAGAACAAGCCGAAACAATTATTATGAACCAGAAGTCGATGTTTCACTGAAATACACATTGGGAATTTAAAGGAGATCAGATTTAGATTTTGCTCTGTTGATTGAAAATCTCCAGCACTTTTCATCGACTTATAATTAATCATCTTAATAGTCTTTAAACATCAGCAGTGTAGATTTTGTTACCTACACAGCTGTCTGTGTTCACCTACATTATTATTTGTTCATGTGCTTCACAGGATTCTGTTAGTTGATCCCACACATATCTCAGAGCTGCTCTGGTTCCTTCATCCACTCTGTTTTTCATCTCCTCCAGTTTCTGGACCTTCTCTGTGTCTCCTCTCTCCTTCATCTTCTCAATCAGGAAGTCCAAGTGGACATGAGTGGACACTGAATTAACATTCAGGGCGATCTGCTCCAGTTTGACAATACATTGGTAGGCCTCATCCAGGAACTGGGACTTCTCTGATGTCAGTTCATTCATTTTTTTCTCAAGATTTTCCAAAAGACTTGACTTCTTCTCACTTTCTGATTTATTCTCCTCAAACTTCTGTTTTATTTCTGCTTCAGTTTTCTGAACTTTCCTCGTCTTGGTCACATAGATCCACCTTTCTTTCACATGAGCTGATACAGGACACTTGTTGGTACATGAAGTACAGCGACCTCCTTTCATGACAACAGAGCCTTTTGGACTCCAGGCCATTGTGCATCCAGGATAGTGACAGTTCTCCTCACAGACAGTACAACAGACGGCTGCTTCAAAAAATACCAACCGACTTTGTCCATCAGTAGGTTCTTTTTCTTTGTAGACCTCATCAACTTCTACAGTGAACTTTTCATTCTTCTTCATCTCTTCTTCATGTTTCTTCAGAGCTTCTTGAATCTGTTTGATCTCTGTCTGTTTCAGTTCAGTCAGTTTAATTCTATCTTCCAGATTGTGGATGCAGGCTGTCAGTCTGATGGGGACATTCAAGCCAAATGTTGTCTGAAGTTGCTGAGGTGTTGTTTTTTGCAAGAAGGTAGTGAATTGACCCATGCCTTTCTCTGTTAGACTCCATAGACTTTCTAAATCGAACTCTGTTTCCTTTGTCTTATCTGTGTTCTGTTGGTTGTTAAACAGGAAGTAAACAGGTTGATTCTTCTCATCTTTGGAACATTTAATTTTTGCATCTTCAAGAGCTTCAAGAGCGTTTTTAGGTTTTCTTCCATCTGAGTGTGTGATGAGAGCTACGATGTTTTTCTCCAGGTTTTTTCCAAACAGAGAAATCACTGAATTAAAGATGTACATCAGTCGATCACTGAGTCTATTCTCACTGGCCTTCATCACCAGACCCACTGCATTAACCTTACGAACTCCATCCTCTGATCTAAACAAGTCAAATAATCTTTGACTGATGATGACATCACGTCCAATCCCTCTGGTGTCTCCATATCCAGGAGTATCGATGATGGTCAGAGAGTAGGGCAGAGTTTTATCTTCAAAACCAAAGATCTCGTACACGATCACATCTGATGTCTGACTTTCTGATTGTCTTCTTTTCTCCTCCTCTACGATCTGAAACCACACTTCATCCTCAAACTTCACTCCCATGGTGTAGTTGACTAGAGAGTTGATCAGAGTAGATTTTCCTGCTCCTGTTTCACCAACTAGTAAGATGGTTTTATTGGTCTTGTTCACATTTCTTTTACCAACAGTCATTCTAGTCAGAGTTCCAATCTTCTCTTTCTTTGGTTTCAGCTGGTAGACAGAAGGAGATCCTGGAGAGATCAGAGTACTTCTGGAGATGATGTCCTCATATTTTAATGAGTTTTTTCTGATCCTGCACAAGTAGTAAAGAGTACATTTCATTAACCAAGCTTCACAATATTTAACTGGAAAAAAATAATAAGTTATTGCTGGGAGGCAGTAGGTCGGTTTTTGCAATATTCCTCATGAGTTCTGTCTGTTTTTATATTTTCAAATATTTCAAATTTTACCAACCATAGTTCACTATAGGTCAGGGTTTGATGCCTCGTCTGCCTTGTCCAGCTCATAACTTAGCCTTTGGTATTTTCTTATTTATAATGTTGTTCCTGGTATACTTCCATTTTATTTACCAGTCTTCAGTCTTTAAAAAAATACTAAAATCTCTCTCCGTAGTCTCTACTGAAATGGTTGTTTAAGTATGTTGCACTGAATTCATTTTAGATGAATCGTAGTTGAACTGGAACACATACATTTGACTAGATGTTGTGACTGACTGCTGTTGGTCTTCCTCTCCTATTATTATTAGTACTGGTATGAAGGTGTTTCTTGTGTTGACGGTACTCACTGTGTTGCCATGGTGATCAAACAGATGTGATGGCATCTGGATAAAACACATGACAAAACATCATACATTCTTTCATTAAACCAAGTTAATTTTGCTAAACATTAAAGCAAAACTATTGTTGGGAGGCTGGGGCACTTTTTCAAATCAGTCTTGGATATGACCAAGATTATCTAAAATACTAGATGATCGCAAGCGATCATAAAGGGGTCCATGCCGTGGCGAAGTCGTCCCTGAGCGGGACCAGTAGCGCCCCCTATAGACTGTTTCACATGAAACTTGGTGGGCTTGTAAGGACTTATCCACAGATTATTATTGTCAAATCTTAAGCAGTTAACTGTGACTGGTTTGTGAGATATAAACATGTAGTCGTTGTAGCGCCCCCTACAGCCCGAAATTTCACACAAGCATATTACAATGACGGTTGCTAAGTTTCATAAGGACTGGGTGAATACTTCAAAAGTTATAGGCCTTAAAGTCATGTTTCCGTGTCACCTGTAGCGCCCCCTGTAGACGTGATGTCACGCAAGTTGATGTCATGAAGTTAGCTATTGCAGTTTTGAGATATTGAAATGTTGCTTTTGTAGCGCCCCCTAGAGACCAAGGGTCACAAATGTTCAATCAACAATCAATAAATTTAACTTTAAAGACACGCCTGGTCTCCACATTTTGTCCCTCCTCTGAGCCAGGTCATGACAAAATGGGGGCTGGTCCATTCATCAGATTGTGGTAATGGCAGTTTTTCTATCCTGTTTTTGGTGGAGCATCACACATGATGATGTTTTCTTAATTTGGAGAGCTTTAATTCATCTAATCCATTTTGGCTCTTTTCTTTTTGAGGAAGGCACATAGTGCTAAATTCTTTGTGGCCTTAGATTGACTGGTGTTCTCCTCTGTTAGGTGTAGCAGCAGGATCTCATAAGGAATCTGTTGCAAGGGGTTCCTAGTATAACGGGTAAAGTGGTTGGAGCCGCTGGCTCGGGATCACATTCAGGGTTTTTGGGATGTTGCCATTTTTAGTTGGTCAAGATTGCTCAGCATTACTCTGAACTTAATCTCAAACACACAAAGGACAACATGAAGAGCATCATAAAAGCTAACCTGCAGGAAGGTGGTTTTCTGCCAGATGGAGGTAAGAGAGGAGCAAGTACTTCTGTGGCTGGCTTAACATTTGAACAGCAGAAAGAACTGCTGATGAGTTAAGAGCATGAAAATGAGTTGGAAAGAATGAAATACAGAACCAATGAAATTGGATTTGGAATTGCAAAAACTAGCATTGATTAATGATGGTAGAATGTGTGCATCTGCTTTAATGGGGGGAGCACCGGTCCACATTTTGATTTAACAAGTAACACGAGATTCTTGCCACAGTTAATAAAAAAGATGTGGAAACTTTCTTTTGTATGTTTGAGCGTGTTCCAGATTCAAGAAACTGGCATGATGAAGAGCAAACGCTAATGTTGCTAATGTTGCTAATGTGTCTTTACAGGTAAAGCCCAAGAGGCTTATACTGCTCTATCCTCTGATGACTGTAAAGATTACAGTTTGGTAAACGCAGCTGTTCTGAAGGCATATGAGTTAGTTCCTGAAGCATATCGCCAACGTTACTGGGGGTGGCGAAAGACCAGTAAACAAGCACATGTGGAATTTGCACATGATTTGGTTTCACATTTTAAACGCTGGCGCTCTTTGTCTGGTGTGAAAACGTTTGACAAATTATGTCAAACAGTCTGTGCCAGATTACATCACAACATATATTAATGAACACAAAATCATGTGTTCCAGCAAAGCTGCAGTGCTGGCTGACAATTATGTGCAACAGAAACGCATCTTTGGTGAGCGGTACCAGAGTGACAAATTCCGGAAAGTAAATTCTTTGTCTCCAAAGCTGAAATAGCATGCTAAGGGTAAAAGTTATTTTAATGTATGTAATTATTGTCAGCAAGAAGGCAACTGGAAAAAAGGAATGTCCTCTGCTATAAGAAAAAGGTAAAAGATCTCAGGTGAAGTCAGTTGGTCTGGTTGTTTCTGTTCCTAACCCCATAGTTGACACAGCAAAATTAGTGGCCCCGTTTCTGGTGCAAGTCAGTAGGTACCTCTGACATTGACATAGATTACGCTCCATTTATGTCTGATGGTTTTGTAACACTAATTAGTGACAAGACGTTTCCAGTCAGAATTCTGCAGGACGCGGGGGCTTTGCATAGTTTTGTGAGGGCGGCAAACCTGCCTTTTTCTGCTGATTCAGACACAGAGGGGTGGGTCTGCAAACTGATTTTGTTCCTGTTTCTGTGTGTATGGACTGGGTGTTTGTGTATTTAACTAAAACAAAAAGAGACTTGTATATAAAATGTATACTTGTATTGTCTTTTAATACAAGATTAGGGGTAATTACACTACTCACAATAAGTTAGGGATATTGTGAGAGACTCAGTGGATGTCATACATACGGTGTTTGTTTCACTTCAGAGATTTTTGATAAGGAGCCACCCACCTTGTCTAATTGAGTTCTATTATTCTGTATTACTTTTTTATATACACTGATCAGCCACAACATTATGACCACTGACAGTGAATAACATTTAAACCATTTTGTGACAGTTCAGAGTTCAGTGTTCTGCTGGGAAACTTCTGGACCTGGCATTCATTGGTGTGGATGTTACTTAGACATGTAGCACCCACCTAGACCAGACCAGGCACCCCCACCCCATAGCAATGACACTCCTTGATGGCAGCAGCCAGGAACAACTAAAAAAAAAAACATGAAGAACAGCACAAGGTGCTGACCTGGCCTCCAAATTCACTAGATCCCAAACTGATCCACAGAGCCCCCCCCCCCCCCCCCCCCCGCGTGCATATTTATGAGCATTTTTCAGTGTTTAATTTCAATGGGTGTGTAATATTAAACTTTGTTTTATTGAACTTTTACTTTGTGAAATGTTTTCGTTTGGAATGGCTGGAGTTCACCCAGAGAGCTGCACAGGCCAGAACCAGCTCTGGTTGTGAGAGAGGCTCATTCTGGATAATGTTCCTAACAGCCCCTCATAAAATATCAACCGTTCTTTAAGACAGTATTTTTATTCTCGTTGTTTTCTATCAGTGCTGTCACAGATAAAAACTGAGAACTAACAGTCACAACACAAAAGAAATAAATTAACTAGAATTAAACATTTTCTTACACGATTGCAAAAGCAGACCGACCAATGAGACAATGGAAATAAAACAATCTACTCAGCAAGTAGATAAGTGACATGGATAATTGCAATTTACTCCAAAAGTAATCTAAATAATAGAATAAACTTAAAACCAACAGCTATCAGCAAAGATAGTTATCTGGAAGTTGATCAAGGTTTTGAAAAACAATCAGCACAAAAAAGAGAAAAACAGAAACTTATCTTCAGTTTTAACAATAAAAGAGATGTTTGTTTTCATATTGTGTGAACATTTTAACTTTATTAAATAAGTTTAGTTTAGTTTTGTCAATTGTTTTCAGGTTTTTGAATCGTTTGACATTTGAAGTGATCTTACCTGTTGTCGGTTTGCTGTTGCTGACGGGCCAGGAAGAGCAGGGAGGAGTCAGACCTCAGACATTTTATACCTCAGCAGAGGAAGGAAAGCACTGTGTGGTCACATGATTTCCTAGAAACAGTGTGTGGGTCAAACCAAACAATACCACAAACATATGTTTTTCATTTCTCTAATTAACTCATTTCAACATATTTCAAGTAGCTCACATTAAATTTCAACAAATTGTATCTGGACCAACATTGAATCATATTAATTCTTGCTTCTTTGAATAAGTACATTACGGGACAACTTGGCAAAAGAATGTGTTCCTCTTTGTTCTTGTTCAGCTGCTTTGTGTCTTTTTTAAAAAATCTTCATCTGCTGATCGTCAGAGTATCTGACTACCAGAGCTAGGGTCACTGACTCTCATTGCAGACAGACTTGCAGTTTGTTTCAGCTTCTTCTGCTCACATTTAAAACCCCAGCAGCTATTTTCAGTCCTCTCAGTGCACCTGGACCCACATCTCACTAATTCGATTTCCAATTCAGCACGTTTTGTCTGGAGTATCAGCTTGTATCAGATTCTGTCATTCCTGATCTGATAGGCAGTTTCACTGGTTCCTGCATTCCACCTATTACCTGATGCCATAGCTGATTCATAAACAACATACCTGATTCTTTTCAACCAGTCAACCCAGTCACTGCTCACCTTTGTGCTATCCTATACCCAGTTAGTTTTTTTGCTCACTATATTTAAATCTGGACGTCAATGACTGTCAAGTAACCTTATTAAGTGTACTGTCTGTCACCTGACTCCTTTGTGTGTTTACTTTTCTTTTCATACCATTGTTTGAGAACTGTTAGAAAGACCTGCAGAAATGACACTGAAAGCAGAATGTTGGTCTGATCAGCAGAAGTCTAATGGAAAGACATTTCATTACAGTAGACTCTTATCTGATGATGCTGTAACTAGATATAAGGAGTTAATTCCTTCAGTGTTTAAATCAGTGCCACATGTAGAGCAACCACAATTTAATTAACCCTAACCCAAACTCCTACACAAATAGATTATTATGTTGATGGCCATTACTTTTCACATGTGTGTGTCTTCAGTGACGTTGATTTATGTTTGGTCTCATGGGTTTTTATTTCAGTTTTGTACTTGCTGAGGTTTTATTATGTTGCACATGTCCTTTGGTGTAGAAACCTGTATAAAAATAAGGTTTCTACAGTAACATTTGAGGTATTTTTGTCTGGATTGTAACTGACTCAGCATGGCCTCACCCTCTGTCAGTCAGACAGAATCAAATATGATAACATCACACATCAAACTGTTTTTGCTTTCGATTTTAGAAGGTGTGACAGAAATCCTTGTTACAAATATGTTGTTTAACAGGAAATATATCTGATAGCTTTGTTTGTCTATGCCACTGAAGTATGCCAACAGATTGTACATTCTTCACTGAGCTGTCCTGAAGTAACCTGTGATGGTTTCTCTTTCAGGTGATCACAGCTCAGACAGTTAAATAAGGACAACATTAGAAACAGAGACTCCTGACCACCGCAGAGGGTACATATCTTTCATTTAAAATATCTGATAATAATAGTTTACTATTTTACCGTCACCAAAATCAACAGCTGCAAGTACTTAATAAGGCAACTACCAAGGGAAATGTGAGGAGGAGGAATAATAAGAACAATGCTATTTCCACTGATGGAGCATTTCAAAATAATTTTATTTTGAAAATCTAATATTATAGAAACTTCAGTAATTAGTTCTGGGTTCTAATCCAGGCCAGGGGCGGAGTGGGGCACTAAAATCCACCAATTTGTGATCTGCTGCGTAAATCCTTCGGCCGGCCGACCGGTAAAAGTCCCGGTCGTCCCGATTGCCACTCCGCCCCTGATACAGGCCAACTGGTTCCTTTCTGTGTGTAGTCTGCATGTTCTCCCTGTGTCTGCGTGGGTTCTCTCCAGGTTCTCCAGCTTCCTCCCACCGTCCAAAGACATGCTGGTTAGGTTCATTGGTGATTCTAAATTGGCCGTAGGTGTGAGTGCCTCTCTGTGTTAGCCCTGTGATAGACTGGAGACCTGTCCAGGGTGGACCCCCCCTCTAGACCAATGACAGCTGGGATAGACTGGAGACCTGTCCAGGATGGACCCCACCTCTAGACCAATGACAGCTGGGATAGGCTCCAGACCCCCATGACCCTTCACAGGACAAGAGGTTACAGAAGATGAATGAATGAATGAATGAATGAATGAATGAAAGACTTTGCAGCAGAATGTTGGTCTGATCAGCAGAAGTCTAATGTACAGCAGACTCTATATCTGACCTCAACTTAATACGTTTGGTAAGATAAAATCAGTTGTATTATCATTTGTTCAGTAAGTATCTTGATAATCCTTGATACTGCAGATACAGTTTGTACCCTTTCACACCCTCAACAATGATGTTGACACAGTGGTACAATGTAGTTTCTACCTGCTCAACAGACTTTATTTCATTGTTAAGTGGCACAAACCATGGTAGACAGAGATCAGATGATGAAGACAGATAAACACCATGAAATGTCTTCAACAAAGAAAAAGAGTCCACCCTGAGAACAGGAATCTTTTCACCAACACATTGACGCTGTTATTGCTATGTATAACTGCAGAGGATAACTACAAGTAGAGCATGGACCCCTTTATGATCCATGCCGTGGCGAAGTCGTCCCCGAGCGGGACGCAGAGGCATAAGTGGGTCGGACACGGCCTGAAAGGAGGCAAAGTGTCTGTGGAGGAATCCTTTGGCTGAGAAGTGAATGAGCGTCAGGAGGGTCGAAAGCAACGACATTTGGTGGGCTTGTATATGTTTACTGTGGTGGTTTGTGAGATATAAACATGTAGTCGTTGTAGCGCCCCCTACAGCCCGAATTACAAGAAACTTGGCATGATTGTACGCAAGAATATTATAATGATGGTTGCTAAGTTGCATAAGGATTGGGTAATTACTTCAAAAGTTATAGGCCTTAAAGACATATGAAATGTTTCTGTGTCACCTGTAGTGCCCCCTGTAGACGTAATGTCACCCAACTTGATGGGCATCTACAGAATATGTTACAGATTGTGTATGCCAAATTGCATGAAGTTAGCTATTGCAGTTTTTGAGATATTGAAATGTTGCTTTTGTAGCGCCCCCTAGAGACCAAGGGTCACAAAAGTTGGGGTGCTTGTACAGAATCATGTTATTATCAATGATATGAAGTTTGATTGAGTTTGGGTATATACATCACAAAATATTAGCTTCGGAGTTATACTGTTCCACGTCATAAAAACTAATTATCCATTAACTTTGTAATCAATAACTCTGCTACAGTTCTTTAGAGAACTTTTCATTATCTTTGTCCATAAATGATACATGCCAAGTTTGGTGAGAACTGGATGAACAGGCGGAGGAGTTGATTTTGATTTGAGGTGTAATCTTTTCAAAATGGCGGGAAAAAAACAAATGGCAGGCGGAAATAGGCGTGGCCTAGTCCATTAGAACCAGGGCTATATAAGGAATCAGAGGGAGAAAGAATTTTGTTTCTAGGACACACGGTTCTAGAGATATGAGCCAAAACGTATATTGATTTATTATAGCGCCACCTAGCTGCAGGCATGTGTATTGACACCTTGGCAAAGTGACATGATAGGACTTCTACCAAGTTACCAGGTTTGATGCCTTTCATCCTGCAGTTTGTCCTGGGCAGACACTTTTAGCCACGCAGAACATTAAGGCGAAATAGAAGAAGAAGAAGAAATATCGGAAGAAAAACAACAAGGACCCTGCAACTCGTCGCATGGACCCCTAACAATAACTACAAGTACAAAATTTAACAGTGACCGTTAGTAAGACAGTCTCAGTAGAAAACACTCACAAACCCAGATTTCAGTAATATCATTAACCCAACGAAAAATATTTTTGGCAGAAACACTTCAACCAATGCATCCAGTGCCCCAACAGCTTAAACATCTTTTAGTGTTTCATCAAAACAGCAACACTGTATATCAATTAAATACTTGTTTCACCATTTGGCACAATTAAATATTTACCTCAAAATATGTTTTTTAATAGTAACCTTGATTCATAGCATCTTAATTTATGGTTTAGACATTCTGACTATTAGCCTATTTCCAAGAAAACATTTTTCTCTCTCCAAACACACACACACACACACACACACACACACACACACACACACACACACACACACATAGCTCCTAGATCATTGTAGTCACACAGAGAGACTTGAGTATAATCTGCCAGCCTGACTTTATTCTATCAACTAAGTTCACTGTGAATCCTCCAGGCCGCCATTATCATGAGGAGACCCAGGGGAGGGAAGCAAGGTTTCTTGTTCCTGTGCTATGCGCTGTTACTGCTTGAAGATTGTTTTAGCTCACTATGGTCTGTTGGTCTGTTCGGTTAAGAGGTTAGCAAAACTCCATAAATGTTCTGTCTGCTCCCAGATTCTTTAAGTCAAGAAACAGGAGTTATTCATAGAACCTTATACAAATCAGCATAAATTCATTGGTACAACAGAAGAATAGGAAAATGAGTATTTACTCATAACTGTCTTTTGTCTGATCATCTCATGATAACATTTGAATTTACAATAATGGATTACACAGGAACTGAAAAGACATTTCATTACAGTAGATGTTTATCTGATGATGCTGTAACTAGATATAAGGAGTTCATTCCTTCAGTATTTAACTCAGTGCCATGTGTCTATGTTGTGGGCGACAGCAACCACAATTTAACTCCTACACTAATAGATTATTATGTTGATGGCCATTACTTTTCACATGTGTGTATGAGAGCATTTTATTCAGAATATTGTCCCTAACAGCCCTTCATATAGATGTGTGTTTGCATTTTTGTTAAGTCTTCAGTGATGTTGATTTCTGTTTGGTCTCATGGGTTTTTATTTCAGTTTTGAAAATAAGGTTTCTACAGTAGTAATTTGAGGTATTTTTGTCTGGATTGTAACCCACTGAACATGGCCTCACCCTCTGTCAGTCAGACAGAATCAAATATGATAACATCACACATCAAGCAGTTTGTGCTTTTGATTTTGGAAGGTGTGACAGAAACGATCCTTGTTACAAACATGTTGTTTAACATGAAAAACAACTGATGACTTTGTTTGTCTATGCCACTGAAGTATGGCAACAGATTGTACATTCTTCACTGAGCTGTCCTGAAGTAACCTGTGATGGTTTCTGTTTCAGGTGAACACAGCTCAGACAGTTAAATAAGGACAACATTACAAACAAAGACTCCTGACCACCGCAGAGGGTAAATATCTTTCATTTAAAATATCTGATAATAATAGTTTACTATTTTACCGTCACCAAAATCAACAGCTGCAAGTACTCTAGACCAATGACAGCTGTGATAGGCTCCATCTTGATAATCCTTGATACTGTAGATACAGTTTGTACCCTTTCACACCCTCAACAATGATGTTGACACAGTGGTACAATGTAGTTCTACCTGCTCAACAGACTTTATTTCATTGTTAAGTGGCACAAACCATGATAGACAGAGATCAGATGATAAAGACAGATAAACACCATGAAATGTCTTCAACAAAGACAAAGAGTCCACCCTGAGAACAGGAATCTTTTCACCAACACATTGACGCTGTTATTGATATGTATAACTGCAGAGGATCACTAGAACAATAACTACAAGTACAAAATACAAGTATACAACAGTGACCATCAGTAAGAGACTTGAGTACTATTTGCCAGCCTGACTTAATTCTATCAAGTGAGTTCATGGTCCTTGGACGAGAGAGAGACCGACAACCATTGACAATCATATCTACGGCCAATTTAGAATCACCAATGAACCTAACCAGCATGTCTTTGGACGGTGGGAGGAAGCTGGAGAACCTGGAGAGAACCCACGCAGATACAGGGAGAACATGCAGACTCCACACAGAAAGGAACCATCACTGCTGACCACCACACCACTGTGCCGCCCTGAGGGTAAATATCTTTCATTTCAAATATTTGATAATAATAGTTTATTATTTTACCGTCTCCAAAATCAACAGCTGCAAGTGGTTACAGAAGAAGATAATCTTCTTATTGTCCACTTTGTTTAGATTTATTCCAACATCCTCAGTCAGTGCAACTCAGCCTCTCCCTTCAATACCATGGCTAATAGGAATATTCTGCTTATACGTCCTTCCTTTGCTCACAAATCAGTGCTGTCCTTGAAAATAAAAGATTTCTGAAGCTCTAATGAATTGGTAAGTCATGCATACATCGCCTGGCCAAAAAGAAAGTCTCCACCTGGATTTAACTAATCAAACAGGTAGAAGCCTCCTATTGGATAATTACTGCATGGGTGATTATCTTTCAGCTGACAACAAGTTATTTAAGCCCAACTGATGCAATGAGCTTCTCATGTCTTCAACAACCATGTCTAAAGACACATCCTGTGGTCGTCTGTTTGAGAAGGGTCAAATCATTGGCATGCATCAAGCAGAGAAAACATCTAAGGAGATTGTAGAAACTACTAAAACTGGGTTAAGAACTGTCCAAGGCATTATTAAAAACTGGAAGGATAGTGGAGAAGCATCAGGGTAAGAAGAGAGGCAGATGAAGTGATGCACCCATCATGCCTAGTGTCTACTGTACAAGCCTGTGGGGGCAGTGCTATGATCTGGGGTTGCTGCAGTTGCTCAGGTCTAGGTTCAGCAACATTATGTGTCCAAAGAATGAGGTCAACTGACTACCTGAATATACTGAATGACCAGGTTATTCCATCAATGTATCATATTCCAAGATGACAATGCCAGGATTCATGGGACTCAGATTGTGAAAGAGTGGTTCAGGGAGCATGAGACATCATTTTCACACATGGATTGGCCACCACAGAGTCCAGACCTGAACCCCATTGAGAATCTTTGGGATGTGCTGGAGAAGGCTTTGTGCAGTGGTCAGACTCTCCATCATCAATACAAGATCTTGGTGAAAAATGAATGAAACACTGGATGGAAATAAATCTGGTGACATTGGAGAAGATTATAGAAACAATGATACAGAGAATGTGCTGGAATCAAAGATAAAGGAGTGTGTGACCTTTTTTTTTTTTGGCCAGGCAGTGTATAACTGACGTTGGTTCTATCTAAGTTGATACACATGCTGCCAATCTTTTTGCTCTGCTGGTCGTGGCTGCCCTAGCAACATTCACAACATTCATATACTTCATGTTCTATTGGTCATCTTGGCATTATTCAGAATAGAGACATTATCAACACGTCCCCAGCAAGTGAAGGCTAACCAATGGTGTTTTTCATCCAGAATATCAGGCCCGAACATCTGCAGATCATATCAGCTGATCACTGGCATTTTACCGTTTAGCTGCACAACATTTCATTTCAGTATGGTGGACTGTTGATCTTATTCATCATTTATCTTATTTTCAATTCAGCTATTGGGCCTTAATTTCTGTTTGTCATTGTTGGCATCAATCTGTGTTTGTATTTTGTGAAGCAGTTTTTGCTTTTGATTTTGGAAGGCGTGACAGAAACGATCCCTGTTTCGAATATGTTGTTTAACAGGAAATACACCTAATGGTGGTGTTTGTCTATGCCACTGAAGTATGGGAACAGATTGTACATTCTCCACTGAGCTGTCCTGAAATAACTTGTGATGGTTTCTCTTTCAGGTGAACACAGATCAGAAAGTTAAATAAGGACAACATTATAAAGATTCAAGATTCAAAGAGTTTATTGTCATGTTTCCCTGTACAATGAAATTCTTGTTTTGCCGTCCACCCAAATGCCTAACAATATAAAATACCTTAGAAATAAAATAGAAAAGATACATATAATACAAAATATAAACTATCGATGTGCAAACTGGGCTAGGGTTGTGAGGCTAGAAGTGTGAACAGTCCATGTTGGAGGTGGGTGGGGTCCTTAGTGATGGACTCTATCATGGTAGATGCTCTGCAGAGACGGGAGTGTAGTCCCGGTGATCCTCTCAGCAGTCTTCATCACTCTCTGCAGGCTGTAATCACACGGTGATGCAGCTGGTCAAGATGCTGATGCTAAGACACCTGACCACCACAGAGGGTAGATATCTTTCATTTCAAATATCTGATAATAATAGTTTACTGTTTTACCGTCACCAAACTCATCATGTTTTTATTATTTCCACTGATAGAACATTTCAAAATAATTTTATTTTGTAAATCTAATTTTATATAAAATTCAGGCCTTATTATAAATATAATGTAGAACATAAAACAAACCTCAGACATACATTCAGTCTCTGTATCTACATAGAAACTTCTATGTAATTATATGTAAAACGTTATTGCAAAAGAATTAAATAATTTATTTCAAACTAATCCTAATTGTGTAAAATAGAAAGTAGATTATTACAACCTTATTACAAAGAGTCAGTTACAGTGATGTTGATGTCACTGACTATCTCAGCTGTCATGATTCTAACTGTCACAGTTACAGTAGTTGAACTATGAACTTTTTTTTATATTTTGTAGAAGATCAAACTACACTAAAAACACAAGCTGATTCTCCAACAGAGTTAAGTCATTGTTTTAAAACCTCTTACTCTGTTCTACACTCAGTTCATAATCAAATGTTTCAAAGATATTTCTCCTAAGATGTGTTGATTATATAAAGCAGGAAGGATTTCAGTGAGGTCATGTGACCACAGAGGCTCCGCCCCCTCGGCTGATAGAGAATAAAACCTCTGAGCTCTGACTCCTCTCTGCTCTTTCTGACTCGTCAGCATCACAGAGTTTCCTGACACCAGGTAAGATCTTAGAAAGAGGAATGAGGAAACATTCACAGTCAGGACTGTCAACTCTGTAGAGATCTTTTAATGATATTTTCATTTAAATGTGTGTGGTTAATACATGTTCACCAACATTGCAATGAAACAACAGCTGCAGGATGAGTTTGGACATTCTTTTAATAGAAGTAAGGGACAATGAAATTATTAGTCATTTATTTATGTGTCTCTCTTTCAGTAACTATGACATTATCTAAATTGAAGTTGTTGTTCCATGACAGGAGCTTCCTCAACCTGAACATGTGAATCTGTTGTGGTTCCAGGTTCTTGCAGCAATCATGTTTCTTATAAAATACATTACTGTCTATTTAGCAAATGTGTGGGAGTGTGATCGACAATATTTAAAGTTTTTTAATTGCTCGTTGCTAAACTATGTAGATACAACGATGTCATTTCACTGTGTAACTTAACTTCGTTACAGAGGAATGTAAATATAATTCACTGTTTGCATGTTTTTAACCAGACCTCCTCATCTCCACCAATTCATCGTTCATCAGCTGATCACTTCATCATCATGTCAGCAGCGTGAGTCATGCAACACTTACACAACTATAATCAGTTGTAGTATATAATTAGAAATAAGAATCACATATATGATTCACATCAAATATTGTGGAAATAACAGGAGATGATCACAATCATACATTTTTTTTGTTTGTTTGTTGTTTTTAGTTCTTGGCATTTCAACACACAACCCGTTTGTTCAGTGTCATGTTGGTCTGTAACAGTCTCACAGTTGTTAAGTGGTCCTTTCTAAATCCTGCTGTAAAGGTCAGGTCAAGGGACCAACTCCTTTTAATGTTCATTTTTAAGCTAATTGGACCATTTTTGCAGAACTTTTTCAGAGAATAATTCAATGAGATGCCTTCTACACATACTCTACCTCCTCCTGTACCTCTTAACCACTGCTCTAGCTTTGTTTCTGCTTATGTTCTGTAGCTACTGATGATTATACCTCTCCATCTTTATGAAGTTTCACATCTGCTTTCTGACTTGTTCAGGTGATTCCTTACCGTTGATGGCCTATAATACATATGATGTTGTAATGTGTTTTAATCTGTTCAGTATAAAATGATTTTGGTTCAATATTGTAACACGTTAGGAGAAGAACTGGAAGACTAGACAAAAATAACTCCAATAGCCTGAAGTGCAACACAGCTGAAGCTGGATGAGTTCATTAAAACTGTTTAATTACATGTGTTAGACTTAACACTTCAGAAATTTACACTTACCATGACAATACCATTTGTTTTATTTTTTTGCCAATTTCAGCCACTGGTGAACCTTTGAACAGTTGAAATCTAACTGACATAAAGGCCAAGGAGGTTTTTATTGTCATTTTAACCATATATAGCAGGTGCAGTACGTAGTTAGATGAGAGGATGATCCTACATGAAGTCATAGGACTCAGGGTCTGAGCATAAAGAGCATGTGTGCAGTTTTATGCAGACAATGAGAGAAAGTGTACAGATAAACAATACAATACAGACAGTGCAAATCACTTGTGAGACAACGCACCTATAAAAAGACATTCAGAGTGATGGTTGCATGCAATTCATTAGGGGTCCATGCAACAAAGTTGCAGGATCCTTATTGATTTTCTTGTGATTTTTATTATTATTCGCCTTATTGTTCTGCTTCCCTAAAAGTGTCTGCCCAGGACAAACTGCAAGAGCAAAAGGCATCAAACCTGGTAACTTGGTAGAAGTCCTATCATGTCACTTTGCCAATGTGTCAATACACATGCCTACAGCTAGGTGCCGCTATAGTAAGCCAATTTACGTTTTGCATATCTCGAGAACCGTGTGCCCTAGAAACAAAATGATTTCCCCCACTGATTCCTTACATAGTCCTGGTTCTAATGGACTAGGCCACACCCATTTCTGCATGCCATTTTGTCCTGCCATTTTAAAAAAATTACACCTCAAATCAAAATCAACTCCTCCTAGCCCGTTCATCTAATTCTCACCAAACGTGGGATGTGTCATTTATGGACAAAGATAATGAAAATTCTTCAAAAGAACTATAGCAGGGTTATTGATTACAAAGTTAATGGATAATTAGTTTTTATATGGCGTGTAACAGTATAACTCCAAAGCTAATATTTTGTGAAGTATATACCCAAACTTAATCAAACTTAATATCATTGATAATAATAATATATAATATAATAATAATAAATGATTCTGCACAAGCACCCCAACTTTTGTGACCCTTGGTCTCTAGGGGGCGCTACAAAAGCAACATTTCAATATCTCAAAAACTGCAGTACCTAACTTCATGAAATTCATGAACTTCATGAAACTGTCATTACAATATGCTACAATCATGCCAAGCTTTGTGAAATTCGGGCTGTACGGGGCGCTACAACAACTACATGTTTATATCTCACAAACCACCACAGTAAACTGCTTGAAATTTGACAATATTAATCTGTGGATGGCTCCTTACAAGCCCACCAAGTTCCGTGTAATACGGTCTATAGGGGGCGCTACTGGTGATCTGTAAATATTTGAGTCCTATCTCCTACTCAGTTGGCAGACCCAGCTTTTCCCCAGTCACACAAGTGGACGTGGAAGTTTCTACATGTACCATAATCTCTGGTAATAAAAGTAAATAAAGACATCGGAGATTGAGAAAATACATAACTTAACCACACATGGCTCTTCATACAGCAACATGACGCATCATTAATTAATCACATGCCATTATGCTATTTAATGACAGGATCACACTCGTGAACTCATATTAAATATTTTTATTTGCTAATTCTAGTTCAGATTTGTTTCTTGTTTAGTTTGGTTCTCAGAATCTTTTAAAAGGCTCTCATTACTAATGAACAGAGCCTTTCACAGAGCCACACATCACTTATTCATGTGATCATTTCTAATAGTGGATGAGTGTTTTTTTTCTGAATGGAGGCAAAACTCCACTAACGCAAGAGCACTCCTGCTGAGCATAAGTGATGTTAATGAGACACAGAACACATTGCGTTCACACTACCAATGGAATGCCTGACGAAGTTCCGCTGTTTTTACAAATGATCCTGAAAATATCAGGCAATGTCAGCTATAACCCTGAGGATCACTTTCATACTTCCTGCTCATGATAGACTCAACTGTACAACACATGATCTGGTAAGTTTATATTTTTAGATATTTTAAACAATGTTTACTCTGTTGTCTCGACTTTAACAAAAACAACAATGGCTTCAATGTTAACACACAGTTAAGATGAAAACATTCATTCTAATATTCTGGAATATAGGAACGTATTCCAATGTTGTTTCACTGTAGTAATGAAATTTCATTAATTTGGCCTGATTTACATACTTTGTATGAGGTGTGCTTCATTAAGTTTTAAAATTTATTTTTTATCTGAATTTTGTTATGTAAGAAGGACAGATTTACTCTGGAGGCTTCAGTGAAAAACAAATGAACTGTATTAAACTATTCTCAGTATGGACACAAACATCATGTACAAACATGAAATTCTGAGGTAGGCCTAATTAATTTGGTTTCAGTCATACAACTACATCTCCTATCTTCTCATAAAATATGCTTGTCACCATAATCATTCTTCAAACTTTACCTGGAACATTGACCTGTTCAGCTGAATCATTGTGAAGCTAGTGCTAAATACTTTAGCCTTCATGAAGAGATGATTTAGTGCTTACATTAGAATACATTAGTTTTCACTGGTGTACCTAATGAACTGTCAGGTGAGTATATTTTGTAATAATATTTGTATATCTTTTTCCAGTTACCTTTTAGAAACAGAGAGGCATTTGTTTGTGAGCATCATCAGAGGATTTTAAAATGAAAGGAATATGATATTGTTTAATTTACTGCATTAAATTCCAGATATACGTTTATCAATAGAACCTATTGTAGCCTTCTTAAAACCTTTGTTGATGAGAATATCAGTGTTGTAGGTTTGGTCATGCTGTATTGTATTATAATAAAACACTTTATAATAACTGCACACAATGAAGTATTAGTAAAGCATTAGTAAACTCTAATTTTAGCATTACTCCGACATTAATAGGCATTAGTAAGCAGTTTATAAATGGAGCTACAAATGCTCAATTCCTCATTTATAACCATCTCTATAACGTGTTTAATAATTATGTTTTCGTACTTTAGTAATGATTATAATTTTTTATCATTTATAAATTCAGTATTAAAGTATTTACAAACTGGTTATTAAGGAGTTATCTGTGGTCTGTAACACCATTTACAAAGCGTAAGTAAAGGATTAACAAACTATTTAAATATACATTTATGTATTTTATTATTGACACATATACTAATAGTTATACACAAGTGTGTTAATAAATAGTTTATAAATGAATGAATAAATCTATTCCTACTTTAATTAATAGTTAATTAATTAATGTAGTTATACACCATTTATTGTCTGTGAAGGTTCTCAGTCATCCAGGTCATGGCATATCCAAAAAACATTCAAATTTGAATGTTTTTTGGATATGCCGTTTATTGATTGTTAGTAAACTATTTTCATGACCTAAAAAATGAGAACTATTTATGCCTTATAAAGCATTTTTAAAGGCTCAGGTAACAGGAAGTAAACACAGCAGTAAACATTCTACATAGTAATAGCACAGAATTGCATGACTAGTAGTAGATAGGAAATTAGAGGACAAGAACTCTGTGCCAGAGAAAAGAAAGTGGAGGATGAGAGAGAGGAGAGAGAAGAAAGAAGGAGGACATGTGTTTGGTGCATTGTCCCCCAGCAGCCTAGGCCTATGGCAGCATAACTAAGGGATGGTTTAGTCCAGCCCTAACTATAAGCTTTATCAAAAAGGAAAGTCTTAAGCCTGACCTTAAAAATAGAGAGAGTCTCTGCCTCCCGAACCCAAACTGGGAGCTGGTTCCACAGGAGAGGAGCCTGATAGCTGAAAGCTCTGCCTCCCATTCTACTTTTTGAAATTCTAGGAACCACAAGTAGGCCTGCACTTTCAGACCGAAGTGATCTGTTGGGATGATATGGTACAATGAGGTCTTTAAGATACGATGGAGCTAGGCCTTTAAGGGCCTTGTATGTAAGGAGGAGGATTTTAAATTCTATTCTAGACTTTAAAGGGAGCCAGTGAAGAGAAGCTAAAACTGGAGTAATATGATCTCTCTGGTTAATTCCTGTCAATGCTCTTGCTGCGGCATTTTGAATCAATTGGAGGCTTTTTAAAGAGCTATTTGGACAACTTAACTTTCAACTTAAAATTTAACATACAATGAAAAAATAGGCATCTGCAGTCTCATATAAAACTGACAAAAATAGAACAAAATAAGCAAGAAAAACTAAATGAGCAATATGTTACTCAAAAGTGTTTTACTTTGTTGATTTTGAAAATAACAAAATATTTTGGTGTAGTCACAAGGTTTCTTATAGGGGTAAATACTGTTAAAATTTAGTGTCATAAGTGATTCACAGAGTGCCAAAATCCCATATAAAATCTTTCAGCATGGCAAAATTTAGATACAATCTGCATTTAAAACTGAAGATTCCCAATTAGATAACTAAGAGATGCTTATAAATTAAGCTTTTATAGTTCCATTTATAAACTCCTTACTAACAGCTATTGATGTAGGAGTAATGCTTTATAAATGGTGAATTAAGTGTCTACTAATGCGTCATAGTGTGCAGTTATTATAAAGTTCATTCATTCATCTTCTGTAATCGCGTGTCCTGTGAAGGGTCGGGGGGGGGGGGGGGGGGGGGACTCTCCACAGGACAAGCAGTTACTGAAGAAGAAGAAGTAGATGAAATAAACCATTGTTTTTGTAACTCCATCATGTGTCTTCACTTTATGTTGCGCCTCTCGAGCCGGGTCATAACACTGAGCCCTTACCGTTGCTATTTGGATGTGCAAAGTTGTTCACTTCTCCGCTTGTTTTGTTTTAATGTTGTGGCTGATTGGTGTATATTTCTGTTCTAGGGCATCAACTTGTAGGTGGCCCTGAACAACTCGCTCTTCTTCTTCTTGTCCTTCTTCTTTTTCTTCTTCTTCCCCTTCTTCTTCACTAACATGTCTGGGCGAATTAATCCAATGTTACAACTAGCCATTGCATGGAACTGCAAGTTGAAGCTGAACTGGTATTCTTGCTGCAGGCGAATATTGGACATGATGACTACCTGTGAGTGGTAATCATGTTATGGCTGTCGTATAAACCATTCATTTTATAGTTAAGTATTAATGGATTTTAAAAACCTACCTTTAAAACCTATGTAAGGTTCAAGGGTTCAAGGTTCTTTATTTGGCCATTTGTGCATAAACCAACAGTCCAGGCACATTGGAATTCTTGTGCAGGGCTCTTACAGAGTCAACAGTTTAGTTAAAAAGAGAAGTATAAATATAGAAATCACTATACAACAAAAAGCCTCACAGCAAGAAGGTCACCGGTTCGAATCCATGGGCCGGCTGGCCTTTCTGTGTGGAGTTTGCATGTTCTCCCTGTGTCTGCGTGGGTTCTCTCCGGGTACTCCGGCTTCCTCCCACCGTCCAAAGACATGCTCATTAGGTTAATTGGTGATTCTAAATTGGCCGTAGGTGTGAATGTGAGTGTGAATGGTTGTCTGTCTCTGTGTGTGGCCCTGAGATGGACTGGCGACCTGTCCAGGGTGTACCCCTGCCTCTCGTCCGATGACAGCTGGGATAGGCTCCAGCAGACCCCCGTGACCCTTAACAGGACTAAACGGGTATAGAAGATGAATGAATGAATGAATGAATATACAACAAAAAATATAAATACAAAATATAGAAGCACTCTGCAACTGTAATATTACAATAAACAAGTATGAAGGTGAGAGGGCAATGTTGGTGACAGAGTAATAAATAATAGATAAACTGGTTAGACTGGTTCTAGGAATGCGAGGCGTAGGTGAGGGGGAGGAGAGAGAGGAGAGAGAGAGAGAGAGAGAGAGTATTGGGAATATTGCACTGATGGACTATTGCACATTTATCAGGGAACTACAGAACAGATTGCACATTGTACAGAGATAATAATATTAAGTCAGCTATTGCACATGTAATTAAAGTGAGGTAGTGTCTGGTTATTTTTTGCACAAGTTCAGTAGTTATTGTTTTGCCATCAGTATGACTGTGGCAGGGAAGAAGCTGTTGAAGATGTAAGTCAATGTAAACATTGAATGAGCTTGAAAAATAAAGTTAACACTGGAATGTTTAGTCTTTTCTTTATGTTTTATATCGTCCTTTCACAATGATTGTGAAAATTATGTGCAGAAAGTTTCACTGCGTAAAATCTAAACTTTTTCTGCAGGTTCACTAAGGTCTCATCAAAATATCAGGACATCATCTCCAAAAGTATTCTGGTCCGTTCAGGATCTCCTTCTGTCTACCAGCTGAAACCAAAAGAAGAGAAGATTGGAACTCTAACGAGACTGACTGTTGGTAAAAAAAATGTGAACAAGACCAATAGAACCATCTTACTAGTTGGTGAATCAGGAGCAGGAAAATCAGCTCTGGTCAACTCTCTGGTCAACTACACCATGGGAGTGAGGTTTAAGGATGAAGTCTGGTTTCAGATCGTAGAGGATGATAAAAGAAGTCAATCAGAAAGTCAGACATCAGATGTGATCGTGTACGAGATCTTTGGTTTTGAAGATAAAACTCTGCCCTACTCTCTGACCATCATCGATACTCCTGGATATGGAGACACCAGAGGGATTGAAGAAGATCTCATCATTAGTCAAAGACTTTTTGACTTGTTTAGATCAGAGGATGGAGTTCATGAAATTAATGCAGTGGGTCTGGTGATGAAGGCCAGTGATAATCGACTGAATGATCGACTGTCATACATCTTTAATTCAGTGACGTCTCTGTTTGGAAAAGATCTGGAGAAAAACATCGTAGCTCTCATGACACACTCAGATGGAAGAAAACCTAGAAACGCTCTTGAAGCTCTTGAAGATGCAAACATTAAATGTGCCAAAAATCAGAAGAATCAACCTGTTTACTTCCAGTTTAACAACTGCCAGGATGAAGACAGAACAGAAGAAGAAGAATATCTGGAAGGTGCTTATCAAATAACAGTAAAAGGAATGAGAGAGTTCACAGCTTTTCTGGAAAAAACTGAACCTCAGAAACTGAAGAGAACTGTGGATGTTCTGAAGGAACGTATCAGACTGACAGCCTGCATCCATAACCTGGAAGAGAGAATCAAGAGGACTGAATTAAAAGAGATGAAGATCATACGGATTCAGGAAGCTCTGAAGAAACATGAAGAAGAGATGAAGAAGAATGAAAAGTTCACTGTAGAAGTTGATGAGGTCTACAAAGAAAGACAAACCATTGATGGTGGTAAGAAGAGGCTGGCATTTTTCAATAGAGCTGTCTGTTGTACTGTCTGTGAGGAGAACTGTCACTATCCTGGATGCACAGTGGCCTGGAAACCTGAAAACTGTGAGGTTTTAAAAGGAGGACGCTGTAGTGTTTGTACCAACAAGTGTCCTGCATCAGATCATGTGAAGGAAAATTGGAAATATGTGACCAAGATAAGAAGAGTCCATAGAACTAGAGCAGAGATTAAACAGAAGTATGAGAAGAATAAATCAGAAAGTCAGAAGAAGTTGAGCCTTGTGGAAAATCTTGAAAAGCAAATAAACCAACTGACATCAGAGAAATACCAGCTCCTGGATGAGGCCTACCAACATGTTGTCAAACTGGAGCAGATTGCCCTGAATGTTGACTCAGTGTCCACTCATGTCCACTTGGACTTCCTGATTGACAAGATGAAGGAGAGAGGAGACAGAGAGAAGGTCCGTAAACTGGAGAAGATGAAAAACAGAGTGGATGAAGGAACTATAGCAGCTCTGCAGTATCTGTGGGGAAAACTGGATCTGGGAAAATAAGTTAAAGACTCATTGATGTAGATGAACAACATGATTGTGATGTTTCTGCTGTCGACTCTCTTTAAACATGAATCAGCTGTTTCATTGTGATTGCGTTCAGTGTAATATTCAGTTCATATTTCCAATCAGAAACATGGTGGAGGAAGTATTCAGATCATTGACTTCAGTCAAAGTAACAACACCAACATATTAGTAGTGTTATCAGTTCTCAGTAAATGTAGTTCATGTATCAACAGTAAAAGTATTCCATGAGGAAAATGTTCTATCAGTGTGATATGATTGTATCTCATGTTACTGGCTTGTTGTTGTCATTCTAATCAGTTTGTACAGAGGATGTCACTCACACTGAACTCAGACACAGTGGAGAAATCTTCTGCTGTGCTGGAGCTCCATCCAACTTTAATACTTCAGTGTTTTTGAAGAGAACAGTCCTGAAATCTGATGTTCTTTGATTTGATTGATACCTTGGATTATTCATGTGTTCATGCTTTAATGACTATTTGGAATATTTCAGATGACTCAGGCTGAGTGGAAACATTCAGATCATTTTATGTTGTTCTGATTTTTAATTCACTATATTCTGTTCTTCACATTCAATCGTCTCCTGATTGAAGCAGTTTTCTGTGAATCCTGAATAAAATCTCTGCTTCATGAAATCAGTTTGCTCAGAGTGTCTTCACTGGATCATCTGAGAAAGAGAAGCAGATTCCAAACTCAACTACAAATGTGGTGTAGTTTTACTAATAACCAGTGTTGGGAACGTTACTTTAAAAAAGTAATTAGTTATAGTTACTCACTACTTGTTCCAAAAAGTAACTGAGTTAGTAACTGAATTACTCTATAATAAAAGTAACTCGTTACCAGGGAAAGTAACTATTTGCGTTACTGTTAAAAAAAAAAGTTGCTATATGTCAAAGAATTAGGATTTTTTTGAGCAGTTTTCACAAGTCAGTTGAAATGACTAGAACAGACAGGTGTTTGTACATAACTTTTGATATTTATATATATATTTTATAATTATATTTATATTAAATTTATTTTTATAATATTTATATTTCGGTAGGGTTTAGACGGCGAGCTATCGTCTGTGGTGGAGGTATCTGTGTTTTTGGCCACTAGCTTTGTAGATGCGTGTGTCGTTGTGAGATGCTTCATTAAATTAGAGTTGCTTACAACGGATGTCGAGAAAGTCTTTGCTCCTGGACATAATGTACACATTACATGCACGTTCCTCCCTTTGACCACAATTAATTTTTTTATTTATTGAAGTAGTGCTTATATCTCCACCTTGAAAATGCCAACTTTTCATCGGATTGCTCCTGACTCGCCGTCTCTGCTGCTTCATCGAATCTCTGTTTAGCTGTTGTGTGTGTGTGGCGCGTGTGCTGTCATGTGTGTAAAACCACTGGCTCTGATTGGCTACCATGAAACATGACTCTGCCTTAGCCAATCATAATCGCTTACCTCGTTATTAACCCACCTCCTCACTAGCGGTGAGCCAGGGGTGCGTTCGGATTACACAGTTTATTCAATCGATGTATAGTAACGCACCGCATTTAACGTCCAGTAACGTTAACGGCGTTGTAACGACGAGAAAAGTAATTAGTTAGATTACCCCGTTACTGAAAAAATGACGGCGTTACCTAACGCCGTTACTTTAAACGGCGTTATTCCAAACACTGCTAATAACAGTGACATTTTTGAACAGATGACTAAAATGTAAATGCTCTAGATTGAGAGCATTATTATAGTGTGTAGAGGTGCATTATACTGCATTTGAACACAGTTATGAAAGAAAGCCTACTTTATGGCACTTTTGGACATTTTGAAAATCTGTCCCATTTTACCCTCTCAAGCAATGAAAAGCATTTTCATATGCTAGTCTGTATAGCATTTTATTTTTTAAAGACATAGAGACTATTTTACTTGCTTTCATTTCATCACGCCTCGGTTACTGTAATAGTACTTTTGCCTGTCTGAATATTAAATCACTCCCTTGATTTTAGGCTTTTACTAGAACCATGGAAAGGGATCATATGAATAATTGATTTTACTGATTACTTTTAAAAGTCTTCATTGCCATGCCCCCAGCTATATCACTGACTTTTAGGACCACATATACCAGTACGTATCTTGAGATCCTCGGGCAGAGGTATACCATCTGTTAGAGGGGCCCAACTAAAAACAAAAATGGACAGGGTATCCATGGCTGTGGGATGATCTGCCCGAGAAAATCAGGTCAGCTGACTTTGTTATCTCTTTAATTTTTCATTTGAATACACGTTCACCTCGGAGCATTTTCACCTACTTTCAATGCTGGCACTATTCTTTTTTTACTTTTTTTTATCCATTATCAACTCCCAAGTAATATACTTTGTATTTTATACACTTTCTATCTTGTACTCTTGATTGTATCGTGTTTATACAGTATGTTGCCTGTATGCTTTAACCAGATGAATTCATGAATTCATCTCATTCTTCTTGGTGCTCTCATCTCCAACACTCTTCTTTCTCTTTTCCTGTCTCTAGCCATCCAGCTTCAAGCAGATTTTTTCACCATATGAGCTGGGTTCTGCTCAAGGTTTCTTATTTTAATTTTGTCATATTTCCAACATTTAATGCAGACTGGAAATCTGTGTTGGATTAAATTACAACTTCTCCAGTAGTTAGTGCCCTGTCTCCATGACTTCAACTTTGTAACCAAATAGACCAACATGTGTGGACTTTTCCAAAACTCAGTTCATAAATGATAACATGAATATTTTCATTAATTCATATTAGTAAGTTGGTGTGGCTGAGAGTCTGTTCTTATCAACTTTTTATCTTTGAAGACTCCAAACTAAATCAAAATGCTGCAGTTTGTCTGAGGTTACATTTACTGCAAAATAGATTACTATCGAGGTCTAATATTTTTGCCACATTTCTTTTTTATTGTTTTCATGCAGCATATAGAGAACGGATTGCTCTACCCAACTGCAACATTTAAAAAGTGCACTTTTGCTATAATTAGTGATTAGAAATACTTTTATGAGAAAGTTGGAAATCTGTACACTATGTTTAAATATGAGTATTTTATACGGGTTTTAGTTTTACATGGGTGTGCAAGAAAAACGGTATGTGCTGTTTATTTTGTTTGTGTATATTTAAAATAAACTGAAGAACATTCCTAGAAATTACTTCCATTAAAAACAAACTGATTCCAAAATGATACATGTTGGGCCAAGATTCTGACGAGAATGTTTCCGTATACGCACTTAACTCCAGGATGATCTGGTTATACTAATAATAATAATAATAATAATCCTCTGCTACTTGTCCTTTAATCCAGAAGATATTCCAGCTCACACTCACAAGCAAAAAATACACACAAAACAAAAACACACAACAAACAAACCACACTTCATTTTCATGCACGCGCATGTGTAAATAGGTATATATTACTCATGTGCTGAATTAATACAATTTTCTTCCACAGGAAATCTAAAGTCTCTTCAGGGTATCAGGACATCATCTCCAGAAGTATTCTGATCTCTCCAGGATCTCCTTCTGTCTACCAGCTGAAACCAAAGAAAGAGAAGATTGGAACTTTGACTAGAATGACTGTTGGAGAAAGAAATGTGAACAAGACCAATAAAACCATCTTACTAGTTGGTGAAACAGGATCAGGAAAATCAGCTCTGATCAACTCTCTGGTCAACTACACCATGGGAGTGAAGTTTGAGGATGAAGTGTGGTTTCAGATCATAGAGGACGAGAAAAGAAGACAATCAGAAAGTCACACATCAGATGTGATCGTGTACGAGATCTTTGGTTTTGAAGATAAAACTCTGCCCTACTCTCTGACCATCATCGATACTCCTGGATATAATAACACCACAGGAATCAGAGATGATGTAATGGTGAGTCAAAGATTATTTGACTTGTTTAGAACAGAGGATGGAGTTCATGAAGTTAATGCAGTGGGTCTGGTGATGAAGGCCAGTGATAACAGACTCAGTGATCGACTGATGTACGTCTTTGATTCAGTGACGTCTCTGTTTGGAAAAAACCTGGAGAAAAACATCTTAGCTCTCATCACACACTCAGATGGAAGAAAACCTAAAAACGCTCTTGAAGCTCTTGAAGCTGCAAAAGTTAAATGTGCCAAAAATGAGAAGAATCAACCTGTTCACTTCCTGTTTAATAACTGTCAGCATGAAGACAGAACAGAAGAAAGAGAATACCTGGAAGGTGCTGATCAAATATCAGTGAGAGGAATGAGAGAGTTCACAGCTTTTCTGGAAAAAACTGAACCTCAGAAACTGAAGAAAACTGTGGATGTTCTGAAGGAACGTATCAGACTGACAGCCTGCATCCAAAACCTGGAAGAGAGAATCAAGAAGACTGAACAGAAACAGACAGAGATCAAACAGATTCAAGAAGAGATGAAGAAACATGGAGAAGAGATGAAGATGAATGAAAAGTTCACTGTAGAAGTTGGTGAGGTCTACAAAGAAAAAGAACCTATTGGTGGTGGGATGTGTGGGTTGGCGTTTTATGAAGGAGCTACCTGCTGTACTGTCTGTGAGGAGAACTGTCACTATCCTGGATGCACAATGGCCAGGAAACCTAGACACTGTGAAATGATGAGAGGAGGTCGCTGTACTGTTTGTACCAACAAGTGTCCTGCATCAGATCACGTGAAGGAAAACTGGATCTATGTGACCAAGACAAGGAAAGTTAGGAAAACTGAAGAAGAAATGAAACAGAAGTATGAGAAGAATAAATCAGAAAGTCAGAAGAAGTTGAGTCTTTTGGAAAATGTTGAGAAAGAAATGAGCCAACTGACATCAGAGAAGTCCCAGTTCCTGGATAAGGCCTACCAACATGTTGTTAAACTGGAGGAGATCGCCCTGAATGTTGACTCAGTGTCCACTCATGTCCACTTGGACTTCTTGATGGAGAAGATGAAGGAGAGGAGAGACAGAGAGAAGGTCCAGAAACTGGAGGAGATGAAAAACAGAGTGGATGAAGGAACCAGAGCAGCTCTGAGATACATGAAGAGTAAACAGGATCTGGAAAATAAGTTAAAGACTCATTGATGTAGATGAACAACATGATTGTGATGTTTCTGCTGTCGACTCTCTTTAAACATGAATCAGTTGTTTCATTGTGATTGTGTTCAGTGTAATATTCAGTTCATATTTCCAATCAGAAACATGGTGGAGGAAGTATTCAGATCATTGACTTCAGTCAAAGTAACAACACCAACATATTAGTAGTGTTATCAGTTCTCAGTAAATGTAGTTCATGTATCAACAGTAAAAGTATTCCATGAGGAAAATGTTCTATCAGTGTGATATGATTGTATCTCATATTACTGGCTTGTTGTTGTCATTCTAATCAGTTTGTACAGAGGATGTTACTCACACTGAACTCAGACACAGTGGAGAAATCTTCTGCTGTGCTGGAGCTCCATCCAACTTTAATACTTCAGTGTTTTTGAAGAGAACAGTCCTGAAATCTGATGTTCTTTGATCTGATTGATACCTTGGATTATTCATGTGTTCATGCTGGAATGACTAGTTGGAATATTTCAGATGACTCAGACTGAGAGGAAACATTTCGATCATTTTATGTTGTTGATTTTTAAATTCACTATATTCTGTTCTTCACATTCAATCGTCTCCTGGTTGAAGCAGTTTTCTGTGAATCCTGAATAAAATCTCTGCTTCATGAAATCAGTTTGCTCAGAGTGTCTTCACTGGATCATCTGAAAAAGAGAAGCAGATTCAAAACTCAACTACAAATGTGGTGTGGTTTTACTAATAACGATGGTTGCTAATATTTATGCATTAAAGTCAGATGAAATGTTTCTGTGTCACCTGTAGTTCCCCCTGCAGACGTGATGTCACACAACTTGATGGGTGTCTACACAATACGTAACAGATTGTGTATGAAACATTTCATGAAGGTATTGCAGTTTTGAGATATTGAAATGTTGCTTTTGTAGCGCCCCCTAGAGACCAAGGGTCACAAAAGTTGGAGTGCTTGTACAGAATCATATTATTATCAATGATATGAAGTTTGATTAAGTTTGGGTATATACTTCACAAAATATTAGCTTTGGAGTTATACTGTTACACGCCATGAAAACTAATTATCCAATAACTTTGTAATCAATAACCCTGATAAAGTTCTTTTGAGAACTTTTCATTATCTTTGTCCATAAATGACACATGCCAAGATTGGTGAGAATTGGATGAACGGGCTAGGAGGAGTTGAATTTAATTTTAAGTGCAATTTTTTCAAAATGGCGGGAAAAAATGGTACCCCAAAATGGGCGTGGCCTAGTCCATTAGAACCAGGACTATATAAAGAATCAGAGGGAGAAAGAATTTTGTTTCGAGGGCACACGGTTCTCGAGATATCAGGCAAAACGTAAATTGGCTTGTTGTAGCACCACCTCGCTGTAGGCATGTGTATTGACACCTTGGCCAAGTGACATGCCAGGACTTCTACCAAGTTACCCGGTTTGATACCTTTCGCCTCGTAGTTTGTCCTGAACAGACACTTTTAGCTATGCAGAAAAAGATAAATCATTATAAGAAGAAGAAGAACAAGAACAATTGCAACTAAATCAATAGGGTTCCTGCAACTTCGTTTGCATGGACCCCTAATAATACTCTGATACCTGTTATATCCAAAAAAGGTTAAAAAAAAAAAGGGAACTAATAACCAGAAACCGTTGCAGCTAATTTCCATTAACGACTGGGTACTTACCTGTTGTTGAGGGGGGACTGTTTTTGTCCCCGTCCTCTTCCCTATGAATGGTTCTCTAACGACTCTTGTCCGTCTGAGGCTCCAGTGTCAAGGTGTGAATGAGATTGAAACTTCTTGGGGACAGAAGTTAAAACTGTATTGTAAATAGATGTCAGATTAAATCTCAGTCCACCTCCTCTTTTTAGTGAAGGTTTTTCCAGTCTGACATAGATGGCTTCCTTTACTCCTCTTTCAAACCATCGGTCTTCTCTGGCTAAGATTTGGACGTTGTAATCTTCAAAAGAGTGTCCTTTGTCCTTCAGGTGTAGGTGGACCGCTGAATCGTTTCCTGATCAGCTGGCTCTCCTGTGCTGGTACATGCGTTTATGGATGGGTTGTTTAGTTTCCCCAATGTATAAATCTGTACACTCCTCACTGCACTGAACAGCGTACACCACATTACTCTGTTTCTGCCTGGGTGTTTTGTCTTTTGGGTGGACCAGTCTTTGCCTAAGTGTGTTTCCTCGTTTGAAATAAACTGGAATACGGTGATTTCTGAAAATTCTCCTGAGTTTCTCGGACACTCCAGCCACGTAGGGGATGACGATGTTCTTCCTTTTGTTGTTCTCCTCCTCTCTGTCCTTTTTGGGGTATCTTTTTGAGCCTTTTACAAAGGCCCATTTGGGATATCCACATGTCTTAAGTGCCCGTTTAATGTTTGCTCCTTCTCCTTACCATCTAGTCTTGTGGGTACAGTCTGTGCTCAGTGCTGGAGTGTTCTGATGACCCCTAGTTTGTGTTCCAGGGGGTGGTGGGAATCAAATAATAAGTGCTGATCAGTGTGGGTGGGTTTTCTATACACTTCAATGTTGAGGCTTCGGTCTTCGTCCACATGCACCAGACAGTCCAGGAAAGCCAAAGTACCTCTGCTGATGTCCTCCCGAGTGAACTTGATGTTACTGTCCACTGCATTGATGTGCTGTGTGAAAGACTCCGCTTCCTGCGTCTTGATTTTAACCCAAGTGTCGTCCACGTACCTGAACCAATGGGTGGGGGTGTTTCTTGTGAAAGAGTTCAGGGCTCTGGTCTCGACCTCCTCCATGTAGAGATTGGCCACAATAGGTGACACTGGTGACCCCATAGCACAGCCGTGTTATTGCCTGTAGAATCCTCCATTAAACTGGAAATAGAATCGAGCAACACGCAGAGTTGGTCTGGGGTGAGGGTGGTCCTACCAGCCAAGGAGTGTCATCCTTTTGTAGTCTTTCCCTTACTACTCTTGTGGCTTCTCTGGTGGGGATACACGTGAAGAGGGAGGTTACATCATAGGATACAATGGTTTCCTCTGGAGACACCCTGATACCTGCTCTTTAATCAAAAAGATATTCCAGCTCACATATACACAGTCATATGCAATAAAATATACACAAAAAGAAAACTCCCAACAAACAAACCACACATTGTTTTCATGCACACGCATGTGTAAATAGGTATATATTTCTAATGTGCTGAATAAATATTTCTTAAAATTAAATTTTTCTTCCACAGGAATTCTAAAATCTCATTAAGGTATCGGGACGTCATCTCCAGAAGTACTCTGATCTCTCCAGGATCTCCTTCTGTCTATCAGCTGAAACCAAAGAAAGAGAAGATTGGAACTCTGACTAGAATGACTGTTGGAGAAAGAAATGTGAATAAGACCAATAAAACCATCTTACTAGTTGGTGAAACAGGATCAGGAAAATCTACTCTGATCAACTCTCTGGTCAACTACACCATGGGAGTGAAGTTTGAGGATGAAGTGTGGTTTCAGATCATAGAGGACGAGAAAAGAAGACAATCAGAAAGTCAGACATCAGATGTAATCGTGTACAAGATCTTTGGTTTTGAAGATAAAACTCTGCCCTACTCTCTGACCATCATCGATACTCCTGGATTTAATAGCACTAAAGGGATCAAAGATGATGCCACCATCAGTCAAAGATTATTTGACTTGTTTAGATCAGAGGATGGAGTTCATGAAGTTAATGCAGTGGGTCTGGTGATGAAGGCCAGTGATAATCGACTCAGTGATCGACTGATGTACATCTTTGATTCAGTGGTTTCTCTGTTTGGAAAAGATCTGGAGAAAAACATCGTAGCTCTCATCACACACTCAGATGGAAGAAAACCTAAAAACGCTCTTGAAGCTCTTGGAGCTGCAAAAATTAAATGTGCTAAAAATGAGAAGAATCAACCTGTTTACTTCCTGTTTAATAACTGTCAGCATGAAGACAGAACAGAAGAAGAAGAAAATCTGGAAGGTGCTGATCAAATATCAATGAGAGGAATGAGAGAGTTCACAGCTTTTCTGGAAAAAACTGAACCTCAGAAACTGGAGAAAACTGTGGATGTTCTGAATGAACGTATCAGACTGACAGCCTGCATCCAAAACCTGGAAGAGAGAATCAACCTGACTGAACTGAAACAGACAGAGATCAAACAGATTCAAGAAGCTCTGAAGAAACATGGAGAAGAGTTGAAGAGGAATAAAAAGTTCACTGTAGAAGTTGATGAGGTCTACAAAGATAAAGTAACTATTGGTGGTGGGATGTGGGGGTTGGTGTTTTATGAAGGAGCTACCTGCTGTAATGTCTGTGAGGAGAACTGTCACTATCCTGGATGTACAATTGCCTGGAAACCTAGACACTGTGAGGTGATGAGAGGAGGTCGCTGTACTTCATGTACCAACAAGTGTCCTGTATCAGATCATGTGAAAGAAAAGTGGATCTATGTGACCAAGATGAGGAGAGTTAGGAAAACTGAAGAAGAAATAAAACAGAAGTATGAGAAGAATGAATCAGAGAGTCAGAAGAAGTTGAGCCTTGTGGAAAATCTTGAGAAAGAAATGAACCAACTGACATCAGACAAGTCCCTGTTCCTGGATGAGGCCTACCAACATGTTGTCAAACTGGAGCAGATCGCCCTGAATGTTGACTCAGTGTCCACTCATGTCCACTTGGACTTCCTGATTCAGAAGATGAAGGAGAGGGGAGACAGAGAGAAGGTCCAGAAACTGGAGGAGATGAAAAACAGAGTGGATGAAAGAACCAGAGCAGCTCTGAGATACATGAAGAGTAAACAGGATCTGGAAAATAAGTTAAAGACTCATTGATGTAGATGAACATCATGATTGTGATGTTTCTGCTGTCGACTCTCTTTAAACATGAATCAGTTGTTTCACTGTGACTGTGTTCAGTGTAATATTCAGTTCATATTTCCAATCAGAAACATGGTGGAGGAAGTATTCAGATCATTGACTTCAGTCAAAGTAACAACACCAACATATTAGTAGTGTTATCAGTTCTCAGTAAATGTACTTCATGTATCAACAGTAAAAGTATTCCATGAGGAAAATGTTCTATCAGTGTGATATGATTGTATCTCATATTACTGGCTTGTTGTTGTCATTCTAATCAGTTTGTACAGAGGATGTTACTCACACTGAACTCAGACACAGTGGAGAAATCTTCTGCTGTGCTGGAGCTCCATCCAACTTTAATACTTCAGTGTTTTTGAAGAGAACAGTCCTGATTGATTTGATTGATACCTTGGATTATTCATGTGTTCATGCTGAAATGACTAGTTGGAATGACTAGTTGGAATATTTCTATCTATATATATATATATATATATATATATATATATATATATATATATATATATATATATGGCATGCCATTCACGAAATTAATCTTTGAATATATTGAATGAAACTCTGAATGTATGGAATGAAACTTTTAATATATGGAATGAACCTTTGAATATATGGAATGAAACTTATTGAATGAAACTTTGAATATATTGAATGAATATATGGAGTAAAACTTTCAATATGTTCAAAGTTTCACTCCATATATTCAAAGGTTCATTCCATATATTCAAAGTTTCATACCATATATTCAGAGTTTCATTCAGTATATTCAAGTTTCATTCCAGTGTTCGCCAGTGTGTTTATCATGTCCTCATTGTTTACAGTTTTTTTCAATCGCTAACAAGCGCTTACCCATACTAAAGATATTTTTTCTAAACTCTTAACACAAATTCACGCCTACAAAACACAATTGGCCAAATGGATAATTTTCTTGTCAAAAACACATTTTGTTAAATTTATACTAACTCTTCATTTCAAAATAGAACACATCTTTCTCTGCACACACCAACTTTATACCAAAACACTGGAAATATGACTCAAAATGAAATTATTCTGTCAAAGAATGACACTTGTTTTCACTTCACAAGGTACATGCAGTGAATCAAAGTACACCAGGTTTCAAAATACTGGCTATTGGTGACATTACAAAAACTGCATAGACTTTTATGCTTCAGTTTTACAGGTATTTGCATGCAAAACATGCAATCCACTGTTACAGGACCTGTTTACACTAAATTTCTTGGTTGGGAACTGTATGTCCACATGTATTGTTCACATTCAAAAGCATTCCAGTAAAAAGCAAATCATTTTTTTTTCCTTTACTGTTTACTACAGGAGGCACAGTAGAAATACTGTTTACAGTATGATAGAACATAAAAAGTTTTACAGTATTGCTTACAGTACAGCAACAAAATATCCATGAAACACACAAGAGCATTCTGAACAAAAAATACAACAGGAAAAAGCCCAGATAAAATAAAAAGGGGGGGGGGGAGGGGGGACTAAAAAAAGCATAAAATTACTGTATCTAATCTTTGCGATCTTCACGGGTTGGCCACATGTTTTCATCAACATCGCATCTGATATTATCCAAGGTGATGCACCTGGGATAAAACCGCTTGGTATGTCGGATCCACCCTTGGCAATCATCATCTGTGATGTCCCTGCAGCCAGCATCCATGGCTTCAAGGAGGGACATTTGGTCATGTGGCTGACGGTCATAAACCTTCTACCTCCATGCAGAAAACAACTCCTTTATGGGGTTGAGGAACGGTGAATAGGGTGGAAGGAAGAGACGTACCAGTCTTGGGTGGTGAAGAAGTAAACTTTGATGGGACATTGAAATTGACACGTCTGGGGCAATTCCAGCCATATGTTGATCTCTCCTGCCTCTGCTCCCCTGCTGATCAGAGTTTCCTGATCATACTACCTGAGTGTCACTCCTTTGTCCTTTTGTCCTTTTGTTCTGACCACGTCTGGGAGCCACCTCTGCCCCTCCGCTGAGTTTACCCTCCTGTGTAAAGTTGCCCTCGACTGACCAATATGCAACCACATCTGGGGACAGGGTGTATCTGTGCTCTGTCCCTACATTCAGGGTCAGTCTCCGGTCTCAGACCCACTCTGTGTCGGTAGGCTCACCATGACCTGGAACTCCAATAAACTTGCACCACTTCAACAAACTTGGAACTAGACTTGGATTGTTTTTTTTCTTCAACAGTGGACTTCAAAACATGTTGTTAGCGATTGAAAAAACTGTATTATCAGCTGAGATATGTTGTTTTTGAACTGATATCATTGCAGAAGAAGAGGTTTTTATACTGTATCTAAGGTTTGGAATATTGTTTTTGCTATTGTTGGATGTTGTGTGTTAACATTCGTAAATAATACAAAAACAATCCACAATTTTGTTGGGAGGTACAGCTGGTCTGTTAAGAAAATGTAAGCATTGTGAAAATGTGTTCATTGACTGCATATTGTGTGAAAACAACATGAAATGTGTGAATGGTATGGCCACAAAAGTCCGATGCTGTGCTAATTGTGTTTAGAGTTTTGAAAATGTGACCACTGATTGGACAAACGCTTGTTAGCGACTGAAAAAAACTGTAATATTGCCGCAACAAGATTGTGAGTGGCCTGACTCATTGTCACTCTGTCACTTTTTGCTGCAGCATCCACATGCTAAACAAGATGGCCGCAGGCACTGCCGTGAAGTCTGACGTCAGTCAAGTTTCATTCAATATATTCAAAGTTTCACTCCATATATTCAAAGGTTCATTCAAAATATTCAAAGTTTCACTCCATATATTCAAAGGTTCATTCAAAATATTCAAAGTTTCATTCAATATATTCAAAGTTTCATTCAATATATTCAAGTTTCATTCCGTATATTCAAGTTTCATTCCATATATTCAAAGTTTCATTCCATATATTCAAAGTTTCATATACATTTGAATATATTGAATGAAACTCTGAATATATGGAATGAATCCTGAATATATGGACCCTAACCCTAACCCTAACCCTTATGTTGTTCTGATTTTTTAATTCACTATATTCTGTTCTTCGCACTAAATCTTCTCCTATTTGAAGCAGTTTTCTGTGAATCCTGAATAAAATCTCTGCTTCATAAAATCAGTTTGCTCAGAATGTCTTCACTGGATCATCAAAAACAAAACGAATCCATCCGAGATAAAGTAGGACCATTATGAGAAGACAATTCAATAGGTTGTTGACCTCTGAAAATAAAGACACTGGTGAGCTCAGCAGACAACAGTGGGGGACTGTCTCAGGATTGTTTCAATGGTAAAGAATAACTACTTCACAACATCCAGTCAAGAGAAAAACACTTTGTGGGATTTATTTTGTCTGGCTGAAACATGGCTGCAGCATGAAATAACGAACTTCAATATGTTAATTAGTTCATGAGGTCTGTTCACAACATCTCCTTGGAACTGCTGGAAGAGAATGGTCACAGTGCTTGTATCAGAAAATTGCATCTGCGTAAAAATGCATCTGGCCTTTTGTGATGACAGCAGAGGTCAAATCAAGATCAAATCCCTCTCCCTGAAATGCAAAGCTGACATCCCAAATATTCTGAAACTTCTCAACAATTCACAAAATATGTCTTTATGAATACTACAGGTAGCAGAAACTGAAATACTATGCATCATTAAAGACTGATGTGACACCAAAAGATGATGAGAAATAGAAAAGCAGAGAAGGTTTTGTTGATTTATTACTATTTAATCTTCATTTGGGTGTTGGGTACTTGGGGTATTCTAGTTTATATTTTTGTATATTTTGGACATGTCCAACAGTGCTGTGTGTGATGGCAGTTTCCCTACAGAACCTTCCACAGGGATTAGTAATGTTATCTATCTATCTATTCAATTCAATTCAGTTCAATTCAATTCAATTTTATTTATATAGCGTCAATAACAATACAAATCGTCTCAAGACGCTTTACAAAAACCCGGCCTGAAACCCCCAGAGCAGCCTGAAGGAGACGGTGGCAGGAAAAACTCCCTTTTAACAAGAAGAAACCTTGAGCAGAACCAGAACCAGAACCAGCTCATATGGAGGAACCATCTGCCTAAGGCCAGCCGGGTACAGACAGAAGAAAGAGAGAAGAGAACAGCAAGATAAACATACATCTGTCATAGATACACATATCTGACTAAAGCGTACATGTGGAATCTGATGATACAAACTGATGATGTTACATGACAGTTTGAAAATGTAAGAGGAATCATAGGCAGGTTGGAGAATTGTTCATTCAGGTAGGAGTGGATAACTGCAGGATTCCATGAAGACTGGGCAGGCTGATGAGACCACGACAACAGATGTAGTATAGAGCTCCACAGGAAACACACAACTCCAGGCCAGAGATACTCAGAAGAAGAGGGGGGAAGAGGGGGGAAGGGGGGGGAAGAGGGGGGACACACACAGCAGTAAACATTCTACATAGTAATAGCACAGAATTGTATGACTAGTAGTATATAGGAAACTAGAGGACAAGAGCTCTGTGCCAGAGAAAAGAAAGTGGAGGATGCGAGAGAGGAGAGAGAAGAAAGAAGGAGGACATGTGTTTGGTGCATCGTCCCCCAGCAGCCTAGGCCTATAGCAGCATAACTAAGGGATGGTTTAGTCCAGCCCTAACTATAAGCCTGATCAAAAAGGAAAGTCTTAAGCCTGACCTTAAAAATAGAGAGAGTGTCTGCCTCCTGAACCCAAACTGGGAGCTGGTTCCACAGGAGAGGAGCCTGATAGCTGAAAGCTCTGCCTCCCATTCTACTTTTTGAAATTCTAGGAACCACAAGTAGGCCTGCACTTTCAGACCGAAGTGATCTGTTGGGATGATATGGTACAATGAGGTCTTTAAGATACGATGGAGCTAGGCCTTTAAGGGCCTTGTAAGTAAGGAGGAGGATTTTAAATTCTATTGTAGACTTTACAGTTTTTCTCAGTCGCTTTGGTGCTTTTCTCAGATCAGAATGAAAATTCTCATAACTATTAGTTCAACCTCCACAACATTTAGTCATTTGTGGACATCATAGTAGCAATTTCTCCTTCCTCTGAACAAATTGCCAATGCTTTTGGACATGTATCAGTTGCTTTCATACAATTCTCTGCTGTTTTATAACATTATCATTTGCTTTTGTCATGTCAGTCAAAATGAACTACACTTATGAATGCTGAATAGTCGTTCCCAATAAAACTAATAGTCTTCATTTCATTGCTTGAGTCATTACATACAAAATTGTTGAACTAGTTATCAAATTCTGTCAAGCAAATTTTATACCTTTCTTTATCATTTTTTTCCTGGAAATGTCTCCTAAATTGAACAATTGCTCTCAGGTGAACTTCAGCTTTCACTCACGAGGAGGTGTGTGAAGTATTAGTTGTGACCAATGACAAGCCACTTGTTCACAGTCACTCAGGGATGAATCCAATGAACCCTCACTTGGCAAGCATATATGAACCGAGCAGGACATAGTGTGTACCATTTCTACAATTCTGTGACACAGAAATGGAAGGTCAGTATCGTGGAAGAGGGGTGAGGATGCGGGGAGGAAGGGGAAGGGGAAGGGGACAAAACAGGGGAAGAGGGAGAAGAGGCCAAATACATAGGCAGATTCCTGATGAAATTAGGGCTACACTTGTGGACCATGTTGTCAACCACGGCCTCACAATGGCTGAGGCTGGTCGGAGGGTGCAACCAAATGTTGGAAGAACCACTGTGAGTTCAATCATTCAAACATTTTGTAGGGAGAACAGGTATGTATAGTATTGGACAGTAATTCAACATCTCATAATATCTCATGTTTACTGTACATCACTGTAATTTTACTCTGCACCACATAGGATTGAAAGACAACCTCGCAGAGGTGGAAGAGGGCCCCTTTTTACCCCGCAGCAAGAGGAAGCCATTTGTGCAATGGTGATTGCAAACAATGCAATAACGTTGAAAGATATTCAAAGCACTGTCATGGAGGATAACAATGTATTTGGCAATATTGAATCTGTGTCAATTGCAACAATTGACAGAGTGCTCAAGAGAAATGAAATGCGCATGAAACAATTGTACAAAGTGCCATTTGAATGGAACAGTGAAAGAGTGAAGGAGAGCCGTCACCAGTATGTACAGGTAAAACATGTCTTCTATTTTTACTCTAATGTTCAGCACTGTAAACTGTTTTACTTTGTGTAGTTTCATGCAGTACACTAGCAATTCTATATATGTATTCACAGAACATACTGTACAATATGTTTTCCAAAATGCTCTCTCTCTCTCTAAAGCGTGTACTGGAGCTGGAATCCAGGGAACCACTGCACACATTCATATACGTTGATGAGGCGGGTTTCAATCTGGCCAAAGGTAGAAGGCGTGGAAGAAATCGTATTGGACAGAGAGCAACCACTGATGTCCCAGGCCAACGCGGAGGGAATATTACAATGTGTGCAGCCATCTCAGACAATGGCGTCCTCACCCATATCCCCCTTCTTGGTCCATATAATACACAACATCTGCTGACTTTTTTAGACACTCTTTACAGGGACATAGTCCCTGAGAATGAGAGGGGTGGAGGCCAACTCAACAAGTATGTTGTTGTGTGGGATAATGTCTGTTTTCACCACTCACATCTGGTCAGAGAGTGGTTTGCAGCACATGACAGGATGCTGGTCGAATATCTCCCTCCCTACTCTCCATTCCTTAATCCGATAGAGGAGTTTTTCTCTGCCTGGAGGTGGAAGGTTTATGACCGGCGTCCACATGTGCAAATGGCCCTGCTAGCAGCCACGGATGCAGCATGTGATGACATCACAGCAGAGTCATGCAGAGGGTGGATTCGCCACTCCAGGAGATACTTTCCTCGCTGCATTGCAAGAGATGATATCCGTTGTGATGTCGATGAAAATATGTGGCCAGACAGACAGGAACGTTTGGATGTGCCAGAATGATTTACCTATGTTCAGTTACAATATGTTCTGTTATATTGTTCATTTGTGCACAGCTCTACCAAAAGGGTGTTTCTTATGTTTGTTCTAAATAAGTGACTGTAGTGTATTTTTCTTTTGCACAATGCTGTAGAATTGCATATATACAGTAAAAATGTGAAACATACGTATTCAGTGTCTTGTACTCACTTACTCCCCTAACTACAGCAATGTGTAACTTTACTGTAGTTTTCAAATGGCTGTACAAGTAGTGTATAGTGCTGTCTTGAGCATTTTCAGGTAGTGTCACCGAGTTCTGACCTAAACTGTCATAATGCAAACATGACAAAGCCATTTGACTATCATGTTCATAAACAATGGTGTCAAGACTTCTGATTTTGATGACACTGGCAGTTTCATTGACATGAATACTTGCTTTTGAGGAATGGACTATCCATTTTGAGCAAGTGACGCGCTTTTGCAGGTCATCCACTAGGTTTTGCAGTTTGCACTAATTGTTTTGAGAAATGCACTAACTGCTGTGCAAATGTTAATACTAAGCTAAAGAGAGAAGCTAAAACTGGAGTAATATGATCTCTCTTGCTAATTCCATTTTAAATCAATTGGAGGCTTTTTAAAGAGTATTTGGACAGCCAGACAGTAATGAATTACAATAATCCAGTCTGGACGACACAAATGCATGAACTAGTTTTTCAGCATCACTCTGAGACAGGATGTTCCTAATTTTGACGATATTACACAGGTGAAAGAAGGCAGTCCTGGTCACTTGCTTTATGTGACATTTAAAGGACATATCCTCATCAAATATAACACCAAGGTTTTTGGAGGTTTATCTATCTATCTATCTATCTATCTATCTAAAGATGTTTCTATTGATTACACTGACTTAAAATGATGGAAATGTAACTTTACACGACTATGATAACATGATGGGAAAGTTTGGCCAGTTGCCTGCCTAAGTATCTGTTTCCTTACTGTGAACAACTGACACATGGTATAGACCATGTGTCAAAAGGAGGGATACTACCAGAGATATCTGTTTCCTTACTGTGCCTTTCCTTGCACGTAAGCATTTTGAAACAGTAATCCACGCCTTCATTACTTCGCGGCTGGATTACTGTAACGCACTTTATCTTGGAGTCAGCCAATCCTCCCTCGCACGTCTCCAGTTGGTTCAAAATGCTGCCGCTCGCCTTTTAACTGGAGCACGTAAGAGGGAGCACATTACTCCCATTTTAGCCTCTCTCCATTGGCTGCCTGTGCATTTTAGAGTCCATTTTAAGATTCTTTTATTTGTTTTTAAATCTTTAAATGGTCTCGCCCCGCCTTACCTCTCTGAGCTGCTCCATCCTTACACTCCTGCCCGGTGCCTCAGGTCAGCTGATCAGCTGCTCCTGGAGGTACCAAGGGCCAAACGGAGGCTCAGAGGGGATAGAGCCTTTTCTGTTGCCGGTCCTAAATTATGGAACGATCTCCCCCTACACATCAGACAAGCCCCTTCGCTGTCCATTTTTAAAACACATCTTAAGACCCATTTTTATTCTTTGGCCTTTAACACAGCATGAGACCCTGTTTTCTGTTCTGTTTTATTATTATTTTAATACTGTTTATCATTTATTATTGTTTTTATATTGTTTTTATTGCTTTTATATTGTCTCTTATGTTTGATGTCTTATATTTTAGGTTGTATTTTATGTATAGCACTTTGTGTCAGCCACAGCTGTTTTAAAGGGCTTTATAAATAAAGTTGAGTTGAGTTGAGTTGAGATATAGTGACACTACTAGTTCACCAAGGGGTTCTCTCATTTTAGTCAAAGTGAGAAGTGAGGGCTATGGTCAGAAGCAGGACTGGGCTTTAGTCCTTTAGAAATTTCCCACACTAATCAGTTTGAGGATCAAATGTTGTAAACCAGTGATATGTTTGACATATGTATGTGACAAAGACATTTCTATAAAATACACTGATTTGACTGTGCAGATTTCTAGTTGTTATTTATAAAATCTATCCAATATAATATTTATATAATGTGTTTTTTTACAACCTGGACCTTATTTCTGGCATAAAATACGGTTGTTTACTCACCATATAACTTTTGTGTAATTTGTATTCCTTCAGGAGATATTTAGATCTGTGTATATCCATATAGTGGGAGTGACTGGGGCACAGAAACACAGCCTCTAAATAACATTATCTGCCACAAAACTTGTTCATTTCACCAATATTTTGTTATCGTACGCTAGTGCTATTCCCCGTTGAGTTAGGAGTTACCTGTTATCATCATCCGGGGTCTGTAGATTGACCTACTGACCCCAGATGATGATAACAGCGACGGTCAGCTTTTTTACCTGTAAATTGAGACGCAGAGACATAAGCCACTGCACTGTACTACTATGGTAAGCAGACGATCTGGTGACGAGTGGAGGACTGAACCAGGATTATATTGACAAGGTGAGTAGATGGCTGATGAGGCTCCATTGTTTGCAGGTGGCTCCAGCTCTGTCCAGCTCCAGACCAACCTCCAGTGAAAAACAGAAACAGACAAATCCAACAAGAAATATACATCCTGACACTGGTCTCACCTGGTCTCACCTGGTCTCACCTGTCCATCCACCTGGTCTTAATATAAATGTGTCTCCACATGCGTCCCCAGCCAGCACTTGAGATCTGATCTCAGTGTGTGTGTCTGTAAATCAGCAGCGCCATCATGTGGTCAGTAGAATATTGTAGCAGCTGCTGTCTCTAATGGATCTCTACCTACCGCTGGATCAGAACCATCAACAGCTGCTTGTTCAGCTACTTGTCTAGTTTAGTTTGGTTCTCAGCTCCAAGACCAGAATCTTTTAAAAGGCTCTCATTACTAATGAACAGACATCACTGATTCATGTGATCATTTCTACTAGTGGTTGAATGAATGAGTTAAACTCCTCTTCCACAGATCAGCCCTGTTGAGTAGGTGGTCTTTAATGTGACCCAGGACTCATTGTGTGTTCACACTACCAAAGGAAGGAGGTCACATGTGTCCCAGACCACCTCTACATGTGGACTGACACCAGATCAGTGTTCACACCTGGACCTGTTTAACCTGGACACTAGAGACCAGATCAGTGTTCACACCTGGACCTGTTTATCCTGGACACTAGAGACCAGATCAGCGTTCACACCTGGACCTGTTTAACCTGGACTCTAGAGACCAGATCAGCGTTCACACCTGGACCTGTTTAACCTGGACTCTAGAGACCAGATCAGTGTTCACACCTGGACCTGTTTAATCTGGACTCTAGAGACCAGATCAGTGTTCACACCTGGACCTGTTTAACCTGGACACTAGAGACCAGATCAGTGTTCACACCTGGACCTGTTTAACCTGGACTCTAGAGACCAGATCAGTGTTCACACCTGGACCTGTTTAACCTGGACACTAGAGACCAGATCAGTGTTCACACCTGGACCTGTTTAACCTGGACTCTAGAGACCAGATCAGTGTTCACACCTGGACCTGTTTAACCTGGACACTAGAGACCAGATCAGTGTTCACACCTGGACCTGTTTAACCTGGGCACTAGAGACCAGATCAGTGTTCACACCTGGACCGGTTTAACCTGGACACTAGAGACCAGATCAGTGTTCACACCTGGGCCCGTTTAACCTGGACTCTAGAGACCAGATCAGTGTTCACACCTGGACCTGTTTAACCTGGACACTAGAGACCAGATCAGTGTTCACACCTGGACCTGTTTAACCTGGACTCTAGAGACCAGATCAGTGTTCACACCTGGACCTGTTTAACCTGGACACTAGAGACCAGATCAGTGTTCACACCTGGACATGTTTAACCTGGACTCTAGAGACTAGATCAGTGTTCACACCTGGACCTGTTTAACCTGGACACTAGAGACCAGATCAGTGTTCACACCTGGACCTGTTTAACCTGGACACTAGAGACCAGATCAGTGTTCACACCTGGACCTGTTTAACCTGGACTCTAGAGACCAGATCACACAAGGTAAAAATTATAAATGATATATGAAAAAAAAACTTTATATATAAAAAATAAAGTAAAATATAATAGAATAAAATAAAACATTAAATGTAAACTTAAAGGGTGTAGCTCTTGTAGTTACATGTATTTACTACATAGCAGCCGTGTTAATAAAGGGCAGTGGTACTTTAGTCCAGTTCAGGCTCAGAGTTGATCAGACGGATGGACGAGCACAGAAACTCTTCTTCAGCCTCAGACAGAGGAGACACCGGCCTGATGGACATAAAGAGACTGGGCTGATCCAGGATCTTCTTGGCCCTTTAACTTGCAGCCTTTAGTATAAATGTCCTGCAGGTTGGGGATGGAGGTTCTGATGATCCGCTCCACTGAACGGACCCCCTTTTGAGGGCCAGGACGTCCTGCCTGGTGCAGTTTCTCATCCAGGTGGTGATAGCTGAGCACACAGCCCTGGAGGGATCTGGTGTTGAGACTGAGAGGGGCTGAAGTGTGGTGACCCACTTGAACCGGTTGGTCCTGGTTCAGACTACAGTGTGATTGTGGTTCAGAGGAGGGTCTGACCCCCCTGACCTGCTCTTCAGAGGAACTCACTGATGAACTTAACTTTGATAGAAGCTGCCGTCACATGACAGAGTGATGAGGACTGTGGTTGTGTTACCATGACGACCAGGATGTGCTGAGCTGTTCCTGTGTGATTAATGCAGCTTCTGGTTCCAGCTGGAGCACCTGTAAAGAACACAGTGAAAGACCAGGAACAAAGAATGAATGAACTGTGAGAGACTTCAGTCCAGTCTGTCATCCGTCCTGTCCTGGTTTTGTCCACTAGGTGTCACCATGGTGACATGAACCTGTTGAGTCTCAGTTGTTTTAACTCTTTTTATTCCTGATAAACAACAACACAGATTAAATGAACCAGAACCAGAACTGAACTGTTCCGACAGAGACTCGTTCATTTGAGACTGAACATCATATTTGTTTATTTATTTATTTATTTGTTTCATCCATCAGTCCCAGAATAAAACTTTAATCTGCTCCGTTACCGTTTAGGATTTACGTCCGGCCTGTTTGTTTTTGATGAACGGACCGTAACCGGAGCCACGTGGACGTGTGACGTATGACGCAGAGCCGTTTCCTCCGTGACGCCGTTTGTTTGTCGTTGCCATGACAACAGTGTTCTCGATTGTGTTTTAACGACAGTTTATAAACAGAAAGATCTGAAGAAGAGAAACGACATGAAGATGAGTCAGAGGAGAGAACCGAGAGAGAACCGAGGCCCCACGCCGCACTCAGTGGCTCTGGTGAGACTAGTACTACTACTACTATTACTACAGTACTATAGCACTACTACTACAATACTACAGTACTATAGTACTACTACTACTATTACTACAGTACTATAGCACTACTACTACTATTACTACAATACTATAGTACTACTGCTACTATTACTACAGTAGGCCTACTATAGTACTACTGATACAATACTACAGTACTATAGTACTACTACTTCTGTTACTACGGTACATTACTCTGTCACAAGAGAAGAAATATTTCACTTTGGAGTACTTTCAGTACTTTAAGCACTTCAGTTTAAAGTACTTCTCAGAGCAGCTCCTTCATCTCAAAGTAAATAAAGTATAAAAGTAAATATTACTGTGAGTGAGAGAGAAAGACGTCTGAGCTGAGTCTGTGGTTCTATGGTCCTATGGGTCTGTGGGTCTGTGGTCCTATGGTTCTGTGGATCTGTGGTTCTATGGTTCTATGGTCCTGTGGGTCTGTGGTCCTATGGTTCTATGGTCCTATGGGTCTGTGGTTCTGTGGTTCTGTGGGTCTTTGGTCCTATGGTTCTATGGTCCTATGGGTCTGTGGTTCTATGGTTCTATGGGTCTGTGGTTCTATGGTTCTATGGGTCTGTGGTTCAGTGGTTCTGTGGTTCTATGGGTCTGTGGTCCTATGGTCCTATGGTTCTATGGTCCTATGGGTCTGTGGTTCTGTGGTTCTGTGGTTCTATGGCTCTATGGGTCTGTGGTTCTGTGACCCTGTGGTTCTATGGTTCTGGTTCTGTTGAGCAGAGAGCCAGGTGTCCTGCATCCCGTCCAGCGGACCATCTGATCCTGCAGAGGCAGAAGGAGGACGCGTCCAGAGACCAGGTTCTGGACTTGACCCGGTTCCAGAAGAACTGTGACATCCAGACGTCGTGGCTGAAGAGCTCCGAGCGACGCTTCCTGAGAGGAGACGTCCAGAGACGAGTCCAGGAGGTTCTGACCCGACACCAGTCTGACACCGAGCAGAGGAGATGCAGGTCAGAGCCCTGACCCCCAGTGACCTCTGACCCCACCTGTAATCAGATTACTGCAGTTACTCTCCATCCTCTCCTCAGACTCAAGGAGCTGCTGGAGGAGGAGGAGCAGCAGCTGCTGCAGGAGCTGGAGGAGACGAAGGAGACGACGGTGGAGAGACAGAACAAGATGAAGGAGAAAGTCAGAATCCTGAGAGAGAGAAGAGAGAGAGAACGACAGCAGCTGGTGGAGGAGAAGATGGATCAGCTGTTCAGGTTCAGTCACATGACCTCCACATGACCAGACTCATATCTAGTCCCTGGTCCTGGTCCTGGTTTTGATCTTGGTTCTGGTCCTGGTCCTGGTCCTGGTCCTGGTCCTGGTCCTGGTTCTGGCCCTGGTCCTGGCCCTGGTCCTGGTTTTGATCCTGGTCCTGGTCCAGGTCCTGGTCCTGGTCCTGGTCCTGGTCCTGGTCCTGGTTTTGATCCTGGTCCTGGTCCTGGTCCTGGTTTTGATCCTGGTCCAGGTCCTGGTTTTGAACTTGGCTCTGGTCCTGGTCCTGGTCCTGGTCCTTTTCCTGGTTTTGATCCTGGTTCTGGTCCTGGTCCTGGTTTTGATCCTGGTCCTGGTCCTGGTCCTGGTCTTGATCCTGGTCCTGGTCCTGGTCCTGGTCCTGGTTCTGGTCCCGGTCCTGGTCTTGATCCTGGTCCTGGTCCTGGTCCTGGTTTTGATTCTGGTCCTGGTCCTGGTTTTGATCCTGGTCCTGGTCCTGGTCCTGGTCTTGATCCTGGTCCTGGTCCTGGTCCTGATCCTGGTTTTGATCCTGGTTTTGATCCTGGTTCTGGTCCTGGTCCTGGTCCTGGTCCTGGTTTTGATCCTGGTCCTGGTTTTGATCCTGGTCCTGGTCCTGGTCCTGGTCTTGATCCTGGTCCTGGTCCTGGTCCTGGTCCTGGTCCTGGTCCTGGTCCCGGTCCTGGTCCTGATCCTGGTCCTGGTCCTGGTCCTGGTCCTGGTTCTGGTCCTGGTCTTGATCCTGGTCCTGGTCCTGGTCCTGGTCCTGATCCTGGCTCTGGTTCTGTGCAGGGATCAGTGTGAGGAGCTGCGCAGCGTCCAGATGCGGAGGCGGGAGCAGCAGGTGTGTCGGGAGCGAGGAGCTCAGGTGAAGAGTCGGCAGGAGCAGCGGCGGCTGCAGCAGCAGGAGAAGCAGCTGTTTGAGGAGCTGTGGGAGGCTGACCGGAGATCCAAGGAGGAGCAGGAGATGCTGAGGGCCCAGAGGCAGCGGCAGAGAAACCAGGAGCAGCAGGAGGTCCTGAGGAGTCAGATGGAGGCAGCAGAGCAGAAGAAGCAGCAGCAGAGGGAGCTGAGAGAGGAGGAGGCCCGACTCCTGGTCTGCTCCTCACACAATCACTCCAACTTCTCCTCCAACCACTCCACGGCTCCTCCTCATGTCTTCTTCTCTCTCCTCCTCCAGGACCAGCAGCAGCAGATGCAGCTCCTCCAGGAGCAGCGGCAGCAGCAGCAGAAGGTCCAGGCTCAGCTGAGCCGCCGCCGGCAGCTGGATCAGGATCTCCGTCTGAAGATGAGACGTCTGGGCCGAGATCAGCGGGACGAGCTGCAGCTGGACATGAGTGTCCTGCAGCAGATACTGAGACAAAAGACGGACGAGAGACAGGAAGCAGCTCAGAGGAAGGTGAACATGCCCGAACACAACAGAGCTGATGAACCTGCAGCTACAGACCAGCAGGAGGCGGCAGAGAGCTGCACTCTGATCCCCAGACTGACCCTGAACGCCACACGGACTCCAGCATTAAATACTAAAATCAGGACTGGACCTGCTGCTGTGTGTCCGTGATGCGTTCAGGGGCAGCTGACGTGTTGTGTGATGCGTTCAGGTGCAGCTGACGAGTTGTGTGATGCGTTCAGGTGCAGCTGACGTGTTGTGTGATGCGTTCAGGTGCAGCTGACGCGTTGTTTGATGCGTTAAGGTGCAGCTGAAGTGTTGTGTGATGCGTTCAGGTGCAGCTGACTGTTGTGTGATGTGTTCAGGTGCAGCTGACGCATTGTGTGATGCATTCAGGTGCAGTGGCGTGAAGAGCAGCAGCGGTACCGTCAGTATTTGTCCGAGGAGCTGCAGAGGCAGCAGAGGGAGGAGGAGGAGACGGAGCAGCTGCTGGAGGAGAAGCTGAAGGAGACGTGGACGAGGAGGGAGGAGCAAAGCCAGCGGCAGAGGGACGCCAGAAACCTCCTGATGAACCAAGTGATGGAAACACGTCGTCTGCAGATCCAACACAAACGTGAGCCACTGACACACCAGCTCAACATGAGGGTCAGGACCCATAGAGGGTCGCCCCATGAGCCTGAGGGGTCACAGATGTTTAGTCTTCAGTTTAGAAAGTGGATGATCACAAGTGATCTGGAATCAGTTGATCTATGTGTTGTTGTTCTATGTGTTGTTCTATGTGTTGTTGTTCTATGTGTTGTTCAATATGTTGTTGTTCTATGTGTTGTTCTATGTGTTGTTGTTCTATGTGTTGTTCAATGTGTTGTTGTTCTATGTGTTGTTCTATGTGTTGTTCTATATGTTGTGGTTCTATGTGTTGTTCTATGTGTTGTTGTTCTATGTGTTGTTGTTCTATGTGTTGTTCAATGTGTTGTTGTTCTATGTGTTGTTCTATGTGTTGTTCTATATGTTGTTGTTCTATGTGTTGTTCTATGTGCTGTTGTTCTATGTGTTGTTCTATGTGCTGTTGTTCTATGTGCTGTTGTTCTATGTGTTGTTGTTCTATGTGCTGTTCTATGTGCTGTTCTATGTATTGTTGTTCTATGTGCTGTTGTTCTATGTGTTGTTGTTCTATGTGCTGTTCTATGTGCTGTTCTATGTATTGTTGTTCTATGTGCTGTTCTATGTGCTGTTGTTCTATGTATTGTTCTTCTATGTATTGTTGTTCTATGTGTTGTTCTATGTATTGTTGTCCTATGTGCTGTTGTTCTATGTGTTGTTGTTCTATGTGCTGTTGTTCTATGTGTTGTTGTTCTATGTGCTGTTGTTCTATGTGTTGTTCTATGTGCTGTTGTTCTATGTGCTGTTGTTCTATGTGTTGTTGTTCTATGTGCTGTTCTATGTGCTGTTCTATGTGCTGTTGTTCTATGTGTTGTTGTTCTATGTGCTGTTCTATGTGCTGTTCTATGTATTGTTGTTCTATGTGCTGTTCTATGTGCTGTTGTTCTATGTGCTGTTGTTCTATGTATTGTTCTTCTATGTATTGTTGTTCTATGTGTTGTTCTATGTATTGTTGTCCTATGTGCTGTTGTTCTATGTATTGTTGTCCTATGTGCTGTTGTTCTATGTGTTGTTGTTCTATGTGCTGTTGTTCTATGTGTTGTTCTATGTATTGTTGTCCTATGTGCTGTTGTTCTATGTGTTGTTGTTCTATGTGCTGTTGTTCTATGTTCCAGTTGAGCTGAACCATCAGAAACAAGCTGAGCTTCAGAAGGAGAGAGAGGAGCTGAGGACAGCGATGGAGGAGACGAAGCTGAAGGACGAGGAGGACAGAAGACGGTAAACATCACTTCAGTTTGTTCCCTTATGTCTCTAACATGTGTCTTCACGTCTCTAACGTGCGTCTCTGTGTCCGTCCCCGCAGCCTGAAGCAGGACGTCCAGGTGTACCAGGCCGACCTCCAGGCCCAGATCCAGCAGCGGCAGCAGCTCGTCAGGGACCAGAAGGCCGAGGGTCTCAGGGAGATCCAGGAGGCCCAGGTCCTGCAGCAGCGCTACGAGCAGAGGAAGGACCTGGTCCTGTCTAGACCTGAATCCAACTGCACCGGCCTCCACCCCGTCAGGGCGGTCCAGGGCAGTCAAGGGCGGCCCAGGGCGGTCCAGGTCTCTAGGACGCCTGAGACAGACTGAGTGACTCAGTGGTTGACTCATGTTGACTGAGGGAGAGGGAGGAGGGACATTAGAAACAAATAAAGACAAATAAAGACACAGATCCACGACCTGTTCACTGAGCTCATCATTAATGAAGAGGTTGATCTCATGACATGTTTAAAGGATGGAAACACTGAACCAGTCTCTGATCAGACCAGGTTCTTAATAAAGGCTTCGTTAATATTAATGATGCTGTTTGTAGACGTCTGGAATAAACTTTATTAAGTCATGACTGTGAGAGTCTGGGAGTCCGAGTCCTGCTGAGTCCTGGTGAGTCCTGCTGAGTCCTGCTGAGACCTGGTGAGTCCTGGTGAGTCCTGCTGAGACCTGACGAGTCCTGGTGAGTCCTACTGAGTCCTGCTGAGTCCTGCTGAGACCTGGTGAGTCCTGATGAGTCCTCCTGAGTCCTGCTGAGTCCTAGTGAGTCCTGCTGAGACCTGACGAGTCCTGGTGAGTCCTACTGAGTCCTGCTGAGACCTGGTGAGACCTGGTGAGTCCTGCTGAGTCCTGCTGAGTCCTAGTGAGTCCTGCTGAGTCCTGGCTAAGCCTGGTGAAGCTGCTGTGGGTGAAGCTGCTGTGGGTGGAGCTGCTGTGGTTCATTCCAGCAGAGGGAGCGGTTTGGGAGTGAAACAATTACCTGGATAACAGCTGCTCAGTCAGGTATGAAGAATGAGATCAGCTGGAAATCAGAGATCAGGATGGAGGAACATTATTACCCCTACTCTAAGGTACTCTTCATTACTACTACTCTAAGGTACTATTCATTAGTACTACTCTAAGGTACTATTCATTAGTACTACTCTAAGGTACTATTCATTAGTACTACTCTAAGGTACTATTCATTACTACTACTCTAAGGTACTATTCATTAGTACTACTCTAAGGTACTCTTCATTACTACTACTCTAAGGTACTATTCATTAGTACTACTCTAAGGTACTATTCATTACTACTACTCTAAGGTACTATTCATTAGTACTACTCTAAGGTACTCTTCATTACTACTACTCTAAGGTACTCTTCATTAGTACTACTCTAAGGTACTCTTCATTAGTACTACTCTAAGGTACTCTTCATTAGTACTACTCTAAGGTACTCTTCATTACTACTACTCTAAGGTACTCTTCATAAGGTACTCTTCATTACTACTACTCTAAGGTACTCTTCATTACTACTACTCTAAGGTACTATTCATTAGTACTACTCTAAGGTACTCTTCATTAGTACTACTCTAAGGTACTCTTCATTAGTACTACTCTAAGGTACTCTTCATTACTACTACTCTAAGGTACTCTTCATTAGTACTACTCTACTCTAAAGTAAATCTGACATTAAACCTGAAAGACGCTCTAAACAGATGCAGGAGTTATTTTCTGAGCTGGTCTTTGTTTGATTGTTTATTTATTTATTTGACTTTTATTTTTGTCAGTTGGCTGGTCTTTGTGTATTTAATGTATTTTAGTGTATTTTTGTGTATTTCTGTGTGTCTTGCTACCAGTGTGTTTGTCTCTGACAGTTTAACCTGACGTTTTGTTGGAGGCAGTAGTTGTAGCGTGACAGACTACATTTCCCATAATGCACCCGGGTGTTGTCTGCTCTCTGAGGTGTGTTCAGAGTCTGTGCTCCCAGTGTGTAGATGAGTTTGTGTAGTTTGTGTCAAAGAGTTGAACAAAGATAGAGTCTGAGTCTGTTAATTAATGTCTTCATCCATTCATTCATTCATTAGTTATTATCAGACTTTATTATTTCCTCTGAACAATAAAAACATCAGAAACATTTAAACATGGATCAGGAGTCGTGTGTGTGTGTGTGTGTGTGTGTGTGTGTGTGTGTGTGTGTGTGTGTGTGTGTGTGTGTGTGTGTGTCTTGGGAAGCAGCCAATCAGCGTCCAGAGAAAACACGGCTGTCAGGAAGAACCGGCCTCCTTCCACCTGCGGATCCTTCGCTCTTTTCTTTCCGGGCTTGTGGATCGATCTCTGGGCTCCGGAGCCGCTCTAGCTCCGCTGTGTGTGTTTGATTTTAACCGGAGGAAAACACCTGCCGCCGGGGGAGGAGGAGGCTCAGACTCCGCCCCGGGACCGAGGCTCCGCCGAACAAAGTAACCGAAACTCCTGCGGGCGTTTCGGATGGATCGTTAACGGAAGCGGCGGAGAGAGTGATCGGTCAGGATGTCTGTGAACGAGCTCTACACCAAGGTGAGTCACACCTGGAAGTCTACCTGCCCGACCAACAGCCACCTCTCAGCGGACAGGCCCGCGCTCACCTGCGGGAGCTCAGGTGGTTGGAGCCGGGGCTGACTCACCTGTCGGAGCCGCTGAGGTGTGGAGGAGCAGGTTAGAGGTGATTCAGCTTAAAACCAACAGATTCTGAACGGACTCTGGTTCCTGGTGGTTTGAACTGATCACTGATCGATCCTGGTCATTGATTGGTTCATGGATCAGAGAAACTAAACCGGATTCATTGGTTCATCAGAGTCACACTGACTCTGATCTCCCTCCAGAGTCTGATCCATCATCTAATGACTGGAACCTAAACCTAACTAACAAAGATCTGAGGAGCAGGCAGGCTGTTCAGGTGCATGATGGGAAATGCAGGTCCAGTGTTTGGACTGAGAGTTGAGAATGAGCTGATCAGCTGATTATTGATTGATATGTTTAATCTGTCAAACATGAAACAGACTCAGACCTGAGGAGCTGATTCCAGTTCAGATTAGTTTCTAGTTTAGTTTGGTTCTCAGCTCCAAGACCAGAATCTTTTAAAAGGCTCTCATTACTAATGAACAGACATCACTGATTCATGTGATCATTTCTACTAGTGGTTGAATGAATGAGTTCAACTCCTCTTCCTCAGATCAGCCCTGTTGAGTAGGTGGTCTTTAATGTGACCCAGGACTCATTGTGTGTTCACACTACCAAAGGAAGGAGGTCACATGTGTCCCAGACCAGCTCCACATGTGGACTGACACCAGATCAGTGTTCACACCTGGACCTGTTTAACCTGGACTCTAGAGACCAGATCAGTGTTCACACCTGGACTCTAACCTGGACAGGTGTAATCAGATTACGGAGGACAGGTGTTGGTGTAGAACCTGTGACTCACGGTCGTCTGGATCTGAACGCCTCCAGACGTCTGTGTCGTTGTGTCTCCACAGTAGAAACCACAGGAACTAATCCGTTAACGAGCAGCTGATGAAATGAAGGCGTTGTTCTGGATCTCCTCTGTTCTAAAGGTGGAACGTGGATGGACAGATGTTTTTCAGATGAAGGTTCTGGTTCTGGGAGAAAACTAAAGCAGAGGATCCAGGTGAGATTCTCATTGGTCAGGTTGTTAAATGATCATGAATCCATCGGCTCAACACAGACACAGACCTGCAGCTGATGTTCTCAGGGATTAATTATAGAACCAGAACCAGAACCAGAACCAGAGGCGTTAAAGGTACAGAACCAATCAGATCAGATGATCAGCTGATTGAAGCTCCTCCTCCTGGTGCTATGACATGAACCCGTTGCTGATCCGACCATTGACGGTTATTAATGGGCTGACAGACAGCACGGTGTCGTCATGGCAACGTATCCTGAGTCTGCTCCACATATTAATCAGATTAATCAGCAGCTGTTGATTATGTCTGGAGGCCGAGCTCATAATCCTCCTCAGTGTCTTTATCAAAGCCACTTACAGCTGACCGACTGATTCATGGTCATGGTTGTGTCTGTTGTGTTGTGTTGTGTTGTGTTGTGTTGTGTTGTTTGGGCTTCACAACTTGTAGAAGGTTAAAAGGTGTTCTGAAGGTAAAGGTTAAGGATGTATTATATAAAGGAAGGTCCTCACAGAGATAGAAACATGTGAGTGTTTGGGTGCAGTGGGGTGGGGGGGTTTAGGGGTGGTGTGGGGGGGTCCATCTGCTCAGACATCAGTGACCAAACAGACGCTGGTCCTCACATGTATATGAACATACGGTGAATGTATGTGAGGAGATACTGAGGTAGAACATGTCCAACATACTAGAGTGTTTACATACGCTTAAAAGTTTTAGGGTCCTTCAGGATTGTTTACATTTCTTCTTAAAATAACTCAGAACATCCTGAAAGTAAATGAAGAACCCAATGGACACATGAAACAGAACCATTAGACTAAAGTTTGCCAATATTACATATCATGTCCTCCTTGTCTCCAGTATCTGCTGTGACCTCCTTGTAACTAAGGGCGTATTCACACCAGGAAGGTCCGTTAGTTCACTTGCTTTGGTCCGGACCAATTTTTTTTTTCTTTTTTTTTTTTTAGTGCGGTTCGCTTTCACACTGTGATTAATTGCAACCGGACCAGAATTTATAAACAAAAACACATGTGCTAAGGTCGTTCAGCCATTGGCTGGTAAACGTATAGGCGGGGTAAAGAAGGAAGCCAAATGTCCCACGTAAATAGGCTACAATGGAGACTTTGCGTACTGTAGGTCTACTTGTTATTATGCTAGCAATATGGTTTATAAACTTACAGCTTGTGCTCGAGCGTCAAGACCGTTTGATGCAACATGAGTTTAACCATATCATGCTCGTTATTTTGCAACGGCTCATCTCTACCTACCTGCGTTTGTTTGCTTCACGTGTCTCTCTGTTGTGTGTGTCACTGGGCTATCCTACATTTCTTGAGCAGAACCAATCAGACGTGCTCAGTGATCAATCAGCTGATTTATTGGCTGAGGGTCTCAGTGACGGGACGTCCCTCAGTGACGGGACGTCCCTCTGATATCAGAAACCTTTGCTCTCGGCGTCCTGTGGCTCCTCTGAGCTGCTGCTGGGATCAAAGTTCCCGTCCAGGTGAACTTCCTGTGGGACACACCCAGAGTTCACCCTGGGGCTTACGTCAGTGGGCGGGGCCTCGCTGCAGCTCACCTGGAAACCTGAGACTGACGCGTTCCTGACGTGTTCAGCTAACAATACGACTGATCTGCTCGTCTCTGAAACCTGTACAACCAGACGGCCAGACAAAGCACCACGCTAGCTCTAGGATTAGCGTTAGCATGCTAATGTGGGCGTGAGGTTAAATGAATATGTGGTTGATGGTTCAGCTGACTAAGGATGTGTCAGTTTAACTGTTTACTCCTCACAGTTTCAATCAGCTGTTGCTTCATGATCAGCTGATTGAGCCTCTCCTCAGGCCCCTCCCCCACCCAAACATTCCTGTGTTCACAGAGCGTGTTGTTATCAGCATGTGGGTCCAGTCTGTCGTGGAACAGAGACGTCGTCGTGTTTGAGAGTTAAACCCTGTTCAGACTTGGTCTTAGGGTGAAGGCTGGGGTCAGGGGTCAGGGTCAGGGTCAGGGGTCAGGGGTCAGGGTCAGGGTCAGGGAATGCATTGTATCGGTGGAAGGTCCTCACAGAGATAGAAACACCCGTCTGTGTCTGTGTCCTCATTACTGCTCCACATGCAGACGACATGCTGCTCTGTGATTGGCTGCCACATCTCAGTGTCCCAGATAAACAGGAGGTCATGTGATCACACAGGCCTCCTCTGATTGGCTGCTCTACCACAGCTTTCTTTTCAGTAATATTTCAGACCTCAGATAAGAGTTTGACCTTAGACCCTTCAGAGTTTTTATTGTGTGAAGTTTGATTTTCAGGAGAAAACGTAAAAAGCTTCAAAATAATAATTATTAGTTAAAATAAAACATGAGTTAGACATTTAAAAACAAATCATTTCAGCTTTTTTTTACTATTTTTACTCAAATCAATGAATCAGTTATAAAATTTTCTTTCCTGTCGACTGATTAAAATTAGAAGGATGGAAAAACCTCCACCTCTTTGACCGTTGGAGTCTTAGTCACAAAGAAACGCCGCTCTGAGCTTCAGGATGAAGGAGGTTCTTCATCATCTTCAGTCAGATTATCTGTGTGAATATTAAAGTCATACAGGAAGTGTTTGGTCCTCCTCAGGTCAGAGTTCATGTTTGTGACTTCCTGCCTGCAGGTCAATGATCAGCTTCACGTCCAAAGTCTGTTCACCGTTAATGTTTGTCTCACTTTATATGAGGACACGTTCTTTTTAATCAAAGCCGTCGTCTGCTCTTGTTCTTGGTCATAAACATCTTCTTTCTGGTGAGTTCGGGCCATGTGACCTGTGGTGGTTCCCAGCTCTCACAGGGAAACTGGATGTAAATGACTTTCTGGTTTCAGGGCAGAGAATTTGCATCAAAGCAAAGAAGTGACGTGTTTCTCTTCAGGTGAATCAGATGAGTTTAGTATTAAAGAGTCAGAGTGATGATCCTGAGGGAGGGAGACGTTACAGCGTCAGCTGAGGATCAGGGGTCTGGTGGTTACACAACATTTCTTCTTAAAAATTGATCCTGAAAGTAGATGAAGAACCCAATAACAACATGAAACAGAACCATTAGACTAAAGTGAGCCAATATTACATATCATGTCCTCCTTGTCTCCAGTATCTGCTGTGACCTCCTTGTCACTAAATGTTTCTGGTAACAGATGATCAGTGGTCTACAGCAGCTTGGAGGAATTTTAGCCCATTCCTCAGAACAGAACCACTTCAGTTCTGAGATGTTGGTGGGTTTCCTCGCATCAACTGCTTGCTTAAGGTCCTTCCACAACATTTCTATTGGATTAAGGTCAGGACTTTGACTTGGCCGTTCCTAAACATTCATCTTGTTCTTCTTTAACCGTTCTTTTGTAGAACCACTTGTGTTCTTGGTTCTCGTCGTCTTGCTGCATGACCCAGTTTCTCTTCACATTCAGCTCATGGACAGATGTCCTGACATTTTCTTTTAGAGTTCACTGGTAGAATTCAGAATTCATTGGTCCATCAATGAGGACAAGCCGTCCTGGTCCAGATGCAGCAGAACAGGCCCAAACCAGGACATTAGCACCCCCATGTTTGATGGAGGGATGAGGTTCTGATGCTGGAATGATGCAGTGTTGTTTCATCTCATTTAAACCAAACTATTCTACTTTGGTCTCATCTGTCCACTAAACATTGTCCCAGTAGTCTTCTGTCTTGTCCACATGATGTTTAGAACTTTAGCTGGACAGAGAGACACTTGATTGACCCCACTGAATGAACAGAGGCTAACCGTGCTAGCATGCTAGCTGATAGACACCAGCTGGAGCTGTGATGAAACGGTGGAACTGAAGCTGGTTCTGGTTCTCAATCCCGTCTGTTCTCTGATGACTGTGTCCAGTGTGAAGAAGCATTAACTGTCCACCAGAGGACTTGTGCTGCTTGTTAAATGATCTGGTCTGAGTCTGACGGACTGACCTCGTGGAGCTCTGTCTATCAGTTAATGACGAAACCTTTCATCTGCAGATAACACTTCTAGTAATCACTGCAGCCTGAAATCAGAGGACATCAGCTGGAGGTTGTCCTCTGTGTGCAGTGATCGTAGAGACGATGACATCCTGAACCTCGACCACAGGAAGCTGCTGTACAGATGTGGATCAGTGTTTGTAGTCGTTGTGTTCAGTGTCAGTGTGACTGATCAGACTGATCACTAAACAGACAGTGATGTGTTTCAGTTCACCAGGGTCTGGATCCCCGACCCAGACGAGGTGTGGAAGGCTGCAGAGATCACCAGAGACTACAAGGAAGGAGAGCCAGTCCTTCACCTGCGCCTGGAGGATGAGACGGTACCCAGACACTAACACTCTGTCCATCATGTGTTCACTCATCATGTGTTCATTCATCATGTGTTCACTCATCATGTGTTCATCATGTGTTGATTCTCTCTGCCTCAGCCTCTGGAATACCCCATTGGTCCCAAAACAAACCCCCTCCCGTTCCTGCGTAACCCCGACATCCTGGTGGGGGAGAACGACCTCACGGCCCTCAGTTACCTCCATGAACCGGCCGTCCTGCACAACCTGCGAGTTCGATTCCTGGAGTCCAACCACATCTACACCTACTGTGGTACATGCTAGCATTCATGTAGCCATCAACATGCTAACACTGCTGTAGCCGTCAACATGCTAACACTCCTGTAGCCGTCAACATGCTAACACTCATGTAGCCGTCAACATGCTAACACTCCTGTAGCCGTCAACATGCTAGCATTCATGTAGCCGTCAACATGCTAACACTCCTGTAGCTGTTAACATGCTAGCATTCATGTAGCCGTCAACATGCTAGCATTCATGTAGCCGTCAACATGCTAACACTCCTGTAGCCGTCAACATGCTAACACTCCTGTAGCCGTCAACATGCTAACACTCCTGTAGCCGTCAACATGCTAGCATTCATGTAGCCGTCAACATGCTAACACTCCTGTAGCCGTCAACATGCTAGCATTCATGTAGCCGTTAACATGCTAGCATTCATGTAGCCGTCAACATGCTAACACTCCTGTAGCTGTTAACATGCTAGCATTCATGTAGCCGTCAACATGCTAACACTCCTGTAGCCGTCAACATGCTAACACTCCTGTAGCCGTCAACATGCTAGCATTCATGTAGCCGTCAACATGCTAACACTCCTGTAGCCGTCAACATGCTAGCATTCATGTAGCCGTTAACATGCTAGCATTCATGTAGCCGTCAACATGCTAACACTCCTGTAGCTGTTAACATGCTGGCATTCATGTAGCCGTGAACATGCTAGCATTCATGTAGCCGTCAACAGGCTAACACTCCTGTAGCCGTCAACATGCTAGCATTCATGTAGCCGTCAACATGCTAGCATTCATGTAGCCGTCAACATGCTAGCATTCATGTAGCCGTCAACATGCTAACACTCCTGTAGCTGTCAACATGCTAGCATTCATGTAGCTGTTAACATGCTAGCATTCATGTAGCTGTCATCATGCTAGCATTCATGTAGCTGTCAACATGCTAGCATTCATGTAGCCGTCAACATGCTAGCATTCATGTAGCCGTTAACATGCTAGCATTCATGTAGCCGTTAACATGCTAGCATTCATGTAGCTGTTAACATGCTAGCATTCATGTAGCCATCAACATGCTAACACTGTGTAGCTGTCTTTCTTTTACTTAACTTTTCATATATTTATGTGTGATGCGGTGTGTTTAGGAGGTCATGTATGACATCAGGTATGACGTCATGCTGAGGTCATGTGTGATGTCATGCTATGGTCATGTGTGACATCATGTATGACATCATGTTGAGGTCATGTGTGATGTCATGCTATGGTCATGTGTGACATCATGTGTGACATCATGTTGAGGTCATGTGTGACGTCATGTGATTCTGATTCTGATGTATGACATCGTGCTGAGGTCATGTGTGACATCATGTATGACATCATGCTGAGGTCACGTGTGACATCATGTATGACATCATGTGATTCTGATTCTGATGTATGACATCGTGCTGAGGTCATGTGTGACATCATGTGTGACATCATGCTGAGGTCATGTATGACATCACGCTATGGTCATGTGTGACATCATGTATGACATCATGCTGAGGTCATGTGTGACGTCATGCTATGGTCATGTGTGACATCATGTGATTCTGATTCTGATGTATGACATCATGCTGAGGTCATGTGTGACATCATGTATGACATCATGCTGAGGTCATGTGTGACATCATGTATGACATCATGCTGAGGTCATGTGTGACATCATGTATGACATCGTGCTGAGGTCATGTGTGACATCATGTATGACATCATGCTGAGGTCATGTGTGACATCATGTATGACATCATGCTGAGGTCATGTGTGACATCATGTATGACATCGTGCTGAGGTCATGTGTGTGCGTGTCTCAGGGATCGTGCTGGTCGCCATCAACCCGTACGAGCAGCTGCACATCTACGGCGAGGAGGTGATCAACGCCTACAGCGGTCAGAACATGGGCGACATGGACCCTCACATATTCGCTGTGGCTGAGGAGGCTTATAAGCAGATGGCCAGGTAGAGCCACACCTGTTCATAGCTGACGTCACGCCTGCAGCTCTACATACATGTCAGATATCCAGTCACTGAAGTATTTAGACTGAACAAAGTCCAAATGTCTGAGAGAACCTTAAGGGAATGCATTTTAATTCATCTTATTATTATTGTTGAGACTTTAGTCCTGACACAGTTCATCCATCAGGTGACACACAGCAATTAACTCTTCTTCTTCTGTGGTGCCCGGTAGAGATGAGAGGAATCAGTCCATCATCGTGAGCGGAGAATCAGGAGCAGGAAAAACCGTCTCCGCTAAATACGCCATGCGTTACTTCGCCACGGTGGGGGGCTCAGCCAACGACACCAGCGTGGAGGAGAAAGTCCTGGCCTCCAGCCCCATCATGGAGGTTAGCTTAGCTTAGCTTAGCTTTACAACTGTATCTGAAGAACGTGTCCACTCTTACCCGTCCTCTGTCCATCCTGTCGTCTTTTTTCCTTCAGGCCATTGGAAACGCTAAAACCACTCGAAACGACAACAGCAGTCGCTTTGGGAAGTACATCCAGATCGGCTTCAGTCGACACTACCACATCATCGGAGCCAACATGAGGACGTACCTGCTGGAGAAGTCCCGCGTGGTTTTCCAGGTGAGTTGGACAGGTGGGACTGGTGGGACTGGTGGGACGGGTGGGACAGGTGGGACAGGTGGGACGGGTGGGACGGTCTGTGTTTGGTCTGGTGGATTCTTGTGTCTGAGGTCTTGTCTGTGTTTGTGTCTCAGGCGGAGGACGAGAGGAACTATCACATCTTCTATCAGCTGTGTGCCTCGGCCAGTCTACCAGAGTTCAAAGACCTCAGCCTCAGTGAGTCCAGTATTAAATGTCAGAGTGACACACGGTTATAAACTCAAACAGCTGAAGAATTACTGGTGACAAATAAAAACCTTTGTGTTTACAGAGTTAACCATAAATCCAGGGCTGGTGTAACATTAACACTCTCCTACTTCTATTCTTTAATAAATAAGGAACATGATCCTCCAGTAGAAGAGAAGTTGAGAACCTCAGATGTCTCCAGACTAGAAACAAGTAGATTCATATGAATTCAATAGAAAGAGTTGAGTCAGTCTGAGTAGTTGATCTGGTCTGATAATAAAACAATGAACTACATTTGGTCTTTATCTGTTTTTATTACGTTCACAGATGAAAAGGAGAAGAACCTGTTGTTCATCATTTTAATCATTAACTTAATGAGAAGTTGTAAAAGTTTCTGAATCAAACATTTAAAGAGTCTGAAACACAAACACAGTTAATGAAGTCTTGATGCTGTGTTGGTATCAGGCAGCGCCGAGGATTTCACCTACACCTCTTTAGGAGAGAACATCTTCATCGAGGGCGTGAACGACGCTGAGGACTTTAAGAAGACCAGAGAGGCCTTCACGCTGCTGGGTGAGGAACCAGGGAACAGGGAACTCTGAAGGTTCTCAGTTCATCCAGGTCACAGTTGATCTGAAAAACACAAACATGAAACTACCTCATCTTGTTGTGTTTGTAGAAGACGTTTCCTCCAAGTGTTCAGCTCTAAATGTCTGCTGGAGAGTTACCTGATAATGATCTGATACTCACCTGGACCTGGAGGAACCTGTTCTGATGGATGTCGTGGTTCTCTGATGATCCAGACACTCGGTCGTTATCGGACTCTAGTCATGTGACCTTCAGTCATTTAGAGCTGAACACTTTGAGGAAACGTCTACAAACACAACGAGTTTGGATCAGATAACAGGAATACTAACTTCTGTTTTACAGCCGCACCCTCTACTGTCAGTGGTAGAAAATCTGTGGCCTGTGGCCCAGATGTGGACCTCCACAGATAATGTATCTGGACACAGATGTAGTTTAGGTAGAAATGTGAAACAAGGACACAAGTTTGATCGTATGGTTCAGAACCACAGACTGTAGAACCGAGATGGCCGACGTCTCTCCACCTCCTCCCGTTGGTCAAACTGAGGCCAGACTGTAGAGGAGTTGCCATGGCGTCCACTGGTCTTACAGACCATGATGTGGACATTTAAACTTCAGGTGCTGATGTTTGTCGTTTCCTCTGCAGGGATCAAAGAGAGCAGCCAGAGCAGCATCTTTAAAATCGTGGCGTCCATCCTTCATCTGGGAAACATCGAGATCTGCTCGGAGAGAGATGGGGACTCCTGCCATGTCTCAGTACGTCTCTGATGTCTCTGACTTCTGTCTCTGCTGATGTCTTTGTCTCTGACTTCTGTCCCTGCTGACGTCTTTGTCTCTGACTTCTGTCCCTGCTGACGTCTTTGTCTCTGTTGCAGAGGGACGACCCCCATCTGGGACACTTCTGCAGACTGCTGGGGGTGGAGATGCAGCAGATGGAGCACTGGCTCTGCCATAGGAAGCTGGTGACGGCGTCAGAGACGTACGTCAAGAACATGTCCCTCAAACAGGCGTCCAACGCCAGGGACGCACTCGCCAAACACGTCTACGCCCGAATGTTTGACTGGATCGTGGAACACATCAACAAAGCCCTGCACACGTCCTCCAAGCAGCACTCCTTCATCGGGGTCCTGGACATCTACGGGTAGATGTCCACACTGTCCTCTGTCCATGCTGTCCTCTGTCTCTAATCCACTGTCTCTGTCTCTGGTCCAGTCTCTGTCCTCTGTCTATATTCTCTGTCCTCTGTCTCTGATGTCTCTGTGTGACTGTCCTCAGGTTTGAGACCTTCGAGGTCAACAGTTTCGAGCAGTTCTGCATCAACTACGCCAACGAGAAGCTGCAGCAGCAGTTCAATTCTGTGAGTTCTCTGACTTCATGGAGGACGACCTGTCCCTCTGTGTCTCCTGTGGACACTAACGTCTCTGTCTGTCCCCTCAGCATGTCTTCAAGTTGGAGCAGGAGGAATACATGAAGGAGCAGATCCCCTGGACGCTGATCGACTTCTACGACAACCAGCCCTGCATCGACCTGATCGAGGCCCGGCTCGGCATCCTGGACCTGCTGGACGAAGAGTGTAAGGTAGGGCCATGATTCACCCTGTCACCTGTCATTCACCCTGTCACCAGTCATTCACCCTGCCACTAGTTCATCCTATCACCAGTGATTCATCCTGTCACCAGTGATTCACCCTGTCACTAGTTCATCCTATCACCAGTGATTCATCCTGTCACCAGTCATTCACCCTGTCACTAGTTCATCCTATCACCAGTCATTCACCCTGTCACCAGTCATTCACCCTGTCACTAGTTCATCCTATCACCAGTGATTCATCCTATCACCAGTGATTCATCCTGTCACCAGTGATTCACCCTGTCACTAGTTCACCCTGTCACCAGTCATTCACCCTGTCACCAGTCATTCATCCTGTCACCAGTCATTCATCCTGTCACCAGTGATTCACCCTGTCACTAGTTCATCCTATCACCAGCGATTCATCCTGTCACCAGTCATTCACCCTGTCACTAGTTCACCCTGTCACCAGCGATTCACCCTGTCACTAGTGATTCACCCTGTCACCAGTTCATCCTGTCACCAGTCATTCATCCCGTCACCAGTCATTCACCCTGTCACCAGTGATTCATCCTGTCACCAGTGATTCACCCTGTCACTAGTTCATCCTATCACCAGTGATTCATCCTGTCACCAGTCATTCACCCTGTCACTAGTTCATCCTATCACCAGTGATTCATCCTGTCACCAGTGATTCACCCTGTCACTAGTTCATCCTATCACCAGTGATTCATCCTGTCACCAGTCATTCACCCTGTCACTAGTTCACCCTGTCACAGTCATTCATCCCGTCACCAGTCATTCACCCTGTCACCAGTCATTCATCCTGTCACCAGTGATTCACCCTGTCACTAGTTCATCCTATCACCAGTGATTCATCCTGTCACCAGTGATTCACCCTGTCACTAGTTCATCCTATCACCAGTCATTCACCCTGTCACCAGTCATTCACCCTGTCACTAGTTCACCCTGTCACCAGTCATTCATCCTGTCACCAGTCATTCACCCTGTCACTAGTTCATCCTGTCACCAGTGATTCATCCTGTCACCAGTGATTCACCCTGTCACTAGTTCATCCTGTCACCAGTCATTCACCCTGTCACCAGTCATTCACCCTGTGACCAGTCATTCACCCTGTCACCAGTGATTCATCCTGTCACTAGTTCACCCTGTCACCAGTCATTCACCCTGTCACCAGTGATTCATCCTGTCACTAGTTCATCCTGTCACCAGTCATTCACCCTGTCACTAGTTCACCCTGTCACCAGTGATTCATCCTGTCACTAGTTCACCCTGTCACCAGTGATTCACCCTGTCACTAGTTCACCCTGTAACCAGTCATTCACCCTGTCACTAGTTCATTCCGTCACCAGTCATTCACCCTGTCACCAGTGATTCACCCTGTGACCAGTCATTCACCCTGTGACCAGTTCATCCTGTCACCAGTTCATCCTGTCACCAGTGATTCATCCTGTCACCAGTCATTCACCCTGTGACCAGTTCATCCTGTCACCAGTTCATCCTGTCACCAGTCATTCATCCTGTCACCAGTCATTCACCCTGTGACCAGTTCATCCTGTCACCAGTTCATCCTGTCACCAGTCATTCATCCTGTCACCAGTCATTCACCCTGTGACCAGTTCATCCTGTCACCAGTCATTCATCCTGTCACCAGTCATTCACCCTGTGACCAGTTCATCCTGTCACCAGTTCATCCTGTCATGCTAAGCTAACATTAGTATCCCATGAACATCCTCCTGACTTTAACGTCTCTGTGTCTCAGGTTCCAAAGGGGACGGATCAGAACTGGGCCCAGAAGCTCTACAAGCAGAACTCCAGCAGCGCTCACTTCCAGAAACCTCGAATGTCCAACACGTCCTTTGTCATCGTCCACTTCGCTGATAAGGTGAGACTCTTCTTTAAAGAAGAACCAGAGACTAGAACCTTTAAACGGTTCTTGACTGACGGATTGTCTCCACAGGTCGAGTATCAGTGTGAAGGATTTCTGGAGAAGAACAGAGACACCGTCTACGAAGAGCAAATCAACATCTTGAAGGCTAGCCAGGTAGGAACCAGAACCAGACAAAGAACTAGAGACACAACCAGTACCAGATCTAGAGAAAGAGACTGCATCAGAGCAGTCACATGATTCTGGATATGACAAGACTTGGGGGGTTCTTAGAAGAACCCGTTTCATTGCCTGGTTCTGCTCCAGTTTCAGCTCGTCGCTGATCTGTTCCACGAGAAGGATGACGTGCCGTCCTCCAAGTCGGCCAGAGTGAACGTCCGATCAGCGAAGTCAGTTCCTAAAGCTCCCAACAAAGAACACAGGAAGACTGTTGGACTCCAGGTCAGTTCCCCACTTGGTGCTGCAGCCGTCAGTGTTCTTGGTGTTGGTTCATTGGTTTCTGTCTGGTTCTCCTGTGGTTCTGTCTGGTTCTCATTTGTTTCTGTCTGGTTCCCATGTGTTTCTATCTGGTTCTCCTGTGGTTCTGTCTGGTTTTCATTTATTTCTGTCTGGTTCTCATTTGTTTCTGTCTGGTTCTCCTGTGGTTCTGTCTGGTCCTCATTCGTTTCTGTCTGCTTCTCCTGTGGTTCTGTCTGGTTCTCATTTGTTGCTGTCTGGTTCCCATGTGGTTCTATCTGGTTCTCCTGTGGTTCTGTCTGGTTTTCATTTATTTCTGTCTGGTTCTCATTTGTTTCTGTCTGGTTCTCCTGTGGTTCTGTCTGGTCCTCATTCGTTTCTGTCTGGTTCTCCTGTGGTTCTGTCTGGTTCTCCAGTGGTTCTGTCTGGTTTTCCTGTGGTTCTATCTGGTTCTCATTTGTTTCTGTCTAGTTCTCATTCGTTTCTGTCTGGTTCTCCTGTGGTTCTGTCTGGTTCTCATGTGGTTCTATCTGGTTCTCCTGTGTTTCTGTCTGGTTTTCATTTCTTTCTGTCTGGTTCTCATTTGTTTCTGTTTGGTTCTTATGTCTTTCTGTCTGGTCCTCATTCGTTTCTGTCTGGTTCTCCTGTGGTTCTGTCTGGTCCTAATTGGTTTCTGTCTGCTTCTCCTGTGGTTCTGTCTGGTTCTCATTTGTTGCTGTCTGGTTCCCATGTGGTTCTATCTGGTTCTCCTGTGGTTCTGTCTGGTCCTCATTCGTTTCTGTCTGGTTCTCCTGTGGTTCTGTCTGGTACTCCAGTGGTTCTGTCTGGTTTTCCTGTGGTTCTATCTGGTTCTCATTTGTTTCTGTCTAGTTCTCATTCATTTCTGTCTGGTTCTCCTGTGGTTCTGTCTGGTTCCCATGTGGTTCTATCTGGTTCTCCTGTGTTTCTGTCTGGTTTTCATTTCTTTCTGTCTGGTTCTCATTTGTTTCTGTTTGGTTCTTATGTCTTTCTGTCTGGATCTCATTCGGTTCTGTCTGGTTCTCCTGTGGCTCTGTCCGTTTCTCATTGGTTTCTGTCTGGTTCAGTTCCGCAGTTCTCTCCATCTTCTCATGGAGACCCTGAACGCTACGACTCCTCACTACGTCCGCTGCATCAAACCCAACGATGAGAAGGAGGCGTTCTCGTGAGTCCTTTTGTTCCGTCATCATTTAACATTAGACTTTAAATTATCAGTTGGTGTTTGAAACTATACTGGACACGGCTAACAGCTCAGATTGAGAACGTAGAGATCACACAGAACATACATAACATGTGGAACATGCAGCACTTGCAGAACACAGAACATACAGATCGTATGGAACACAGAACATACAGATCTTACAGAATTTGCGACACATGCAGAATAGAGAACTTATAACATACAGCTCATGCAGAACGTGTAGAACGTGTACCGTGGTGCAGCTGGTAGAGCCTGGAGGGGGCTGGTAGTTTCAGAGCCGGGGTAATGAAGTTAGTTCCTGGTCACATGTCGAAGTCTCAGCTGACTCAGTCGGAGTCCTGATGTCGTCCCGGAGGCTGAGGTGGGACGAGGCTGCGGTTCCACGTTAAAATGTTTCTAACCCGTCGCTGATCGGCTTCTAACCGACGTCCTGTCGTTGCAGGTTTGACTCGAGGCGAGCGGTGCAGCAGCTCCGGGCTTGTGGAGTCCTGGAGACCATCCGGATCAGCGCCGCCGGATACCCGTCCAGGTGAGTCTCAGCTTTCAGTCACGTCTCATCCTCATCATCTTCATCATCTTCATCCTCTTCATCCTTATCATCCTCATCATCGTCTTCATCCTCTGATAATCCTCATGTGTCAGCAGCTCCTAATAATCAGAGTCATGAGTGACACTCCCTGACTAGGCGTCCTGTCTCTGTGAGGACGTCCTCTGATCCTGATCAGTTCTGGGATTCAGACTCAGTAGAAATGGTCCAGTTCCAGTTTTTAGAATCCGTCAGAGCTGATGTTTTCTCTTCAGCGGGACGTCTGTCTCTGGGACTGAGAGGAACTTTAATGAGGAGTCAGTGACGACGGGTCAGCTGTTTTCATTTAGCAGTAGAGCTAGAGTCTGTCTGGTTTTATGAATCCGCTCTGCTTGAGTCAAGAGGACGATTCCTCCTGTTGTCTTCAGTCCTCAGAGTGACACATAAACTAAACTAAACATCTCTAGTTGTATCTGTATCAGTGTCAGGCTTCAGCCAACAATGATCTAATGTAGTTATTTCATTTAGATCTGTCTAAACTAAGACCACATCCCTGTAGAGTCTTTGACGCTAGCTTTGACGCTAGCCAGCCACCATTAAAACAGAAGAAGAAGAAGAACTAGTTTAGTCAGTAACTAGTGTAATGTGGATGTGTGGTGAGGTGGTAGTAGTTGATCATCTAAACAGAATCCATGGAGTCCACTCAGTCAAAGGCTGCACCCAAACAACAACAACAAACACTGAACGTTTAAAAGAAGAGAAAAGTTTCCTGGAGACAGCGTCAAGGAGAAACATCTTCCAGAGAGGGTTAGGGAGTTTATGGCAGCGTTGGATGACCAGAACATTTCTGGAGTAGAGAACACAAGGTACCAGCTACCCTCTCCACACTACATTAACTTTGACTGAAAGATTTATTGGACTGAATCCAGTCCACTCTAGGAGAAGACAAGGAAGACAAGGACAGACTTTAGGAAGCTACAGGAGACCAACTCTAGGAGAAGACAAGGAAGACAAGGACAGACTTTAGGAAGCTACAGGAGACCAACTCTAGGAGAAGACAAGGAAGACAAGGACAGACTTTAGGAAGACACAGGAGACCAACTCTAGGAGAAGACAAGGAAGACAAGGACAGACTTTAGGAAGCTACAGGAGACCAACTCTAGGAGAAGACAAGGAAGACAAGGACAGACTTTAGGAAGACACAGGAGACCAACTCTAGGAGAAGACAAGGAAGACAAGGACAGACTTTAGGAAGACACAGGAGACCAACTCTAGGAGAAGACAAGGAAGACAAGGACAGACTTTAGGAAGACACAGGAGACCAACTCTAGGAGAAGACAAGGAAGACAAGGACAGACTTTAGGAAGCTACAGGAGACCAACTCTAGGAGAAGACAAGGAAGACAAGGACAGACTTTAGGAAGACACAGGAGACCACCTCTAGGAGAAGACAAGGAAGACAAGGACAGACTTTAGGAAGCTACAGGAGACCAACTCTAGGAGAAGACAAGGAAGACAAGGACAGACTTTAGGAAGACACAGGAGACCAACTCTAGGAGAAGACAAGGAAGACAAGGACAGACTTTAGGAAGACACAGGAGACCAACTCTAGGAGAAGACAAGGAAGACAAGGACAGACTTTAGGAAGCTACAGGAGACCAACTCTAGGAGAAGACAAGGAAGACAAGGAAGACAAGGACAGACTTTAGGACGACACAGGAGACCAACTCTAGGAGAAGACAAGGAGGACAAGGACAGACTTTAGGACGACACAGGAGACCAACTCTAGGAGAAGACAAGGAGGACAAGGACAGACTTTAGGAAGACACAGGAGACCAACTCTAGGAGAAGACAAGGAGGACAAGGACAGACTTTAGGAAGACACAGGAGACCAACTCTAGGAGAAGACAAGGAAGACAAGGACAGACTTTAGGAAGACACAGGAGGCCAACTCTAGGAGAAGACAAGGAAGACAAGGACAGACTTTAGGAAGCTACAGGAGACCAACTCTAGGAGAAGACAAGGAAGACAAGGACAGACTTTAGGAAGACACAGGAGACCAACTCCAGGAGAAGACAACGAAGACAAGGACAGACTTTAGGACGCTACAGGAGACCAACTCTAGGAGAAGACGAGGAAGACAAGGACAGACTTTAGGAAGACACAGGAGACCAACTCTAGGAGAAGACAAGGAAGACAAGGACAGACTTTAGGAAGACACAGGAGACCAACTCTAGGAGAAGACAAGGAAGACAAGGACAGACTTTAGGAAGCTACAGGAGACCAACTCTAGGAGAAGACAAGGAAGACAAGGACAGACTTTAGGAAGACACAGGAGACCAACTCTAGGAGAAGACAAGGAAGACAAGGACAGACTTTAGGAAGCTACAGGAGACCACCTCTAGGAGAAGACAAGGAAGATAAGGACAGACTTTAGGACGCTACAGGAGACCAACTCTAGGAGAAGACAAGGAAGACAAGGACAGACTTTAGGAAGACACAGGAGACCAACTCTAGGAGAAGACAAGGAAGACAAGGACAGACTTTAGGAAGCTACAGGAGACCAACTCTAGGAGAAGACAAGGAAGACAAGGACAGACTTTAGGACGCTACAGGAGACCAACTCTAGGACATTTAGGACCAGATCAGGGGTTAAATAACTTGATAGTGACGTCCCTGTGATTTCATGAGAAGTTGTGACTTCACGCCAGAAGCTGAAACATGGTTCCCAGAACACCTGAGGGCTGATCAGGAACTGATCAGGGGTCACATCTAATCTATTCTCATCTCTGACCCCCATCTAGTGCTGACATGTAAACCAGGTGTGAACAGGTTTAACCCTGAGAAACCAGACCATTAACGCGTCTCCCTGCTGCTGCTGTTGTGTCTTCAGGTGGACGTACCCGGACTTCTTCAACAGGTACCGAGTTCTGATGAAGAAATCTGACATGACGTCAACCGACAAGAAGCTGGTTTGTAGAAACCTGCTGGAGACGCTCATAAAGGTAAAGAACCAACACCATCCTGGACTGAGTCTCTAATCCTCCTCTAATCAGACTGAGACAAACAAGGGTCCTTTAAAAAGTCTGGTTCTGTCTGATCAGCTGATTTTTATATTTATTCACATTGATATTAGTTTCTTATATATTACTAATCTGATCTAATGAAGCAGAACTGCATTAAGAAATGTAAAAAGAAAAAACAGAAATAAATAGATTTAGAGAAATAAAGCAAAGAGGGATTCATACTGAAATAACTAGATTTATAAATGACCCAATAAATAAATGAATGACACAAATAATGTTTTTAAACTGTGACGTACGTTGACATTTCTGTTTTCATTCTCTTTCTGTGTCTAAATTCATTCGTCCAGAACAAAGAACAGATAAAAACATTTCTAAATGAATCAATGACGCTGGATGATTTGTCTCCAGGACCCCGACATGTTCCAGTTCGGAAAGACCAAGATCTTCTTCCGGGCCGGACAGGTAGCGTACCTGGAGAAGCTGCGGGCCGATAAGTTCCGCTCGGCGTGCATCAAGATCCAGAAGACGGTGCGAGGATGGTTGCAGAGAGTCCGGTACCGCAAGATCCGCAAGATGGCCGTCACCCTGCAGAGATACGGCCGAGGGTTCATGGCCCGCAGGTTTGAATCCTTTCAGACCGGATCCTCTACATGTTCCCGCTGCTTCCTGCTCCTCTGAACCTGACTGTTCTCCTCCAGGTACGCAGAGTTCCTGCGTCGTACTCGAGCCGCCGTCATCTGCCAGAAACAGTACCGCATGGTGAGAGAGAGACGGGCCTATCAGAGGGTGAGGCGGGCCGTCGTCACCATCCAGGCCTTCGCCAGAGGAATGTTCACCCGCCGGATCTTCTGGGAGGTACCACAACACGCCAAGAACACGCCAAGAACACGCCAAGAACACTAGTTCTGGTACTGGTTCTGGTTCTAGTGAGGTCTGATGTCTATGCTGTTCCCTCCTCTCCAGTTCCTGCTGCACCACAAGGCCATGATCATCCAGAAGAGCGTCCGGGGCTGGCTGCAGAGGAAGAAGTTCAGACGGGCGCGTGACGCCGCCATCACCATCCAGTGTGCGTTCAGACGGCTTCGCGCCAAACGACAACTCAAACAGCTGAAGATCGAAGCTCGGTCCGCCGAGCACCTGAAGAAGCTCAACACGGGGATGGAGAACAAGATCGTCCAGCTGCAGAGGAAGATGGACGACCAGGTAGATCAGACAGAGACACTCACTTCACTTAAGCAATAACAAGAAGCATGATGCTAATGCTAATAATGCCAACTGTGTGTCTCAGTCCAAAGAGCTGCGTGCTCAGAACGAGCAGCTGCAGTCGGTCAACGTCAGTCTGGGCTCGGAGGTGAACAAGATGCAGAAGGAGCTGGAGCAGCTGCGCCGTCACCAGGGAGACGGAGATCAGCTGATGTCTCTGCAGGAGGAGGTGGAGAAGCTGAGGGAGGAGCTGCAGGAGGCGTACGCCCAGAGGAAGAGGCTGGAGGAGGAGCACAGCAACGAGAAGACGAGCCTCACACAGGTTGGACATGAAGTAGAGGTGGAATAAAGACGTCCATTATAGTCTGGGAACAAAGACTTTAATTCATCTACTTTCTTCATAAAAATAACAAAGACCCCAACCAATATATCAGACGAGAATGAGCCAATATTACATATCAGAGAGGAGCTCCTCTAGGATCCAATCAGAGTCCATGTGTTCAGAAGTGTTTCCATCAATGTAATGAGACTCAGGTGTGGTTCAGTTCCTGGTTTAGTTTCAATAAATCAGGGATTTGTCTCAGTCTGATCTTCACAACACATGTTTGTGGACAAAGGAGCTTTCTGAGGAGCTCAGAGGAAGAGTTGTTGTTGCTCATCAGGCTGGAAAAGGTTCCAGAACCATCTCTAAAGAGTTTGGAACCCACAAATAATCCACAGTCAGACAGATTGAAGACGACTGTTCCCCTCCACAGGAGTGGTCCACCAACAAAGATCACTCCATAATAGTCTGAGAGGTCCCAAAGGAACCCAGGGGAACTTCTAAGCAGCTAAAGGCCTCTCTCTCATTGGCTAATGTTAATGTTGAAGAAAATGTCAGGACAGCTGTCTGAATGTTAAGAAACGGCCAAGTCAAAGTCCTGACCTTAATCCAATAGAAATGTTGTGGAAGGACCTGAAGCAAGCAGTTGATGTGAGGAAACCCACCAACATCTCAGAACTGAAGTGGTTCTGTTCTGAGGAATGGGCTAAAATTCCTCCAAGCTGCTGTAGACCACTGATCAGCAGTTACCAGAAACATTTAGTTACAAGGAGGTCACAGCAGATACTGGACACAAGGAGGAACTGATATGTAATATTGGTTCATTTTCTGTTTAATATATTAAGCATCTCTGTAGACGTCTCTCCATGAAGAGTCTTCTCCTGTTGACAAGATGTTTGTTCTGTTCCTTCAGAGGCTTCAGGAGCTGGAGACAGAAAACTCTTTGCTGAAGACTGAGAAGGAGGAACTGAACCAGAAGATCCTGCAGAACATCAAGAACTCTGAGGGTGAGAACATAGAACTCAGCTGATTAAGACCAGAACACTGTGTCTCTGCTGCTGGTCTCATCATTGACATCATGTTGTGTGTGTTGTGTGTATTGTGTTGTGTGTATCAGAGGAGGTGAGCAGTGTGTCTCTGCAGTCGGAGCTGGATGAGGAGAGGGAACGCTACCAGAACCTCCTGAAGGAGTTCTCCAGACTAGAGCAGAGATACGACAACCTGAAGGAGGACATGTCTCTGAACAAGGTGACTGACCTCTGACCTCTGACCTTTCAGGGTCAATGGAGTCCTGTTTGGTTAGAACCGGACCATGTCTGGCTTTAGTCTGGTCTGATAATCAGACGTTAGATTCAGTGTTTCACGTTTTCTCAAATCAAACTGGACCCGGTGAAGTCGGTCCATCCGTCAGGTCCAGGTAAAGAGTGGACAGCTTGGTTCCACCTGGACCTAACGTCCCGTTGAGTTTAGTTCAGGTCAAGTGACTCTCTTCCTCCCATCGTCCTCTAGTTCCACCCCGGCCACAGGAGGAACCCGTCCAATCAGAGCAGCCTGGAGTCGGACTCCAACTACCCGTCCATCTCCACCTCAGAGGTGGGAGACACGGAGGACTCCATCCAGCAGGTGGAGGTCAGTTGGTCTCTTCTTCATTCACTCTTTAGTCCTGGTGGAGGCGGGAGTCATCATGGTAACGTGGTTATGATGGTTCTGATGGTTGTGGTCCTGCAGGAGATGGGTGTGGAGAAGGCCGCCATGGACATCAGTCTGTTCATGAAGCTGCAGAAGAGAGTCCGAGAGCTGGAGCAGGAGAGGAAGAGGCTGCAGAGCAACGTGGACAAGATGGAGGAGCTCGCCAAGCGCAAGGTGACGCTAATAATCAGAACAGTAGAACCCGTCTGTGTTCTGATCCGGTTCTTTACAGCGTTAATCACACGTTTCCTTCTTCTAGGGCTCCGAGGCCAAGAGTCCCACCTCTGAGCAGGAGACGGCAGATCTGGCCTACAACAACCTGAAGGTAAGAACATCACCACGGAAAGAACGTGTTTAAAGAACGTGTTAAAAGGACAAGGACACATTTAAAGGACACGTTTTATAGAACACGCTTGAAGGACGTGTTTAAAGACATGAACTGATTCAGTCGCTTTGACCAAAGACAACCTTAAACTAACTGACCAATCAGAGCTCAGGTTGTCAGGAAGGAGGAGTCAGAGACACCATGTCTTTACCGTCACCATGGTTACAGTCTCTGTGCTATAATCACATTGATTGTGTTTGTGTTGGGATGTCCTGAGACGGTGGAGATGACAGACATGTGTGAGGACATTAGAGGACATGTTAACCCTTTGGACCGTCTGTGTCTCTGCAGAGACAGGAGCTGGAGTCTGAGAACAAGAAGCTGAAGAACGACCTGAACGAGCTGAGGAAGGCCATCGCAGAGCGAGCTTCACAGGACAGCTCGTCCAATGAGCTGCAGGACAGCTACAACCTGCTGCTGAGTCAGCTGAAATCAGCCAATGAGGAGCTGGACGCCCGCAAGGAGGAGGTGCTTATCCTGAGGACTCAGATAGTGAGCGCCGTCCAGCAGCAGGAGAAGAACGTGGTGAGTTAGAGCCAGAACACTGAGCTCATGAATATTAATGAGACGATCAGAGTCAGTGATTGGTTAACGACCAGGAAACTACACAACGCTGCCATCAGCTTCTTTAGGTTTATTAACGAGCTTTAAAGGTCTGTGAGGCTAGAGACCCTAACCCTGCTGCAGTGTTAATGTTGGCGGCCATCTTTGATTTAGTCTTCAGACTAAAATGTTTATTAGTGATTTTTATCTTTCATACTGTTTAAATGTGTGTCAGTCAAAGGTCAGAGGTCAATAACGTTATCTTAGTGACTGTGATGGAGGCTGGTGATGCTCCTTCCTCCTCATCTGTAGACACAGGGCTAGTAGCAGCTAGCTAGCTTTGGTGGCTAACGCTAACTGAGGTCCAATCACAGGACAGGGTCCAACTTTCAGATAACGTCTGATCACATTCTAGTTTCGTCTCGTTAACATTTCCTCGTGTTTTTATCATCAGATTTTAGTTTCAGCTCGTCAGCGTCAGAATAACTGGTTGGAGATGAATATTTTTACGTCATTGTCTTCGTTAACGAATGAACACTGAGCTGCTGTGTGAAGTCAGACCAATCAGAGAGCTCGATGGAGTCCAAGGTCCAATCAGAATCATTCATGCTGTTTCTGTGTCGGAGCAGGAAACCGCCAAAGACCTGAACAACAGCAAAGAGACGCTGGACAAAGACGACGCCGGCCTGTCCGAGTCCAAACAGTGAGTCCTCCCTTCACCTTTCTATTCCCGTCATGACTCGACTGAACGAGACTTTGTTAAATCGGTTGTTGGGTTTGAATTTGGTAGAACCTCAACCTGAGATCAGGGGTCAGACTTTAATCAGCCTACTTCCTGTTTCTGCTTCTGAGATGGTGGTTCAGCTCTGATTAGACTCTTTAAATGAGCAACGTGATCATTCAGACCAGACCAGACAAGACAAGACCGCACCAGACAAGACAAGACAAGACAAGACAAGACCGCACCAGACAAGACCAGACCAGACAAGACAAGACCGCACCAGACAAGACAAGACAAGACAAGACCAGACCAGACAAGACAAGACAAGACAAGACAAGACAAGACCGCACCAGACAAGACAAGACCAGACAAGATCAGACAAGACAAGGCCGCACCAGACAAGACAAGATCAGACCAGACCAGACCAGACCAGACAAGACAAGACAAGACCGCACCAGACAAGACCAGACCAGACAAGACAAGACCGCACCAGACCAGACTAGATCAGACCAGACCAGACCAGACAAGATCAGACCAGACCAGACAAGACCAGACCAGACCAGACCAGACAAGATAAGACAAGACAAGACCGCACCAGACCAGACCAGACCAGACAAGGCAAGACCGCACCAGACCAGACCAGACCAGACAAGACAAGACCGCACCAGACCAGACCAGACCAGACCAGACCAGACAAGACAAGACCGCACCAGACCGCACCAGACCAGACCAGACCGCACCAGACCACACCAGACCAGACAAGATCAGATCAGATCAGATAAGACAAGACAAGACAAGACAAGACAAGACAAGACAAGACAAGACAAGACAAGACAAGACAAGACTGCACCGCACCTCATGTTCCTCATGTTCTTCTTCTTCTTCTCTCCTCTGCTTGCTGGACGTCAGTAACCGTCAGAACTGGTGTTATCTAAATGAAGATGGAGAGCTGGCCTTGGCTTACCAGGGCCTCAAACAAGTGGCCAGGTCTTTCTTCTTCCACTTCCTGTTCTCCTCTAGTCTGTGATGGTCTTAGCTTGAAGTCCTGATGTTGGTTTGATGTGTGGAGAACAGTAGCTGCAGTGTGGACTGTTCTCATAGACTGAGTTTACATGGTCTTTAGTATCCTGGTTTTGAGGCTTATCCGAGATATGGTGTTTACATGGAACAGAGAAACCCGGTTATTCATATCCCTGTATACATGATAAATACCAGAAACCCGTTTTCTGATCACTGCATCCTATCTGCGCACGCGTGTGTTACGTCTTTTGTTCACAACAGATTGCGCGGGAATTGTGATATAAAATAGAAATAAAATAAAAAAGAGACCTCTGTGGCTTCTAGCGGGCTCAGCATTACTAAATAAAATTTGAAGGTTGCTGGATCAGAGCCACTTTTCTGGTTCTGACATTTAGCTAAGTAGTAGTGCTTCTTCAATGTTTTCCAACGCGACCTAACTTGTTCAACAGAGCGAGGTGGAAAACCAGCGTCACGTAGCTTTTCCGCAACAGACTTGAGTATGTCGGCATTTCGGTGTTTTCTGCATCTAAACACGTCGTTATGTTTAGTTCTTTCATTATTTTAAGGTAAAATTCAGTCTCTTCGTCGCTCCAAAAGTGAGAAGTTCTCGTTGCCACCATGTTGATTGTATATCTGGTGCGTCACTGGCGTCACTCGCGCCTGCGCAGACAGTGGGCAGCCGTCAGAGACCGGGATAAGGTGTATACATGCTCCAGTATCCCGGCTTCTATCGGAGTACTCCAGGTGGCAAAACCGGGTTTCTTGAAACCGGGAAATGGGCATAACCTGGTTTCTGAATTCGGGATATGGTGTTTACATGCACAAACACAAAAACGGGATACTTCAAAAACCCGATCAAAACCGGGATACTAAAGACCATGTAAACTCAGTCAGTGAGTGTTCTCAGATCAGATCAGGACCAGATCAGATCAGGTGTTGGTCTCAACTAACCTGAGAGCTGCTGCTGCTCATCGCCGCTCTGTCAGAGGAAGTTATCTCTAGTAACGCCATCTTGCTCTCCTCCTCCTTCTCCTCCTCCTCCTCCTCCTCCTCCTCCTCCTCCTCCTCAGGCTGCTGGAGGCTCAGCTGCAGACTCAGTCCCGGCAGCACAGAGACGAGCTGGAGGCTCTTCACACTCAGATCGAGCTGCTGAAAGTCGACCTGGAGAAGAAGCAGGAGATCCTCAACTACACCATGTCCCTGTCTCCGGAGGCCCAGGTGGAGTTCAGCGTCCAGCAGGAGATCACCCGACTCACCAACGACAACCTGGTGAGAACACATTTAAAGGACATATTTTGTCCCTGCTGTTCCGGCTCCGGCTCCGACTCCGACTCCGGGTCCGATCCGCCTAGTGGTCCATATCCGTGTCTTCCTGTTTGCAGGACCTCAAGGAGCTGGTGGAGAAGCTGGAGAAGAATGAGAGGAAGCTGAAGAAGCAGCTGAGGATCTACATGAAGAAGGTCCAGGAGCTGGAAGGTAATGCCGTGGACCCGCCCCTCACATCAGGACTCTGCTCCGGGTCACTGACGGTTCATCTTCTCTTTCAGCCAATCAGGCGGCGGCTCTGACCAGCCGGTCCAAACCAGAGCTGAGCCGCCAGGTGACGGTCCAGAGGAAGGAGAAGGACTTTGAGGGGATGCTGGAGTACAGCAAGGAGGACGAGGCCCTGCTGGTGAAGACCCTGATCACCGGTCAGACCTTCATCCATCACATCAGTCAATGAATGAATGAGTCTATGACTAGATGAGTGAACGAATGAATGAACGATACGATAAATGAATGGATGAATGAATGGATGAATGAATGGATGACCATTCAGTCTGGTTGTGGGTTCACTGAACCCTGAGTTTGTCCTGAAGGCATCAGTTCATCAGTTCATCAGGTCTTCATTCTGCTGAACATTAACATCACAAAGAAATAAACTAAACACTGACGATGGATCTGATCCTGTTTGGTTCCTGGTCCATCGTTTGTCTTTGTGTTTCCAGACGTCCAGCCGAGCACCGTGTCGGCTACCGTCCCCTGTCTTCCCGCCTACATCCTCTTCATGTGCATCCGCCACGCCGACTACATCAACGATGACCAGAAGGTGGAGTCTCTGCTCACGACCTCCATCAACGCCATCAAGAAGGTGCTGAAGGTGGGTGTCATGCACACGCCTCCTCTTTGACGACACGTATGTTCTGCTGTCCTAACTTGTCGTCTCTGATCTGTAGAAGAACAGCGACGACTTTGAGATGACGTCCTTCTGGTTGGCCAACACCAGCCGCCTGCTGCACTGCCTGAAGCAGTACAGTGGTGACGAGGTGAGTTCTGCGCCGACGCCTCCTCACTTCCTGTCTGAGCTTTGCCTCCAGCTCACGGTTCTGTTCGGTTCCTCCCTCAGGCCTTCATGACCCAGAACACGGCCAAACAGAACGAGCACTGCTTGAAGAACTTCGACCTGGCCGAGTACCGCCAGGTTCTGAGTGACCTCTCCATCCAGATCTACCAGCAGCTCATCCGAGTGGCAGAGGGCATCATCCAGCCCATGATCGGTGAGTTCAGTGCAGATCCAGGCTGAGACCAAATCTGACGGGAGGTTCAATTTGTTCCAGTGTTAATGTTGGAGGAGTCCCGTTAGCTTAGCTTAGCTTAGCTTAGCTTAGCTTAGCTTAGCAGTGACGTCAGTCCATCCGTTTGACCAACACATTCACATTGTTGGTTTTCACAGGTCTTTAGTCTCTTCAGTCTTTATCACATCCAGACTTTTCTCTTTGCGTCGGGACAGTCTCCTCCTCCTCTTCTTCCTCCTCCTCCTCCCCCTCCTCCTCCTCCTCGTCCTCCTCCTATGAGTGGCTCATAGAGCAGACATTAGCTCTGTCTCTTTTCTGCCTCTCTTCAGTGTCGGCCATGTTGGAGAGTGAGAGCATCCCCAGCCTGGCGGGCGTGAAGCCGATGGGCTACAGGAACCGCTCGTCCAGCATGGACATGGACAGCGGCGGCCCCAACACCTACACCCTGCAGGCGCTGATCCGGCAGCTGAGCCAGTTCCACAGCATCATGCGGGACCATGGACTGGACCCTGAGATCATAGGCCAGGTGGTCCGGCAGCTCTTCCACTGCATCAACGCCAACACTCTCAACAACCTGCTGCTGCGCAAAGACGTCTGCTCCTGGAGCACCGGCATGCAGCTCAGGTAACCACCGGCAGAGTCCACTTCCTGTTTGCTGTTCGTTGTTCCTGTTTGTTGATGGTTCAGTGCAGGGAGCCTGGTCGCTCCAGCTCCAGCTTTTATCTCATCCATCAGTCTGATCCACTGAGTCGTTGATTTGTCAAATAATGAATCAGTTCAAAGACAAATAGAGGACAGACCCTGAAAGTGTCAGAGACAGGTGGACTTCATCTTCTCTGAACTGTGCAGGTACAACACCAGTCAGATGGAGGAGTGGCTCCGGGGGAATAACCTGTACCAGAGTAAAGCTGCAGCCACTCTGGAGCCCATCATTCAGGCCGCTCAGCTGCTGCAGGTCAAGAAGAAGACGTCCCAGGACGCCGAGGCCATCTGCTCTCTGTGCACCGCTCTGAGCACGCAGCAGGTCCGACCGGCTCGTCAACAATAATAACCACGATCGATCAGTAACTCTGTTGTGGTGTGGCGTTGATCTTTTGATCCGTTTCTGCTGCAGATTGTGAAGATCCTGAACCTGTACACGCCGCTCAACGAGTTTGAGGAGAGAGTCACCGTGTCCTTCATCAGAAACATTCAGGTGAGACGACGCCAGGTTTAAAACCCCTGTCCCTAACAGGGACGACTGAGATCAACTTCTTGTCAACTTCCTGTCAACTTCCTGTGTTTCAGAACTGTCTCCAGGACAGAAACGACTCTCTTCAGCTGCTGGTGGACACCAAACACACCTTCCCCGTCCTCTTCCCCTACACTCCGTCTGCTCTCAGCCTGGAGATGCTGCACATCCCCGCCTCCCTGGGCCTCGACTTCCTCGCCAGAGTCTGACGTCTGCTCCGGTGGACGTCTCCAGACTGCTCTCACTTCTTAGTAGTCGTGTCTTTCTGCCTCCATGTCTGTCTGATCACTGTCCTTCATCTGTCCTACACCTGGCTGACATCTGTCCAACACCTGTCCAGTGCACTGAGTCCTTGTGTTGTCCCAGAATTGTGTTTAACGTAGAGAGTAGGTCAGAAGGAGCAGAGAGATGCGATGAAGGATGAAGAAAGTTCAACTAGAACCAACGATAAAAACTGGATTTACAGATGAGTGAATATTTAGCGTCTTCCTGTCCACCAGTGGACTGATCAGCTGTTCTGTAAAACGTTTTAGTCATTTTTATCCCGTCATGTGTCAGATCAGATTTCTCTCTTTAGCTATTCCAGTGAGCTATGCTAAGCTAACATTAGCCAGCTAACATTTAGCATCTGTAACAGTTAACAGGAAGAATCTGTAAATCTGGTTTTATCATCAGGAACATGAAGTAACGAACTAAAGGAGGAGTTTTAATTAACGGCAGGTGATGATTAGAGAGGAAGTTTGGATCTGACCTTGACCCTGATCTCGTTTCTAATCATGATGATTTTTTTTTCTTTCTGTCTTTTTTTTTCTTGATTGATTTGTAATCAGTAATCAGACCGTGGTCTGAACACGTGTGCCATCCTGTGACGAGGCCGTGACGTCACGCTAACAACACGGATTCAAACGCTGTTTCTCTCTGTGAACATGAACCAGTTCTTCATCAACGTCTTCATCATGTTTTTAACAAGCAAACGCTAATTTCACAGTAAAACAAGTTTGAAAACAAAAACAAGAGAAAATACTTTCATTTTTACACAGAGATGCTAACAGCTACATGCTAACATGAGCTAATATGCTAGCATTAGCTGGTCAGCCAGTTGGTCTGATGGTGGCGCTGCAGGGTTCGTCCTCTGGGAACATGAGAAGGTTTGTGTCTCTGTCAACGTTCTCCATAAAGATTATTAAAAAACAACAAGAGACAAAGAGAAAGAATAAAGATGCTCCGGTTATGAAGACATGATTCATTCATTCATCAACATGAAACAAAACCCAGTTTATGTTTATTTCTTAGAATCGGATCAAATGTTTTTAACAGTGAGTCGAGTTCAGATGAATAAAGAAACGACACCTGGAGACAGACGAGCGTCTGACTGATGTGAACCTGGAGCTGAAGAGATTCCCACGACTCGTCGGTTGCAGCAGCTGGTGTGTCGGTGGTTTACCTGTGGCTCAGGTGGCTTCGGTCTGTTAACATCTGCTCTGAAGGTCACTTTCATCAAATATAAAATAATAGAAAGAATCCTTCAGATTCTGTGTTGGTTGTTTCAGCAGTTCTGCAGAAACCAAACTAAATGAAGGTCATGATTCAGCTCTGAACCTCTGATCTGGTTTATAAACGTGTCCTGGTTCATTCAGAGCCTGAGACAGAGACACACCTAAACCAAGTCTGACAGGAGACAGCAGAGCTAGCGTTAGCATGTATTAGCACTTGTGTAGTTACCCTGTCTGCCTGCAGGGGGAGACAAACGCTCGGCATGGTCCATTTAAGCAAAGTTTGAAAGAACTAGTCTCTAGACTGAGTTTAGATCCTGGAGAACCTCAGTGTCCGTTACTACTTTATACTTTAATGGTTGTAGAGTCCGTCTCCACTGGATCCTGGTTTGTTTCACATAAACCTGCTGAACTGAAACATGCACACCTGCATCTGGTCTCTGGTCTCTGCTGGTCTCTGGTCTCTGCTGCTCTCTGGCCTCAGGTCCGTGCTGGTCTCTGGTCTCTGCTGGTCCTTGGTCTCTGCTGGTCTCTGGCCTCAGGTCTGTGCTGGTCTCAGGTCTGTGCTGGTCTCAGGTCTGTGCTGGTCTCTGGTCTCTGCTGGTCCTTGGTCTGTGCTGATCCTTGGTCTGTGCTGGTCTCTGGTCTCTACTGGTCTCTGGTCTCAGGTCTGTGCTGGTCTCAGGTCTGTGCTGGTCCATGGTCTGTGCTGGTCTCTGGTTTCTGCTGGTCTCTGGTCTCAGGTCTGTGCTGAGACCTGCTGGCCTGTGCTGGTCCCTGGTCTGTGCTGATCCCTGGTCTGTGCTGGTCCCTGGTCTCTACTGGTCTCAGGTCTCTGCTGGTCTCTGGTCTCTGGTCTCTGCTGGTCCTTGGTCTGTGCTGGTCTCTGGTCTCAGGTGGTCTCTGGTCTCTGGTCTCTGCTGGTCCTTGGTCTGTGCTGGTCTCTGGTCTCAGGTCTGTGCTGGTCCTTGGTCTGTGCTGGTCTCTGGTCTGTGCTGGTCCTTGGTCTGTGCTGAGACCTGCTGGCCTGTGCTGGTCCCTGGTCTGTGCTGGTTCTTGGTCTGTGCTGGTTTCTGGTCCCTGCTGGTCCCTGGTCTCTGCTGGTTTCTAGTCTCAGGTCTGTGCTGGTTTCTGGTCCCTGCTGGTCCCTGGTCTCTGCTGGTTTCTAGTCTCAGGTCTGTGCTGGTCCTTGGTCTGTGCTGGCCTCAGGTCTGTGCTGGTCTTTGATCTGTGCTGGTCTCTGCTGATCTGAGGTATCTGCTGGTCCCTGGTCTCTGCTGGTCCCTGGTCTGTGCTGGTCTCTGGTCTCTGCTGGTCTCTGGTCTCAGGTCTGTGCTGGTCTAAGGTCTGTGCTGGTCCCTGGTCTGTGCTGGTCTCTGGTCTGTGCTGGTCTTAGGCTTCTGCTTGTCTCTGGTCTGTGCTGATCTCTGGTCTCTGCTGGTCCCTGGTCTCTACTGGTCACTGGTCTGTGCGGGTTTCAGGTCTCTGCTGGTCCCTGGTCTATGCTGGTCTCTGGTCTGTGCTGGTCTTAGGCCTCTGCTGGTCTCTGGACTGTGCTGATCCCTGGTCTCTGCTGGTCCCTGGTCTCTACTGGTCTCTGGTCTGTGCGGGTTTCAGGTCTCTGCTGGTCCCTGGTCTATGCTGGTCTCTGGTCTGTGCTGGTCCCTGGTCTGTGCTGGTCTTAGGCCTCTGCTGGTCTCTGGACTGTGCTGATCCCTGGTCTCTGCTGGTCCCTGGTCTCTACTGGTCTCTGGTCTGTGCCGGTTTCAGGTCTCTGCTGGTCCCTGGTCTGTGCTGGTCCCTGGTCTGAGGTGTGGAGCCTGGAGCTGTATTTGTGTTGTTTTGAAGAGATGAAGACGAGCTGTGAGTGGAGGAAGAGGATGTGGTGACGAGTCATCTCTGAACAAGTGTAACCTCCGTTTGCACGGCGTGCAACACCTTCTACAGAAGACGGCGCTGAGCCGGAGGCTGCTGTCAGACTCAGCTGAGCGGCAGGAAGCAGCGCTTGGCTCGGCGGCACTACGGAGGAGGCCTTCATGTGGCTGATGGAGGCTCGGCTTCAAACGCTCCTTCAGTTTGGTGTGGCTTCGCTCAAAAGGAGCTCAGTGAGATTTCACCCTGTGGTTTCATGTATGGGTGGAGGTGTAATGACATAAATAGACTCGTAGCAAAAACAGCATGAGCACAGGTACCAGAGGCAGGTAGGGAAAACAGCCAAGGCCCCTTCGGCCTCCTGAGGGCCTCCTGAGGGCCTCACAGGCCTCCTGAGGGCCTTCTGAGGGCCTTACAGGCTTCCTGAGGGCCCGGGACCACATAATTACATCCACTCACATTCATTACATGATAGAAACCAGCTTCAGAAATATTTTCCTGACAAACAAAGATCATAATCCCGACCGAACATATATTTAATGATTATTTATAAGTATATGTTGAGGGTATGTTTGGGTATGTTTGGGTATGTTTGGATATGTTGAGGGTATGTTGGGGTATGTTGAGGGTATGTAGAGGGTATGTTTGGGTATGTTTGGGATATGTTGAGGGTATGTTTGGGTATGTTTGGATATGTTGAGGGTATGTTGGGGTATGTTGAGGGTATGTAGAGGGTATGTTTGGGTATGTTTGGGATATGTTGAGCCAGTAGGATCCAGATCCTCAGAGTAAACAGGTCCATCAGATTCAGACCGAAGCTGAAACCACAGCTGAAGGTGTTGATGCTGAGAGCAGATAGAAGCTGAGACGTTGTGGTTTGACGGAGGCGGTGAGCTTCTCCTCCCAGATCAGCTGCAGCAGACGAGTTTAGTCCAGAGACTCGTTCGTTAGAGAACAGCTCATTAATAGTCGTAGTTAGTTTCACCTCCTTCTCTTCAGCACCACAGAGAAACAGCTTCTCCAGCTTCACCACCATGACTTCATCCACCCTCTCTCCTGAAAACACGTTAACCACAGCCGCCGCCCACGGACGCTATCGAGAGTTCAACCTTCATCTCCACCCTCCGCTCACATACTCAACACTATTGTTTAAAAATCTGAGATCAGCATCTACAAAACAAAACTGATAAACCAAACCTAACTGCTGGAAGGGTGTTAGCTAGCCTTAGCTAAAGCTAATTTACCCTTTATTGCTCTTTCCTGGTTAATAATTACATGTTGTTATTATTCCTGTCAAATACAGCGGTAGATAAATCTTGAATGAAGATAACAGGAGAACATTTACCCGCTAAAAGCTAAACTTAGCAGAAGCAGATGTTATCTCAGCCTCTTTACAATGTGATTTAGTGAAACCACATTTTAACCACATATTTCATCGCCTTTGAAATTTCTATGCAGAAAAAAAAATCTAAAAACAAGAAAACAGATTTAATTGTTAGTGTGTTTTAGTTAGCCTCACCCAAGTCTTATCACAATGAAGGAAGAAAAGAGAATAGCTAACTAGCCTAGCTAAGAGCAGCAGAGTAACTGATCTCTCTCTCTGTGGTTTTGTTAAATTAATTTTCAGTCACATATTTAACTCTTAAACTTTTATTTAATTTTAATAGAACAGCTACAAACTAAAGCTAACATCTAAACTTCAGTTTTTAACTCCAGCTAACTCAAGCTAACTGCTTAGCCTTAGCTAAAGCTAACTGTTCCGTGGCATTGACAAATAAACACATATACATATATCGTTTATTATACTAATGTACTGTTATAACTTCTGGTGATGCAGAAGCTTAATCTCCTCACAACACAAACATGTGAACATTATTTAGAATTTCTAAATGTCCTAATGTTCAAACCAAAATAAAACTTTCTTTCAGTAGAATTTCTTATTTTAAAATAACAGACTTTCAAACTAAACTATGGTTTTACTACTCCAGCTAATTAAAGGTAGCTAGTGAGATAGCCACATGTGGCCTTAGCTAGCGCTAACTTTATCATAGCTGTTTACTGGTTAATGAAAACTGAATATAGACAATCTAACGTCATATAGTTAGTGGGACAGAAGTTCAATCCTGTCACAAATATTAATAATAATTATTATTATTATAAAACTACATGTGAATGGTTGTCTGTCTCTCTGTGTTGGTCCTGTGATAGACCTGTCCAGGGTGGACCCCCCCTCTAGACCAATGACAGCTGGGGTAGACTCCAGACCCCCATGACCCTTCACAGGAACAAGAGGTTACAGAAGATGAATGAATGAATGAATATAAAAGTACATGTGCTAGATGCTAACTAGCCTAGCTAGCAGCCAGGTTGCGTCTCAGTGTGGGCTCAGACTAACCAGGTCCTGTTATTTATTTATTGTTGTGTTGTCAGTAGATTAGACTTTATTCATCCACCAGGGAAATGACTCGGTCACAGGTGTAAGACAATTATAAAATAAAATAAGCAAAAAATTTACAAAATTATCATATGAACAAATGTTGACAGAGACAGAAGTCATTTCTATCCATAGAAGGATTAATAACATGGAGCTTTGTTGTTCACTGTGGAGGATATCGTTTTAATCCTCTTATTAACACGTGAGTAATGTGTTTTATTATTAATATTATTATTATTTTAACGCAGTTCTTTAGCAGCTGTAACGTGACTCAGGGTTTGAGGTTGACAGTGATGCAGATAAGACTGAACCTGTGAGTGTGTAGCTTGGTGTCTTTATATTTTACATTCAGACATTTTCAGAAACGAAAATGAACAAATATCTGTGGTCGTCTCTTCACGGAGTCAAAGCTCTGTTAGTCTGGAACCTGATGACGTCATTGACCTCTGACCCCTGACCTCTGTCTCTCATGTCAGGCCTCAGTCAGACTGAAGACGTTCGTCTACTGAAGGTTATACTTCTTCAGACTCTGCAAGTATCGCACCACCACCACCGCCGCCGCCGCCGCCGTTTCCCAGCATGCTCTGCTCCACAGCAGCGTATTCCTGTTGTCAGATAGAAGGAAGCAGAGCTGCTAACCACGGCGAGGCTGCGGCTGTTCAGAAACTACTCGTCTGCTGCACATGTGCAAACGCAGCGACGCTGGGACTCTGTGGTTCTTCTTCACAGCAACAAACCGTCAGAGAGACGACGGCGAGGAGCTGACAGACGTCCTGCAGCCGACACGCTGGCCTCATTTACAACAAACCAGATCAGTTAAGGCGACAGGAAGTGGTTTGTAGGGTAGACTTTCAGCTTCAGGGTTGTTTGACAGAAAAGATTCAGCCTCAGAAACATGAGGGCAGCTCTCTGGAGATGTTTGTAAGAGATAAACCCAGAGCTCCTGTCTTAATAATCTGACCCTCATCATCTGACGCTCATTCACTCATTCACTCATTCACTCATTCACACACTCAAGGTTGTCGGTCCTGAACATGAGGTACTGTCACAGCTCAGAGGAAAAATACTAATAAATCCATTTAAAGATGAATAAAACAAACTGTTCTGGGCCTGAAGCAGAGCCGGGTACCTTCTGGTATTAAGACAAATAAAAACAAAATAAATAAGAGTTAAAATATAAATAAGTTACATTTATCTTTGGTCCTTTAATCTATGAAGAAAGAGAAGTAGAAGAGAAACCAGAAGTTATTAGGCTCATGAAGAAGAAGAAGAAGAAGAAGTTTCCATCAGTCAGTGAATTCCTACTTCTTGGACCAGAGAGACCTGGACCAGTGTTCACCGTGGATATTGGTTCTTGGACCAGAGAATTGGACCAGTGGTCACTGTGGAGACCGGTTCTTGGACCAGAGAGACCTGGACCAGTGTTCACCGTGGATATTGGTTCTTGGACCAGAGAATTGGACCAGTGGTCACTGTGGAGACCGGTTCTTGGACCAGAGAGACCTGGACCAGTGGTCACCGTGGAGACCGGTTCTTGGACCAGAGAGACCTGGACCAGTGGTCACCGTGGAGACCGGTTCTTGGACCAGAGAGACCTGGACCAGTGGTCACCGTGGAGATTGGTTCTTGGACCAGAGAACTGGACCAGTGGTCACCGTGGAGACCGGTTCTTGGACCAGAGACCTGGACCAGTGGTCACTGTGGAGACTGGTTCTTGGACCAGAGAGACCTGGACCAGTGGTCGCCGTGGAGACCGGTTCTTGGACCAGAGAGACCTGGACCAGAGGTCACCGTGGAGACCGGTTCTTGGACCAGAGACCTGGACCAGTGGTCACTGTGGAGACTGGTTCTTGGACCAGAGAGACCTGGACCAGTGGTCGCCGTGGAGACTGGTTCTTGGACCAGAGAGACCTGGACCAGAGGTCACCTTGGATCTCCAGCTGGATGAGAGGATGAGGATGAGGTGGTGGAGGTCAGGTCATAGTTGGTGTGATGTTCAGTGCAGAAGATGCAGTGATGGGTTCTAGGAGTTAAACACCTCGTCTGATGTTCATGAACATGATGTGTTGATGTGTTGATGTGTTGATGTGTTGATGTGTTGATGTGTTGATGTGTTGATGTGTTCATGTGTTGATGTGTTGATGTGTTGATGTGTTGATGTGTTGATGTGTTGATGTGTTCATGTGTTCATGTGTTCATGTGTTCATGTGTTCATGTGTGGATGTGTGGATGTGTTGATGTGTTGATGTGTTCATGTGTTCATGTGTTGATGTGTTGATGTGTTGATGTGTTGATGTGTTGATGTGTTCATGTGTTCATGTGTTCATGTGTGGATGTGTGGATGTGTGGATGTGTTCATGTGTTCATGTGTTCATGTGTTCATGTGTTGATGTGTTGATGTGTTGATGTGTTCATGTGTTCATGTGTTCATGTGTTCATGTGTTCATGTGTTCATGTGTTGATGTGTTGATGTGTTGATGTGTTGATGTGTTCATGTGTTCATGTGTTCATGTGTTCATGTGTTCATGTGTTGATGTGTTCATGTGTTCATGTGTTCATGTGTGACAGGATGACTCAGTCGTAGGTTTAACTGATAACAGGATGTTGATCCTTTGTTATTATTAGAGTCACTAGTTTCTCCGTCTACGCCCAGAATTATTATTACTGACAGATATATAGATGATTTATTATATGTAATTATTATATATCATCTCTATCTATAGATGATATATAATAATGATATATATATATATAATAATACAGGTATATATATATATATATAATACTTCTCTATATATCTAGTCCCTCAGCAGAGAACTCTACAGCAGCTCGTTCATATATATACCTGTATAATAATGATATAGATATATAGTATATAATAATGATACAGGTATATATATATATATATATACCTGTATAATAATGATATAGATATATAGTATATAGTAATGATACAGGTATATATATATATATATATGTATAATAATGATATAGATATATAGTATATAGTAATGATACAGGTATATATATGTGTGTATATATATACCTGTATAATAATACTTCTCTGTATATCTAGTCCCTCAGCAGAGAACTCTACAGCAGCTCGTTCATATATATACCTGTATAATAATGATATAGATATATAGTATATAGTAATGATACAGGTATATATATATGTGTGTATATATATACCTGTATAATAATGATATAGATATATAGTATATAGTAATGATACAGGTATATATATATATATATATATATATAATAATGATATAGATATATAGTATATAGTAATGATACAGGTATATATATGTGTGTATATATATACCTGTATAATAATACTTCTCTGTATATCTAGTCCCTCAGCAGAGAACTCTACAGCAGCTCGTTCATATATATACCTGTATAATAATGATATAGATATATAGTATATAGTAATGATACAGGTATATATATATGTGTGTATATATATACCTGTATAATAATGATATAGATATATAGTATATAGTAATGATACAGGTATATATATATGTGTGTATATATATACCTGTATAATAATGATATAGATATATAGTATATAGTAATGATACAGGTATATATATATATATATATATATATATATACCTGTATAATAATGATATAGATATATAGTATATAGTAATGATACAGGTATATATATATATATATATATATATATATATACCTGTATAATAATGATATAGATATATAGTATATAGTAATGATACAGGTATATATATATATATATATATATATATATATATAATAATGATATAGATATATAGTATATAGTAATGATACAGGTATATATATATATATATATATATACCTGTATAATAATGATATAGATATATAGTATATAGTAATGATACAGGTATATATATGTGTGTATATATATACCTGTATAATAATACTTCTCTGTATATCTAGTCCCTCAGCAGAGAACTCTACAGCAGCTCGTTCCTTCACGTCTCGTTAACGTGTAAAACATTCAACACTTTATTTATTTGATTCTTTTCTATTTATCATCTCAGTCTCACATGTTCTTTTATTCTGTTTCTATGTTCTCACAATGGAACCGTTTCCTTGAAGCATCAATAGAGTTTAATGAACTAATAGAACCAGAGGAACCAGAGGAACCAGAGGAACCGGTTCTGTGTGTCGTCTCCTGATGGAACCAGATGCAGGTTTTCAGCTGAACGTGTGATTCATGTCTTCTGGTTTAATGTCTCTCTGTGTCTTTAGGTGTCTCTCTGTGTCTCTGTCTTTATTTCTGTGTCTCTCAGTGTCTCTGTCTTTATTTCTGTGTCGCTCAGTGTCTCTGTCTTTATTTCTGTGTCTCTAGGTGTCTCTCGGTGTCTCTCAGTGTCTCTGTCTTTATTTCTGTGTCTCTAGGTGTCTCTCAGTGTCTCTGTCTTTATGTCTGTGTCTCTCGGTGTCTCTCAGTGTTTCTGTCTTTATTTCTGTGTCTCTCAGTGTCTCTCGGTGTCTCTGTCTTTATTTCTGTGTCTCTCAGTGTCTCTCAGTGTCTTTCAGTGTCTCTGTCTTTATTTCTGTGTCTCTAGGTGTCTCTCAGTGTCTCTCAGTGTCTCTGTCTTTATGTCTGTGTCTCTCAGTGTCTCTCAGTGTCTCTTGGTGTATCTGTCTTTATTTCTGTGTCTCTTCAGTGTCTCTAGGTGTCTCTCAGTGTCTCTAGATGTCTCTAGGTGTCTCTCAGTGTCTCTCAGTGTCTCTGTCTTTATTTCTGTGACTCTAGGTGTCTCTCAGTGTCTCTGTGTGTCTCTCGGTGTCTCTGTCTTTATTTCTGTGTCTCTCAGCGTCTCGCGGTGTCCCTGTCTTTATTTCTGTGTCTCTCAGTGTCTCTCAGTGTCTCTGTCTTTATTTCTGTGTCTCTAGGTGTCTCTCAGTGTCTCTCAGTGTCTCTGTCTTTATGTCTGTGTCTCTCGGTGTCTCTCAGTGTCTCTCAGTGTCTCTGTCTTTATTTCTGTGTCTCTCAGCGTCTCTCTGTGTCTCTGTCTTTATGTCTGTGTCTCTCGGTGTCTCTCAGTGTCTCTCGGTGTCTCTCAGTGTCTCTCGGTGTCTCTGTCTTTATGTCTGTGTCTCTCAGTGTCTTTTAGTGTCTCTGTCTTTATTTCTGTGTCTCTCAGTGTCTCTCTGTGTCTCTCAGTGTCTCTCGGTGTCTCTCAGTGTCTCTCGGTGTCTCTCAGTGTCTCTCGGTGTCTCTGTCTTTATGTCTGTGTCTCTCAGTGTCTTTCAGTGTCTCTGTCTTTATTTCTGTGTCTCTCAGTGTCTCTCAGTGTCTCTCTGTGTCTCTCAGTGTCTCTCAGTGTCTCTCAGTGTTTCTCAGTGTTTCTGTCTTTATTTCTGTGTCTCTCGGTGTCTCTGTCTTTATGTCTGTGTCTCTCAGTGTCTCTCAGTGTCTTTATTTCTGTGGAAACTCAACCTGCTGATGTTTTGTGATTTATAGAACATCCTGTGACACCTCCACAAACCAACAACACCCCCTCCTCCTCCTTCCTCTCAGCTCTGGCCACTCCCTCCTCCTCCTTCCTCTCAGCTCTGGCCACTCCCTCCTCCTCCTTCCTCTCAGCTCTGGCCACTCCCTCCTCCTCCTTCCTCTCAGCTCTGGCCACTCCCTCTTCCTCCGCCACCGACTAGAAACCCTCTGAGCCGACGAGGCGGCAGCTCTGTGAGCCGAGGACCAGGTGTTGATCAGCTGGACAGAAGACATGGGGTCTGGGTGGAAGGTGGCGATGCTGCTGCTGCTGCTGTCGGCCGGAGCTGAGGCCGAGAGCGGAGACGGAGACAGAGACGGAGACGAGGGTGAGGACATCTTCTTAAATAAATGAGAGGTTGTTGAGTTCTGAGAGTTTCTAGTTTAGACGTCAGTAAAGATCCAGATCTACCAGGAGGACGTTTTATGTCAGAGATGATGTTTCCTTCAGAACCAGCAGGAACTCTGCAGCTTCATCTCAGATAAACTTTGTTTAGTTTGACTTGTTAGAGTTTTGTTCTCGTTCAGATTCACGTTGACTCGTGTACGTGGAGCTCAGAGGATCTTCTTCTTCTTCTTCTTCTTCTTCTTCTTCTTCTTCTTCTTCTTCTTCGTCTGGTTTGTTTCTACGCTGATGATCCACTGTTCTCTCTCTGTCTCTCTGTTCTGATCCTCCTCTGGACATTCACCACTTCATTTCATATACGTGCAGCACTAACACATAACCCAGATCTTAACTTCCTGTTGTTTCCTGTGAAACGATGCGTGTACACCGATCAGCCACAACATTAAAACTACCAACACTCATGACCTCATTAATGTTCTTCTGGTGAAGCTGAACATTGGTCCATGACCCTGTCTCTGGTTCAGACCAGGATCATGTAGACCATGTTCTGATCCAGTCTGCAGGGTCAGATCCTCTAGAACATTTCTTCTGCTTCTAACATCAACTCTGAGGATGAAATGTTTACTGATGTATTCACCCAGTGGTGATTGATCTCACCTGATCTCACCTGTTCATCTTTAAGTATCTGTGGTCACACCATCACTGATTCATGTGATCATTTCTACTAGTGGTTGAAGGAATGAGTTAAACTCCTCTTCCTCAGATCAGCCCTGTTGAGTAGGTGGTCTTTAATGTGACCCAGGACTCATTGTGTGTTCACACTACCAAAGGAAGGAGGTCACATGTGTCCCAGACCACCTCCACATGTGGACTGACACCAGATCAGTGTTCACACCTGGACCTGTTTAACCTGGACTCTAGAGACCAGATCAGTGTTCACACCTGGACCTGTTTAACCTGGACTCTAGAGACCAGATCAGTGTTCACACCTGGACCTGTTTAACCTGGACTCTAGAGACCAGATCAGGTCTGGTCAGGTCGTAATGTATTGGCTGATGTATAGTTGATGATCCTCTTTAAATGATCTGTTTCCTCTCAGAGCTCAGAATCAGCTGCAGCTCCGACATCATGTTCCGTGAATCCAGTCTGACCTGTAGGCTGGTCACCTACGACCCTGAGGACGATGAAGACGAGAAGGAGGAAGACGAGGAGGAGGGCGGCATCGAGAAAATGACTTTGTGGTAAAACTTTAACGACTCATAGCAGCTTCCTGCCGCTCAGAGGAGACTCTGACTCAGATCTCTGACGTTCAGTTACAGTGACTTCACAGTTGGAGGCAAAGACAAGTGTCTGGAGAGTCCAGGAGACACAATCCGGTCCAAGGACCTGGATCTTCTGTGGGACCTGAAAGTGACAGTCCACCTGAAGAGAGGAGGACAGGTCTCACAATGGGTCAAAATGATGAAGATCGGTGAGCACAGCTGACATGTCCGGTGGAGACGGTTCTGTCAGACAGAAGCTGACATGTCTCTGGTTCTTTGTTCAGTCAAACCCAGATGTCCTCAGGTGTTGAACGTCACCTTGGACCAGGACCAGAACCAGGCACTGATCCGGATCCGGACACCGTACGACAATGACTATCTGACCGTAGAGAACCAGCTGTTCCAGCTGCACATCAGCACGACAGGGAGGGACATGGTAACACACCTGATTCATTCATGCTTGCCCTACAGACACTGTTGCATTCTGGGTAGTTATTAACTGTAATAAGTCAGTCGTGGACCAGTGGCTGCATCATAGGTCAGGCCATATAAGCCCCGCCCCCTCCATGTTAGTGGGCAGGGCTAAAGTGCACGTCACACTGGTAGTGAATATAATGCTGATGTATGTTGAAGTTATTTGACGCTATAGAAACGGGAAGTGACGTCGATGATGATGATTGGCAGTTGCCATGACAACGTGTAACTAACCCTCAGTGAGACTGCCATTAGCTAACTAGCTGCGTTAGCATTTACAAAGTGTGAATCCATGATGGAGATGGATTCAAATGTTGTCAGTAACTGATGGAGGTAGAGCAGAGGTAGAGGTAACGCAGAGCCGGCCCAAGCCTCAATGGGGCCCTAAGCAAAATTTGATTTTGGGGCCCACTATTTCTGCCAATAATGTTGATTGTTGATCATTCACACAGGAGGTACACATTACCGGTATAGCAGAGCTTTGACATAGAACGGCAGTAAGAATCACTAGGCCTACATCAGCAGCAACACTAAATTTTTTTTTAAATTTTTTTTTATTTCATTTTTACAATAATATATATTTGATCATACAGAAAGCATCACTCATACATGCAAAAAAAAATAAATAAAAAAATTTTTTTGATTGCTCTTTGGGGCCCCCTACTGGCCGCGGGGCCCTAAGCAGGTGCTTAGTTCGCTTATGCCTTGGGCCGGCTCTGAGGTAACGGATCATCCAGAACCTGGATCCAGTTCTAGACTCAGTCTGACCAACAGGAGGAAGAAGAGGGACGGCAGCCATCTTGGTCTCATCTCTAGATAGAAGGTCCCACTCTAATGTTTATCTGGAGTCTCTCTATATAACAGTATTCATACACATCATCTGACCAGTTTCAATGTCTCTGAGGACGTTACCAGACTCCTGGGTAAACCTTAGACCTGATCTGAACTCAAACTCTTTGTAAAATGATCCAAAAGACAAAGCCCAGAGTTTGGGTAGAACTTGTCATCCTTTTGGGTGATTGTCTCTTCTTGACCAGTTCCTTTTGTCTCGGCGTCCTCAGGTTCAGAACATCTCATCCGGTGACGTCCTGCAGATTGACATGGACCACCTCCAGAGAAACTCCCGCTACCAGGTCAGAGTACGAGCCATCCCTCAGACCTACTTCGAGGGAACCTGGAGCGAATGGAGTGACACCTTCACGTTCTACACTCCTGGTAAGAACCTCGGGTCTAGAACCTCTCTAGAACCCAGAAGGCCATGACGATCTTGTCCTCTTTCCCTCCAGCCCTGAAGACTGAGGACAGCCCAGAGCCGATGATGGTGGTGGTGGTGGTGTGCCTGGTCTCTGTGGTGGTGGTGACGTCCAGCGCCGTCATCTTCTGGAAGAACAAGTAGGACGACTCTGTGGGAGGATCTGAGGATCCGAGGATCCGAAGATCTGAAGATCTGAAGATCTGAGGATCTGAGGATCTGAGGGTCTGAGGGTCTGAGGATCTGAGGATCTGAGGATCTGAGGATCCAAGGGTCTGAGGGTGTGGAGGCGTTTCATTCACTCATTCATTCTTCTCTCCTTCCTTCCAGGATATTCACCTACATCTGGCCGAGCATCCCTCACCCCAAACAGACTCTGGTTCAGATCTGCAAACCAAATAAAGTAAGAACCAAACTACTGCTGTGATCCCAGGTCTGGTCTGACCCAGAACAGAGTTAAACATTTAAAGGCAACCAGGTTTTATTTTGATCATCACAACAGACAGGAAGTAAAGACAGGATCGGGGAAATGTTCAGGGTTGACTATGCTGGTTCTGGATCAGGACTAAACTCATCAACGTTTTCTCTCTCTGCGTTTTTTCAGGGTCTGTTGTTGAACTTCAAGCCGGAGGTGTTCAGTTCTCTTAACGTCTATCCACTGGAGAAGACCAACCCCATGAGTCCTCCTCCGTCAGCCCCGCCCATCTCTGCCCAGAGCTCCGCCCACAGCTCCTCCCACAGCTCTGACTGCAGCAGCGCCACCACCGAGGAGCTGGAGCTCTCTGCCCTCCTGAGTCAGAGTTCTGACGGAGAGGAAGGCCTCCGGAGCGCCGGCAGTGCCCCCCAGCTCCAGGAGAGGCCGGTCCCGCCCCGGCCTGCAGGGGGCACCACAGGGAATGAGGCGGAGCTGTTTGGGGCGAGTCCCCAGGAGGAGGCCTACGTCACCATGTCCAGCTTCTATCAGATCAAGTAACTACAGAGATATCAAACTTCTACAACCTCGTGTTCGGATGTCTCTAGAGGATACGCCCACAGACTCTAGCGCCACCATGAGGTCAACTCTCTTCATCTCCACTGATGAACATTCATCCTCCTCAGAGAATGAGTCTAGTGCCCCCATGAGGTTGATTGAATGTACTGCATATAGTTAACACCTAATCCTCAAAATGTTTCACCTGGACTTTCTGTTTTATCAGACAATATAAGTATAAATGCTTTTGCCCATTTTTACAGAATACCTGGAACTTTGAATATCTGGCCGTATCTAAAATTAACTGGATGTTAGAACTGTTAGAAATGACAAGAGTGAAACTACCGTAATGACACCAGAGAAACGTCTCTGGTTTCTGATAGCGATAATTACAGTAATCCAAAGAGCACTTCATGTGTGTTCCCCTCAGGATGAACCATCGTTTTAGTCTCAGCCTCACACTAACGATATGGAACGGCCAATCAGAAACAAGGAAGATATATCACATGATTAAGTTCATTTAAATGCTAACGGTGGCGTTAGAACTAGTTGATGAGTCTTCATACGTCCTGCAGCCTTCCAGACGACTCTCTGGGTGAAGTTCTTCTTCAGCCTGATGACAAATAAACATTCCACCCCGAGAACCTCCTCAAGAACCACAACGATGTATATATATATACATTGGCTAACCTTGCATGGCTGCGTGAACCCTTGTAGCACAACACAGTTATTAATAGGCACTGACTTTACTCTGATGACTTGCACTGCTGTTCTTTGGTCGATATGAAGTGGAAGGCTAACCACCTCAGCATGTAGCATGCTCTGAGCTTGTTGTTTAGAACCACCTAGAGAACCTCAACCTTCTAGCAGAACCACTAGAACCACCCAAAGGATTGTAGGAACACAAGACAAAACTAGAACCACATACACAGTCCTAGAATGTCTCCATTAGAACCTAAAGAACCATGAGGACATAGGGTCTGGTGTTCTCCTCGGTCCCGTCAAAGCTGCTCCCGTCCAAAACTAAACTCTGTCTTTAGAGGAGTTGGCGTTGCCTTGACGACCTGACCGACTGGTTTGTGTTTGCCATCGTCATGGAGACGCCGACCACACAATGCTGCTTCTGACACATCTGACACAACCTGCACCTCATGTTGCCTCTCAGCGAATGCAAACCCAGGAATGTAGCTTTGTTTCATCCACGACTAGAGAACCAACTGTACATATACGTCACTATGTAATATAATATAATATATATATATATATATATATATCATCATGTTTTTATTTCATCAATAAACCACATCATATACGTCACCATGTTTTATTTAATCAATAAATTCATCCAGTCACAGTTTCCAGGCGTTTCTCATCATCAGGATGAAGTAGACGTCGCTGTCGATGGAGGCGCTGACTCCACAGTAATAGTTGACAAACTCCTCTTTGGTCACCTGGAGGAGGAGGAGGAGGAGGAGGAGGAGGAGGAGGAGGAGGAGGAGGAGGAAGAGGATGAGGAGGAGGAGGAGGAGGAAGAGGAGGAGGAGGAGGAAGAGGAGGAGGAGGTCAGTGGTAATCAACCTTCAGAGGAATCAGAATCAGCTGATTTCAATCCAAACAAAGTAGAAAAACTGAGGAGAAGTAGGAAATGAATCATGGATCCAGACTAATTAATAATGATTAATAATTAATAATTATTTAAAGGTCAAACAGAGCTGATCACAGAGACAGGAGATGATTGGCTACAGCGTGGACCATGTGGACAGGAAGGACCATCACCCCTGACTCTAACACCATCACCTCTAACCTCTAACCTCTGACCTCTGACCTAACACCATCACCTCTAACCTCTAACCTCTAACCTCTGACCTCTGACCCCTGACTCTAACACCATCACCTCTACCTCTGACCTCTGACCCCTGACCCCTGACCCTAACACCATCACCTCTAACCTCTAACCTCTAACCTCTGACCCCTGACCCTAACACCGTCACCTCTAACCTCTAACCTCTGACCCCTGACCCCTGACCCTAACACCTCTAACCTCTAACCTCTGACCTCTGACCCCTGACCCACCAGAACTCTTTACCAGCCTCAGTCACAGTTTCCAGGCGTTTCTCATCATCACTATAAAGTAGACGTCAGTATCGATGGAGGCGCTGACTCCAGAGTAATAGTTCAGAAACTCCTCCTGGGTCACCTTCACAGACACATCTTCATCATCATCATCATCATCATCATCATCATCATCATCATCATCACCATCATCATCATCATCATCATCACCATCACCATCATCACCACCATCATCTTCATCATCATCTCCTGACCCCGTTACCTGTCCATCTTTGTCGTATGGAGAGTCAAAGCTGTCGAGGAACTTCCTGAACACCTGGTCCTCGGTCCACTCCCCGTTCTGGTACTTGGGGTGGTACTTGGCGTTGTAAACCCCCCGCAGGTCTTCGATGGTGATCACCCCGTCCCCCGTCTTATCCAGCTTTCTGAACGCCTGCATGACCACCTCCTTCCGGGCCTGGGACATCGGCGGCTGCAGGTAACAGAGGGAACAGGTAAATAAAGATGGCCGACACTTCCCTCCTCAGAAAACAACAAGAGATTAAGTGGCGTCATCTTGTTCTGGTGACATCACTGATAGCCATAGTCAGGTGGTACTGAGGTCCCGACCCCTGAACTTCGCTTAGACCAACTGACATTTAGCCAGAGTTAGCTAGCTCGTAACTAGCTCTATAGCTAGCAAAATGTCTGAGAGCTATAGAGCTAGCAACATGTTACCACATAGACTTATTGTACTGTCGGCTACGTTCGCAAACATAAACACAGCTTTGTCATTTAGTTTGTTTAGTTTGGCTAAGGTGGAGGGGGCGGGGCTTATGAGGCGTGCCTGCTGATGTATTCTCACCCTCAGAGTGATGAGGAACTCGTCGAAGTCGATGGAGCCGTTGCCGTCACGGTCGAAGCGCTGAAACAACGCTGTGGCCTCGTCTTTCTCCACCAGCAGACCGTAGTCGTTCAAGCCCTTCAAGAACTCCTTGAAGTCCAGCGAGCGGTTGTTGTTGTCATCCATTATTTTGAAGGTCCTGACAAACAGGAAGCAGCGTCGTTACTAACTGAAGGAACCCACAGGAAGTCACAGGAATCTACCAGCGCTGGTTCCTTCGGTCAGACTTAAGATCACAGGATTAGAGAAGAAAACTCATCGATGCTGAACCCGATGAACCTGATGTGGATCAGTCCGCCACAGAAAGTAGTCCCAGAGCAGAGTGGCTGAGTGCAACTGATCTGATTGGTTATGAATCTGGGTCCAGCCAGTTTGCCTTGACCCAGGTGTGTGACCAGGTATGTGAAGTGGGCGGGGCTCACCTGCTCAGACCTTTGATCCCAGACGAACCTCGGGTCAGACACTGCAGCCGGAGTCTCTCCACCGGGTCCGAACACTCGGACAGCCGCCGTTTGGCGCTCACGGCCATCTCTCTGTCGTGTCTCGATGTTCCCGCCATCTGAAAGAAAGATATCAGAAATAACGTCAGCGTCACGGCTTCATCTGCAGCTGAGGGCCGAAGGCTGAGAAGTGAAGGCTGAGATCTGAGAGCTGAAGGCTGAGAGCTGAGAGCTGAAGGCTGAGAGGTGAAGGCTGAGAGCTGAAGGCTGAAGGCTGAGAGCTGAAGGCTGAGATCTGAGAGCTGAAGGCTGAGAGCTGAGAGCTGAAGGCTGAAGGCTGAAGGCTGAGAGCTGAAGGCTGAAGGCTGAGAGCTGAAGGCTGAAGGCTGAGAGCTGAGAGGTGAAGGCTGAGAGCTGAAGGCTGAAGGTTGAGATCTGAGAGCTGAAGGCTGAGATCTGAGAGCTGAAGGCTGAGAGCTGAAGGCTGAGATCTGAGAACTGAAGGCTGAGAGCTGAGAGCTGAAGGCTGAGAGCTGAGAGCTGAAGGCTGAAGGCTGAGAGCTGAAGGCTGAGAGCTGAAGGCTGAGAGCTGAGAGCTGAGAGCTGAAGGCTGAAGGCTGAGAGCTGAAGGCTGAGAGCTGAGAGCTGAAGGCTGAAGGTTGAGAGGTGAAGGCTGAGAGCTGAAGGCTGAGAGCTGAGAGCTGAAGGCTGAGAGCTGAAGGCTGAGATCTGAGAGCTGAAGGCTGAGAGCCAAAGGCTGAGATCTGAGAGCTGAAGGCTGAGAGCTGAGAGCTGAAGGCTGAGAGCTGAGAGCTGAGAGCTGAAGGCTGAAGGCTGAAGGCTGAAGGCTGAGAGCTGAAGGCTGAAGGCTGACAGCTGAAGGCTGAGATCTGAGAGCTGAAGGCTGAGAGCTGAAGGCTGAGATCTGAGAGCTGAAGGCTGAGAGCTGAGAGCTGAAGGCTGAAGGCTGAAGGCTGAGAGCTGAGATCTGAGAGCTGAAGGCTGAGAGCTGAGAGCTGAGAGCTGAGAGCTGAAGGATGAAGGTTGAGAGGTGAAGGCTGAAGGCTGAAGGCTGAGAGCTGAAGGCTGAAGGCTGAAGGTTGAGAGGTGAAGGCTGAGATCTGAGAGCTGAAGGCTAAAGGCTGAGAGCTGAGAGCTGAAGGCTGAGAGCTGAGAGCTGAAGGCTAAAGGCTGAGAGCTGAGAGCTGAAGGCTGAGAGCTGAGAGGTGAAGGCTGAAGGTTGAGAGGTGAAGGCTGAAGGCTGAGAGCTGAGAGCTGAAGGCTAAAGGCTGAGAGCTGAGAGCTGAAGGCTGAGAGCTGAGAGCTGAGAGCTGAAGGCTGAAGGCTGAGAGCTGAAGGCTGAGAGCTGAGAGCTGAGAGCTGAGAGCTGAAGGCTGAAGGCTGAAGGCTGAGAGCTGAGAGCTGAGAGCTGAAGGCTGAAGGCTGAAGGCTGAGAGCTGAGAGCTGAAGGTTGAAGGTTGAGAGGTGAAGGCTGAGAGCTGAGAGCTGAAGGCTGAGAGCTGAGAGCTGAAGGCTGAAGGCTGAGAGCTGAAGGCTGAGAGCTGAGAGCTGAGAGCTGAGAGCTGAAGGATGAAGGTTGAGAGGTGAAGGCTGAAGGCTGAAGGCTGAAGGCTGAAGGCTGAGAGCTGAAGGCTGAAGGCTGAAGGCTGAGAGGTGAAGGCTGAGAGCTGAAGGCTGAAGGCTGAAGGTTGAGAGGTGAAGGCTGAGATCTGAGAGCTGAAGGCTGAGAGCTGAGAGGTGAAGGCTGAGAGCTGAGAGCTGAAGGCTAAAGGCTGAGAGCTGAGAGCTGAAGGCTGAGAGCTGAGAGCTGAGAGCTGAAGGCTGAGAGCTGAAGGCTGAGAGCTGAGAGCTGAAGGCTGAAGGCTGAGAGCTGAAGGCTGAGAGCTGAGAGCTGAGAGCTGAAGGCTGAAGGCTGAAGGCTGAGAGCTGAGAGCTGAGAGCTGAAGGCTGAAGGCTGAAGGCTGAGAGCTGAGAGCTGAAGGTTGAAGGTTGAGAGGTGAAGGCTGAAGGCTGAGAGCTGAGAGCTGAAGGCTGAGAGCTGAGAGCTGAGAGCTGAAGGCTGAGAGCTGAGAGCTGAAGGCTGAAGGTTGAGAGGTGAGAGCCTCTGATACACTGTGAGACTTCTCATGAAAAATGAATCAATCACTTTCTGCCACCTGCTGGTGGGAGGAGTGAACAACAACCAATCAGATCAAAGAACTACTACAACAACAAAGTACTACTAGCATACTAGCATACTATCAACTATCAGTACCACTACTACTACTACTACTAGTACTACTAATAATAATAATAATAATAACGTGCGTTATTTATGTGTGTTAACTTGAATCAGTCTGACTCCTCCTGACAGTCAACGCTCAGGGACTTCCCTCTCATCTTTTATTTTGATACTTCGACCTGGTTCAGCTGATTCCGTTTGATATCGTCATCATCATCATCAGCATCATCATCATCATCATCATCTTCATCGTCATCATCATCATCATCACTAACATTTACTCACCGTCTGAAGATCCAACTGAGACGTTTGTATGTTTTTTCTTCTTCGGCTTCACTCCGCAGCGGCCCCTCCCCAAACGATACGCCGTTACCATGGAGACCCGCCGACCTGCGCTGCGATTGGCTGCTCAGTCCTCTAGCGGAAGTAAACAGGAGCGAAGTGGTCAGGTGACCACCAACGAGCTCAGGTGATCTGAGGGCGGAGTCTGCAGCAGGTAGAGAAGACCGGAAGCAGTTTACTGGCCAGTTTATTAGGTACACTAGTCCTGTTTATTAGGTACACCAGTCCAGTTCATTAGGTACACTAGTCCTGTTTATTAGGTACACTAGTCCAGTTCATTAGGTACACCAGTCCTGTTTATTAGGTACACTAGTCCTGTTCATTAGGTACACTAGTCCTGTTCATTAGGTACACTAGTCCTGTTTATTAGGTACACTAGTCCAGTTCATTGGGTACACTAGTCCTGTTTATTAGGTACACTAGTCCAGTTCATTGGGTACACTAGTCCTGTTTATTAGGTACACTAGTCCAGTTCATTGGGTACACTAGTCCTGTTCATTAGGTACACTAGTCCAGTTAATTGGGTACACTAGTCCTGTTCATTAGGTACACTAGTCCAGTTCATTAGGTACACTAGTCCAGTTCATTGGGTACACTAGTCCTGTTCATTAGGTACACTAGTCCTGTTTATTAGGTACACCAGTCCAGTTCATTAGGTACACTAGTCCTGTTCATTAGGTACACTAGTCCAGTTCAGTGGGTACACCAGTCCTGTTTATTAGGTACACCAGTCCAGTTCATTAGGTACACTAGTCCTGTTTATTAGGTACACCAGTCCGAGGGAAATTCGGTGTCCAGTAGCTCAAGATGAACTAGAACTTTATTTATCTCTACGGAGATTAGGGCGTTAGAGCAGCAGTGCAAGATACAAAAAGATACAAATAATAAAAGTAAATACGTTATGGTACAAAAGATATTTACATATTGCATCAGGTTTCCAGTAGCTAACAGTAGAAACTCGAGGGTTGAGGTGGTGAGGAGGATGATTATACGTGTTTCCATTCATGAATATCATGAATGGAACAAACTCCAATAGGAGGAAATATTGCACCAAAAAGAACGAGGAATGACAGGGATGAGTTAGTATGTTCTTATAGCCTCATCACATAGAAACAGACATGAAAGATATATAAGTTATAAATCATAAATATATATATAACAACGTCCCTCTGACCCTCTTGGGGTGTATCTGTGTCATCCTCTACCAGAGGCCTGGGAGTCTGAGGGTCCTGATGTTGTTCCTGGGATCTGTTGGAGCCACTGCCCCCAGTTCAGGGGTCACTGCCCTGGTTCAGGGGTCACTGCCCCCCCCCCCCAGTTCAGGGGTCACTGCCCCCAGTGCTCCTACCATGGGGATCTTCACCCCTTCTTGACGCATATTTAAATGAGCAGCGCCCTCTACTGGGCGACGGTGGGCAGCTACAGTCCGTCTCCGTGGAAACAAGTTGAATAATCAAAGATCTGATCAGCTGTTCATCAATAAACAGACTGACAACAGAATCAGCACCAACGCTTTATTATCTTTAACTGTTCATTATTTTATCATTAATCTGAAAAACAAAATAAAAGTCATCGTGTAAAGATTTCAGTAGGTAGTAGAGAGATATACAGCTGCTCCTCTAATTACAGTGATACTTCATTACCCAGCATGCATCAGTCTGGAGCACCATCACGTCCTGGTCACATGGTCACCATTACAGCACACACTCTGTTTGTTTGAGTAGTTTATTCTTAAGGCAACATGTACAGCTACAGGCATGGGCGTGGCCTGAGGGGCCAGTGGGCGGAGCTTCACAGTTTGGCTTTGGCCATGCGTCCCATCAGTTTCTCCAGTTTGATGGCGAGTGTCATGTCCCCTTTGATCCTCAGCTTCCCCGACATGAAGGCCAGCGTGGGCTTCAGCTTCCCTGCAACCACAGACACGCCCGTTACCATGGAAACCACACCAGGGCGGTGACAGCACCTGTCTGAAAACTCACCTGAAAACATCTTGCTGAAGTCGCCGGAGTCCATCGCCATGACAACATCAGCTTTGACGGGGGGCTCACCCTGCCCCGCGCTGCCAGAGCCGCTCTTCAGGTCCAGGAACCAAACGCCCCCATGCTCTCCTTATATGGACATAAGACACCGTTAAGGACACGCCCCCATGCTCTCCTTATATGGACATAAGACACCGTTAAGGACACGCCCCCATGCTCTCCTTATATGGACATAAGACACCGTTAAGGACACGCCCCCATACAGACACGCCCCCATGCTCTCCTTATATGGACATAAGACACCGTTAAGGACACGCCCCCATGCTCTCCTTATATGGACATAAGACACCGTTAAGGACACGCCCCCATGCTCTCCTTATATGGACATAAGACACCGTTAAGGACACGCCCCCATACAGACACGCCCCCATGCTCTCCTTATATGGACATAAGACACCGTTAAGGACACGCCCCCATGCTCTCCTTATATGGACATAAGACACCGTTAAGGACACGCCCCCATGCTCTCCTTATATGGACATAAGACACCGTTAAGGACACGCCCCCATGCTCTCCTTATATGGACATAAGACACCGTTAAAGACATGCCCCCATACAGACACCGTTAATGACACGCCCCCATACAGACACCGTTAATGACACGCCCCCATACAGACACCGTTAATGACACGCCCCCATACAGACACGCCCCCAGGACCTCCTTATATGGACATACAGACACCGTTAAAGACACGCCCCCATACAGACACCGTTAAAGACACGCCCCCATACAGACACGCCCCCATACAGACACCGTTAATGACACGCCCCCATACAGACACGCCCCCAGGACCTCCTTATATGGGCATACAGACACCGGGCTGTTACCTGACAGGTCGAACTGATAGATGCCCTGCGTCGACTTCACCACGTCTTCGCTGAGAACTCCTCTGATGACATCAAACGTGTTTTCTATTGGTCCATCTGAGGGGGGCGTGGTCGCTGAGGATGGCGGCGGTTTGAAGGCTGGCGTTGCCCCTAGCAACGGTAGAGAAACAGTGGAAGCTGAGAAGAGGCGGGGGTTAAAGGTCAGTGCTGCAGGCCTCGGGTCATTTATTTACCGTGTTGCTCCATCTGCTGGGCCAGGCTCTCCGGTGTCTCGTCCAGGAAGAAGTCCGGCAGCAGAGGGTGACCTGTTGACCAATCACAGACCACCGTGAGCATCACAGGACGTGTAAGAGCTATGCTAGGTTAACGTTAGCTCAGTTAGCCCGCTGTCACCTGGCTGGACGGCGTACTGGTCAAAGTCTTTGACTCCTTGCTCCTTGAGGACGTCCTCGTCCACCAGAAAGCGACCTGTGTAGTCCTTGGGTTGGGACAGGATGGCGTAGGCGGCGTCCGCCATGATGTCAGCGGTACGACACTGTTTACCGATGCCATCCCCGCCCAGCATGTCCATGGCTGCCGTCTGGATTGCTACGACAACGGCAGAGCAGAGGTAGCATCATGAGGTGTCACTGAGGGGTCTGTTAGCATGCTAAATGTTAGCCACTGCTAAACGTTAGCCACTGACCTGTCCTGGGCCACAGGGCGTTGACAGCGATTTGACCTCTGAACTCTTCAGCCATTCCCAGGACGCACATGGACATGCCGTACTTAGCCATGGTGTACGCTAAGACACACAGCACACGTTACTATTGTTATACATGTTATCGAAGCACAGGTGTGTGAGTCAGACGGTTGCTATGGTTACCTGTGTGATTCTTGAACCAGACAGGGTTCAGGTTCAGTGGAGGCGACAAGTTCAGGATGTGAGGACTGCGGCTCTTCAGCAGGTGAGGGATGACCAGCTTGGACCTGAAACAGATGCAATCCTTAACCACGGCTCGTTAACCACGGCTCGTTAACCACAGCCCGTTAACCACCGCCCGTTAACCACCGCCCGTTAACCACCGCCCGTTAACCACCGCCCGTTAACCACCGCCCGTTAACCACCGCTCGTTAACCACCGCCCGTTAACCACCGCCCGTTAACCACCGCCCGTTAACCACGGCTCGTTAACCACGGCCCGTTAACCACGGCCCGTTAACCACAGCGTGTGAAGTCGTACGTCAGGTATGTTCCTCTCAGGTTGATTCCCAGCATCAGGTCGACCTTCTTCATCGGCGTCTCCAGAGTCCCCGTGAGATTGATGGCGCTGGCGTTGTTCACCAGGATGTCGATACCTGCCAATCAGCGACAGGAGGTGTGATGATGTCAGTGGTGGGGCGTGGCATGGTTGGCAGATTAAACCAATCAGCTGTCAGATCACACAAACTGCTTTACCTCCAAACTTGTCGACAGCTTTTTGAACAGCTTCTCCGACCTGCTGCTCATCCCGGATGTCGACCACACACGGTAACGCCTTCCCACCGGCCGCCTCCACTGAAACACACAGGAGACAGTTAGCATGGTGAGCTACATGAGCGTGAACTAGCATGGTGAGCAACATGAGCGTTAACTTGCATGGTGAGCTACATGAGTGTTAATTAGCATGGTGAGCTACATGAGCGTGAACTAGCATGGTTAGCTACATGAGCGTTAACTAGCATGGTTAGCTACATGAGCGTTAACTAGCAAAAGTTACATGAGGCCTCTGAGCAGTTACTGTGTGTTAGCAGTTAGCCTGTTAGCACCCCACCCATGTGAGCTAAAGTGAATGTTAGCAGTTAGCCTGTTAGCACCCCACCCATGTGAGCTAAAGTGAATGTTAGCAGTTAGCCTGTTAGCACCCCACCCATGTGAGCTAAAGTGAATGTTAGCCTGTTAGCCTATTAGCCCCTCACACTCCTGAGCTAAGGTGAATGTTAGCATGTTAGCCCCTCACCCTCCTGAGCTAAGGTGAATGTTAGCCTGTTAGCCTGTTAGCCCCTCACCCTCCTGAGCTAAGGTGAATGTTAGCCTGTTTGCCTGTTAGCCCCTCACCCTCCTGAGCCAAGGTGAATGTTAGCCTGTTAGCCCCTCACCCTCCTGAGCCAAGGTGAATGTTAGCCTGTTAGCCCCTCATCCTCCTGAGCCAAGGTGAATGTTAGCCTGTTAGCCTGTTAGCCCCTCACCCTCCTGAGCCAAGGTGAATGTTAGCCTGTTAGCCTGTTAGCCCCTCACCCTCCTGAGCCAAGGTGAATGTTAGCCTGTTAGCCTGTTAGCCCCTCACCCTCCTGAGCTAAGGTGAATGTTAGCCTGTTAGCCTGTTAGCCCCTCACCCTCCTGAGCTAAGGTGAATGTTAGCCTGTTAGCCTGTTAGCCCCTCACCCTCCTGAGCTAAGGTGAATGTTAGCCTGTTAGCCTGTTAGCCTGCTAGCCCCTCACCCTCCTGAGCTAAGGTGAATGTTAGCCTGTTAGCCCCTCACCCTCCTGAGCTAAGGTGAATGTTAGCCTGTTAGCCTGTTAGCCTGTTAGCCCCTCACCCTCCTGAGCTAAGGTGAATGTTAGCCTGTTAGCCTGTTAGCCCCTCACCCTCCTGAGCTAAGGTGAATGTTAGCCTGTTAGCCTGTTAGCCTGCTAGCCCCTCACCCTCCTGAGCTAAGGTGAATGTTAGCCTGTTAGCCTGTTAGCCTGCTAGCCCCTCATCCTCCTGAGCTAAGGTGAATGTTAGCAGTTAGCCTGTTAGCCCCTCACCCTCCTGAGCTAAGGTGAATGTTAGCCTGTTAGCCTGCTAGCCCCTCACCCTCCTGAGCTAAGGTGAATGTTAGCCTGTTAGCCTGTTAGCCCCTCACCCTCCTGAGCCAAGGTGAATGTTAGCAGTTAGCCTGTTAGCCCCTCACCCTCCTGAGCTAAGGTGAATGTTAGCCTGTTAGCCTGCTAGCCCCTCACCCTCCTGAGCTAAGGTGAATGTTAGCCTGTTAGCCTGTTAGCCCCTCACCCTCCTGAGCTAAGGTGAATGTTAGCCTGTTAGCCCCTCACCCTCCTGAGCTAAGGTGAATGTTAGCAGTTAGCCTGCTAGCCCCTCACCCTCCTGAGCTAAGGTGAATGTTAGCCAGGTTAGCCTGTTAGCCCCTCACCCTCCTGAGCTGCGGTGTAGATGGTCCCTGGTAGTTTTGGGTGGGGTTCAGCGGTCTTGGCAGCGATCACGATGTTGGCTCCATCTCTGGCAGCTTTCAGAGCGATGGCTTTACCGATGCCTCGACTCGCTCCGGTGATGAAGAGAGTGCAGCCAGCTAGCTTCCTGAAACACAATAGCATCATGCTAACAGTTTAATTTCCACCCAGATAAATAAACTACACTCCGGTCCAGTCGGTGGCGCTACTGTAGATGAGTCAACATGATAAAACTGAAGGTGACAAAATCTGATGCCTTTAATTTGAAAAACCTCACATGCCTTCAAAGTAAAAGAACTTAATTTGGCAAGAAGGAACTTTTTATTTAACCATGTCTGTGTGTGTTCATTTTATTTTATTCATAAATAATAAACGTAATAAATGATGTCAATTTTAAAATAAATAAATAAATAAATAAATAAACCTTCACATATTTAATTTTATCCTGATTTTACTTAATCAACTAAAAGCCTCTGTGACATTTTAGGAACATTAACTACACCTGAACTTGTTTTATTTTTAATTCATTTAACCTTCAACAAAAAGAAGGTGAACATTTTAAAAGTGGTTTTAAGAAGCTAAGCTAGAAGCTAAGCTAGAAGCTAAGCTAGAAGCTAAGCTAGGTGGAGGACGTCAGCTGTTACCAAACTCTCATTCAAACGTCTTGTATGTCTCAGAGCATGAGTTTGATGAAAACATCTAAAGTCTAAAGTTTAAGAGTTTGTTTGAACAACCTGACCCAGTTCCTGAGGACGCGTTCACGGTCCGGTCCGGCTGTCGTACATCACAGACATTGATCTGATTATTTTACTAATATCATCTTTTCTTCTTCACTGACTGATACTTCACAGCACATTCAGGGACACGACAAAGGCCCAGCGAGCTCTTACCGAACCCCGCTGAAACAACCTTCAACTTGTAAATGCCTTGCTCAGAGGTGTCAGGGCAGAGAGAACAGAACGGATCTGAGTTCGGGTTCTACACCAGATACGTTCACTCTTCATATCGGCTGCAGTAAAACTCTGAACTGAATCTGTTTGCTCCGGTAAAACACGAACTTTCCTCCAGCTGCTTCTCGGTCGGTACCGAGCGCTCGGTTCTTATTTCACCGAGTTTTCTGAACGGACCTCTGTGCAGGGGAACGAACAGGTGACCACTCACCCCGTGTTCTGCAGCATCGTGGGTCTCAGGTGAGATTAAACCGATCAGGAACCGATCACGGAGCAGCAGAGAATCAGCAGGTCGTCTTCACCTTTCACCCACTTCAAGATCCTACAGCCGGAAGTCACCGACTAGACACTTCCGGTCTGTGGCCGACGTTCTCCCGGACTGATGAGCCTTTATTAGAACCTCGGTTCTAATAAAGTTAAATGAGCAGAACAGCTACAGACACTATTAAATGTCTTCAGAGTAAATGTGGATAAAGAAAATAAACAGCTGACACTGATACGTGTTTCTATTTAATAAAAACACATCAACATTGAACTCATCACCATAAAACATGAACACATTAACTACAGTCCTGTTTAAAACCTTTAAATAAAATAAGGTTTACTTTGAGTTTCACTTCGTGTTTTTCTGTTTCTGAATGTTTTCTTTAAGATATAAAAGCTGTGTTTGAGCTGGACTCTGTATAAAATAATAATGATAATAATTTCAGTCTGTGGTTCCACTAACAGACCTCGTGTCCTGAACATCCAGTACATGGACACAGTGGACAGGTACAGCCTCTGATCAGAACCAGTGATGCTGCAGGATGAGTTATTTAATATTTATTCAGCTGTAACTGGAGGAAACGTTCTCCATCCACATCCTGTGTTCTGACTGGACGGCTGATGAATGTGCTTTGTTTTGGGACTTTAGAGAAAATAATAAATCAGAATTAAAATCAGCCTTTATTGTCCTTGTAGGCAGTAAAATGAAAGTTAAAGTTCTCCTCTGTGGTTTTATGCGAGAGCAAAACAAGATAAGAGAAACACAGGCTGTAATAAAACAGTCAAACAACTCAACAGTAATAAACAGGTCAAAGCAGCACGAATATATATATAAATATATATATATATACATGTATATTAATAAATACTGACCTGGAAACAAACAAACAAACTCACTGGGGCTTAGTTTTCATCCATATTTCGTATTATTATTATTATTATTATTATTATTATTATTATTGTTATTATTATTATTGTTATTATTATTATTTTTGGATCCAAATCTTTTTCTGAGGCTCCTTTTTTTAAATTATTTTTTTAATCTGAGGCGTGTCCGAGCGCCGCCATGTTGTGACGTCACCAAACAGGAAGTGGGCTCGTCGTTCTCCATGGTCGCTTCCTGGCTGCTGGAGGCTCGCGGACGAAAACAACTCTTCCTCTGCTCCTCTTCCTCCTCTTCCTCCTCTTCCTCGACGCGGACCATGGACGGGTAAGAGCGGGAAACATTCCCGAACCTTTCCCGAACATTCCCGAACCTTTCCCGTCGCGTTTTCTTTCCTTCCTCTCTTGTTTCCTTGGTGACTGAACCGCACCTGCGCAAGCCTCTGGCGCGCCCCCTCCCCTCTCCTCCCCCCTCCCCTCCCGTTTGTTGTTGTTTACTTGTTAACTGGAGCCATTTCCCGCCGCCCCGTGTTCCCGCTCCTCACGCGCTACCTGTCGTCGTGTTTTGCTCTTCCTTCTGTTGACTGAAAGTGTCGCGAGCGAACACTGACGACAGTCGCGAGGTTTGACCTGTGGAAATCTCGCGATAGTGTCGTGTTTTCGTTCAGATCAGACCGGAGTCAATAGGCGCGTTCGACTTGATGCAGAATCAATGAAATCAAGTATCGATGATATATGGAACACACCTGGGGGGTATTCCAGGAAGCAGGTTTAACAAACACTGAGATAAAACTTAACCTCTGGGTTGTCTGAACCTGAGGCGACTAAACCCGAGCTGTCGGTTCCAAAACACCGGTTAGCAATCAGTTCAATCAACCCCGGATTGTTTAACCCAGAGTTGTGCGCGATCACGGTGAAGTTATAAAGGCATCATCTATTGAGAGTCGAAACCATGAGTAAAAATGGCAAAGCGCAGAGCAGCCTATTTTTCTGAAGCGGAGCAGCAAGTTCTGCTCGAGGCGTACGAGGAGGAAAGAGAGATAATCACGAAAAAAAGCAATAGGCTACTTGCGCGTCTGCCAAGGAACGAGATCTTGCTTGGCAGAGAATTGCCGACCGCGTAAATGCGTAAGTTTAGTAGGATATAGCACACTAATGTGTTAGAAGCACAATAATTCAGTAGATATTAGGCTACATATTAACTGCTTTGTATGAGACTTTCTTATACTATAGACTACCTTGTCATATATTGTCTTATTTTTAATTAGATGTAACCCGACCGCCCTCAAGAGAACGTGGCCGCAGGTCAAAACAAAATATAAAAACACTGTCCAAGTTAAGATATAAGATAAGATAGACATCACTTATCCAGTATTATATTCTTGAATTGCCATATTGCAACAAGTTACGTTCATTTCAAAGCCAATAGGAAGAAAGCAGAGGAGAGGAAGACCGGTTCTGGGCCAGCGGTGTCCCCCCTCACCAGTGTGGAGGAGTTGGCGATCAGTATCAATGGAGGGCGTCCGATGATGGAGGGGATTTCTGGGGGCACGTCATCGGAGCCCTCAACCTCCCAGGAGGAGCAAAATGAACTAGTGCAATGTATTTACCCTAATAGGCCTACGCCTAAATCACTTATGTCTAATTTGTGTAGCCTTGCAAGTTCGAAAATGACCAATTTATGAACTTCTCAGTTGTAGGTGGAGGTGGAGTGGTGGAGCCCGCACGCGCGCGCAACAATTACGATGAGCGAATCCACGATGCGTAACGTTCGAAATGTGGGGATGGAGAATGTTGTTTAAATATATTAAAGATTCCGCAGAAAAACAGTAGCGCTCTGGCAAAAACTCATCAGGAAAAGAAAGGATATTAAGTCGTGGTCTTATCACCCTCTCACGGTGAATAGCCCGAATGATTTGTGCTTCAATGTCAATTGGATCTTCCTCAAAAGGAAACGTCATTGTGTGACAAGTGTGGAAACAGCGGTCTGGCTGAACGTGCACTATAATACCCGAACATAACCTGAACAAAACCTACCCCTACCAGGTTAAGTTCAGAGCCTATGTTACTATAGTTACTTACATAGCCTGATCATTTTTGAGCGTTCTGGAACCGAAATCCCAGGTTTACCGCTAACTCTGGGTTTACATACCCAGAGTTAGCGGTAAACCTGCTTTCTGGAATACCCCCCTGGTTGGTGACAGGTGTTGTCATGGAAACAGACTTCAGGCAGTAACCGTGGTGATGCAGACCATAAGAGCTGTGATTGGTCCTCTTGGTGGGAGCGCGTGTCAAACTGTTCTAACTGATCAATAAGGAACGTTCACTGAGGAGAGACGAACATTGGTATGATTCATCTTTTCAGTCAGTATTGTTGAAAGTGAAACAGGAAGTAGAAACAACAATTAACCCGACTGGCTAAAAAGAGACAGCGCCCTCTAGTGTTTACCTGGAGGTGTTACAGTGTGATCCAGACTGATGGATCAGACCAGCGTACGTAGGTTACACCGTCTAGTCACGTAGACCTCTAGTAGACCTCTAAAAGAGCCCAGAGTCAGCTGATCACTAACGGCTAACGGCTAACAGCTAGCTTTCTAATGTCGTTTATTTCTTCTTCGTTGTTTGCAGGCGTTCTTAGAGATGGCGTGTGAAGAAGGGGCCGTTACCATGGTGAACTACTACACCTCGGACACGCCCACCGTCAGGAACCAGCCAATCTTCATTCAGTACTCCACCCACCGTGAGCTTAAGACTGACAGTCTGACCAATCAGGTGAGGAAGGACAGCTCTGGCCCCGCCCACCCAACCGTGTTTATCCATCAATGCATTTTCCTCTTTGTTTGTTGACAGAGAGGTCAGGAGGCGCTGCAGGCCATCGGAGCAGCAGCAGTGCATTCTGGGAACATGACATCAGGAGGGGAGGGGCGGGGCTTAGCTCCTGGCCAGAGTCCAGTCCTGAGAATCATCGTCGAGAATTTATTTTACCCAGTGACTCTGGAGGTCCTGCAGCAGGTCAGCACCGAGGGGCTGTTTGTTTGTTGACATCATGTTTGTTTGTTTGTTGACATCATGTTTGTTTGTTGACATCATGTTTGTTTGTTTGTTGACATCATGTATGTTTGTTGACATCATGGTTTTTTGTTTGTTGACATCATGTTTGTTTGTTGACATCATGTTTGTTTGTTTGTTGACATCATGTTTGTTTGTTGACATCATGTTTGTTGACATCATGTTTTTTTGTTTGTTGACATCTTGTTTGTTGACATCATGTTTGTTTGTTGACATCATGTTTGTTTGTTGACATCATGTTTTTTTGTTTGTTGACATCATGGTTTTTTGTTTGTTGACATCATGTTTGTTTGTTGACATCATGTTTGTTTGTTTGTTGACATCATGTTTGTTTGTTGACATCATGTTTTTTTGTTTGTTGACATCATGTTTTTTTGTTTGTTGACATCATGTTTGTTTGTTGACATCATGTTTGTTGACATCATGTTTGTTTGTTGACATCATGTTTTTTTGTTTGTTGACATCATGTTTGTTTGTTGACATCATGTTTGTTTGTTGACATCATGTTTGTTTGTTGACATCATGTTTTTTTGTTTGTTGACATCTTGTTTATTTGTTTGTTGACATCATGTTTATTTGTTTGTTGACATCATGTTTATTTGTTGACATCTTGTTTGTCTGTTTGTCTCCGTCAGATCTTCAGTAAGTTCGGCTCCGTGCTGAAGATCATCACCTTCACCAGGAACAATCAGTTTCAGGCTCTGCTACAGTTCAGCGACGCCGTGCACGCTCAGCACGCCAAGGCCGTGAGTCACGTGCACACATACATGCACATGCAGAATCACGTGCACACTGAGCCACGTGCACGTGGTGACTGTCTGGTGTGTTTCAGTCTCTGGACGGTCAGAACATCTACAACAGCTGCTGCACGCTGAGGATCGACTTCTCCAAACTGAGCGCGCTCAACGTCAAGTACAACAACGACAAGAGCCGTGACTTCACCAGAGCCGACCTGCCGAGCGGCGAGTTGGAGCCGGCCGCCGCCTTCGGTAGGAGGCTCACGCTAGCTCACTTTATTATCACCTGCTGTGCTTAAGGGGCGGAGCTTATTAACCAGGTGACTGTGTTTCAGGTGTGGCTCTGCCTCCGTACGGAGCGACAGCGTTCCCGCCTAGCTTCCACCAACACACAGGTGAGTCACATGACCACCGTCCGTCTGTCTGGAGTGTTTAAATAAAGTTTAATTGATGCCGTCCAGAGTGTTTAAATAAAGTTTAATTGATGCGGTCTAGAGTGTTTAAATAAAGTTTAATTGATGCCGTCCAGAGTGTTTAAATAAAGTTTAATTGATGCGGTCTAGAGTGTTTAAATAAAGTTTAATTGATGCGGTCTAGAGTGTTTAAATAAAGTTTAATTGATGCCGTCCAGAGTGTTTAAATAAAGTTTAATTGATGCGGTCTAGAGTGTTTAAATAAAGTTTAATTGATGCCGTCCAGAGTGTTTAAATAAAGTTTAATTGATGCCGTCTAGAGTGTTTAAATAAAGTTTAATTGATGCCGTCCAGAGTGTTTAAATAAAGTTTAATTGATGCGGTCTAGAGTGTTTAAATAAAGTTTTGGTCCACAGGTCTGTCCATGGCGGCTGTCCCCGGCTCTCTGCTGTCTCCTCCTCGTGTCTCGCTGTCTCCTGCCGTCC